>NW_020897714.1:30629588-31185741 GCF_003984885.1 Neopelma chrysocephalum
GATATTAGGAAGAAATTCTTTGCTGGGAGGGTGGTGAGGTACTGGAACATGTTACTCAGAGAAGCTGTGGATACCTCTTCCCTGGAAGTGTCCATCTTGGATGTGGCTCTGAGTAACCCGGTCTAGTGAAAGGTGTCCCTGCCAACATCAGGGGTGTTGGAACAAGACGATTTTTAAGGTCCCTTCCAGACCAAGCCATTCTATGATTCATTGTATAATTCAGTCTGGATAAGCACACAAATGGGATCTGCCTGCATCTGTTTGTGCAAAAAATTGTGCCTCTATAGCTACATTAGTCAGTATTTAAACTAAGTTTAGTTAGAAAAGATTTCAGCATGTCAAGTAGTAACTATTCAATTGTGTTATATCTCAATTTAAAGTTATCCACTAGATTTCTGCTGTTATCCGTAATACTGGTATTTCTTAGAGCTGCCACAGACAACACTGTGGCAAAGGGCACGTGGCATTAAATATAACAAAAAATTGTTAATATGATTAGTAAGTTGATACTACAGTAACACAGAAATAATTTCATGATTAAACTTTTTAGTGCCTGTGGTTTTAGCATTTTCTTCTTCAAATACAACACTTACTGTAAGTTCTAATAATTTGTGTTTATTTCTATGGACCTCTCATATTCAGCTATGGGAAGGTAACTTTTCAATTATATCTGGATAATGTTCCATTCTTTCAACTAACGTCATAAGGAGTTTCTATTATAGCACCATAATTCCATGTTTCCTATGTAGGTTAAACATTTAGCAATAAATACCAGTTTTATTTTCTTTTTGTCCAATCGTATTCGTGCAAGAATGAAAGTTTTTCTCAGCAGTAAATCTGAAAGCATTTTATGTATTTGGGTTAGACTTTTGTTAACCATTTACAAACTGGGAGGCACACAACAAGTATTACCACATGTCAGGTCCATGGCAGGGTAGGAAGAAGTTCAATTGACTTCTAGACACTGCCTGAGTGCTCAGGACCAGTGCTCTCTTGGGATATTATTGCAATCTTCTACTTAGGAACTATGGTAACAACCACCCTAGTAGTGATAATAGCTCTATTCCAGTATAATTGGGGCAATTACCACTTGGAAAAAAACCCAACAAACCAGCTTCATCTATACCTGTACAAAAACACTTGTTAAGAAAGTTATTAAGGCTGACTAGGGAGAAATCACAATTGGTTAGAGAGACATCATGTCTTGCACTGAACACTCTATGGGCCACTTCAGAATGATTCCCAGGAATACACTCTCCATTACTGGACCTTGCCTAGGGCCAAGCAACGACCCTGTATCCTTTGAAAGACTCCTGATTTGACTTATTCTGAAAAGTCACTGACAGATGAAAATTTGTTCTTCTTGTTCATCTTTTTTTGCCATGTGATGTGCAGGCATCAGTACGAGACCCTGGATGAGACAAAGAGCTCTGCTCTTTGTTTGCTCCATGTTTAAGACCATCATCTCTCTGTGGAAATAACCTATCTTGAGTATGAGTGGTGACAGAGGAGCAGTTGGGGTGTGATTTTAGAGAGAGTCTCAAGACTGGAAACTTGGCCTTCTGAGGGGGATGTGAAAACATTGGACCTGAGCTTCTTTCATGTCACATTTTAGAAGGATTATGAGATTTAAAAACATAAAACCGCACATTGTTCAAGTTATCAGCTGGAAAGGTGTCAAAATGTACTGTTGTTACAAACTGACACAAATTAATTTCAGTTTTAATGTCTCTGTTATATCAGAGTGAAGTAGGTTATTGGGTTTTTAATTGGCTTTAAAATAAATTCCAGTTGTTTTAAATTGTCAACATGTCATTCAAGTTTAGATAGTGGTGTAAAGGCCCTGTATTACTTTTACACAAAGGACTTTCAGGTCACAAGATGGTTACAGAATGTAATTCATGGCTATGCATACTAATCTCTTCACACTTGGATTAGTTTGTCTGGCCATCTCAAATTCTCATTAATCTCTTTCTATCAAGTAATCCAGAAAGCAGAAACAATGCAAATGTATTTTGGGTGACCAACCTCTATAAATATCGAATAACATGCAGTAAAAAGTAGCATTCTCCCAAAACATAGACTGGAATATCTTTTTTCACAACATATTCATCAGACAGGATTAAAGAACAAAGGCATTAATGAAAAATTGGTCAATGGCAATTTGCAAACAGAAGAAAGGGTGACATACACCAAACATATTATTTGCAATAGGGAGTTCTCCCCGCCACACACTTTGCTTTGTCCCCTTAACTTGATTGGGCTCAAGGGCCAACACTTGAGTGAAACAGGCCATGATGCCAATAGGAAATAGTCCTTCCACGTGCTACTCCTTGCAGTGTACTTTGGTATCAAATGGGACATGCTACTGGTCTAAAGCTGTGGCAGAGAGTGTGCTGACATCAGAGCCTGCTGCCTGCTGATGTTTTGAACATGCCTTTGCCCTGTTTTATTTCCCAGCAGAGGTGCAGCCTCAGACACCTCAGAATAGTTCATTTCTGATTAGCAAGCTGCTCCTAATCACAAGCAGTTAATACAGGAAGAGAAATTAACTCCTTTTCAACTCAGCCATTGTCACCTCTCCATCTTGCATTCCTCCCTTCACGTATGAAAAGCTTTTTTTCTAAGTCAGGAGAAAAGGCTGATGGTTTAATCTCCTATTTTGCCTTCTGTGCTCCTGTTGCATCTGATGACAGCTGGATACTTACCCTTACCTTGCCTTACAAATTGCTCTTAGAAATGTCCTTTCCATCATTTGTACTGCAGTGAAGAAACTGAGTCCATAAAAAATAGTGACTCATTGCTCTCAGCCCACCTTCTAGTGTGTGCTAACCATTGGGAACATTACCCTGTGTTTCTTTAAATACCTTCTGTAAGCTCTTCTCAAACCTGTTGCTGGATTTTTATTATAATATCTACTTTCTAATTTGAGATAACCGACCATTTGAAATGATGCTTTAGTAACCCCGTTGTACTGCCCTAATTATAACCTATTTGTGTTTTCTGTTTTCTCCCAATTGCTCAAAAATTAATGAGTGTTCCTTTCAAAGATAATGTACTGACCCTATTTTAGTCATGTTTTTGGCCTGCTACATTGCTCTTTTGAAGGTAACCTTGATATTGTTAGAGAAATACATTATAATTTTTTGTGTGGGAACTATCTATATTGATTCGGCTGTGGCCTTTGTTCCAATAAATCCCAACATATTGCTATTTAAGTTTCCCTCAATTTGCCCGAGTTTAACTACAGTACAATGGTTCTCTGGCTACATTAGAGAGCAAACACCAGTCATTTTGTTTAATGGCGTTGAATCTGGGGTGAAAATGTTACGCACGAAGTTACCTCAGGAGCTAATTAGAGGGCTTTTACTTTTGCAGTTTTTATTAATGACCTGTCAACGCTGTATAGTTCATGAAATATTCTGTACATCTACATGCTGATGATGTGACCTTGTACACAGTAAGAGCACAGATAAGGTATCAGACCTTGGCTGTTCTAACTCAGAATTTATGGAGTGATTTTCACTATTTAAAGATACAGTTTTCTGCAGAAATAAATTGGCTGAGAATCTTAGAAAAATATAAAACATGTAATTAGAGGGGTTGTCTCTTACACTACAAACAGGTCTAGGTGAACTGCTGTGGAAAATAATAAGATTTCCCTCACCTCAGAAAATTCACAACCACTGAAAAAACCAAAGTTACCTTTTCTCCCTCCTCAAAGGAAATACTGATAAAGCTGAAAGGATCTAGATCTAAATATTTCTAAAGACTGAGGTCTTTGAGATCTGGGAACATCCCTCAGCCTACGTGGATGGTAGTTACTACAAAACAAATATCTATATTTAAAAGTTATTAAAACTCAGGAGCATGGGCCCAGGCTTATTTATTTCTCAGGCTTCAAAATGTTCAAATTGTCTAATTTTGTGTCCAGTTGTTACTTGGGACAGTAATTGTAACATAGGAACGGCAAAAGAAAGAAACCAGTGCCATGTTACATGCGAACCTGTAAAAACAATTCGTGTCCTGCTGATTGTGACCTGAGAGTCCCTGACGGTTTCTGTACCAAGTCTCTACCCTTTTGAGACCCCCCTTTCTCCCTCACTATTTGAGCAGACCACAAATGAGATGACCAGATCACGTCCATGCTCTCTAGTTCAGTCAGAAAATGCTGCACAGACTGGCCAAGGTGTAGGCTTTTAGCATGGTGTCACTAGGTGCCAGTGACAGCCAGCTTTGGTTCAAATTCAGCTCCAAAATATAATTCTCTAACCATAATCTGTACCAAGTTTGAGAGCTTTGGAGTGTGAAAAACACTTCTTCAGTGGGCTGTTGCTGCAAACAAGAAGGAAAGGAAAAGGTGGGGGGGAGGAAGAAGAGGATTTAGATTATGTTCTTGCAGTGTTTGCTGCAGTATTGTTTTTAGACAGTAATGTTGGAAAAAGATCCTCAATAACAAAACTGATAGACTTTCATTCTTGGTCTGAACTACATGTACTATGTAAAGAACTATTAAACAGTGACATAATACTTAAGGATCACATACTTTCTGTGTTTAAGAACAATACTTGTAACTTCTAAGCTCCTTCTTTGAACCAGCTTCTCCATGGAAGCTGGACCATTTTTTTAAACCTGATGATGGTCTTGTTCATGACCAGATCACTTAACTATGCCTGGCTGATTTCTCTTCTCTTTTTTTCTCCCTGTCTTCCTTTCCCCTGATAGTCTAGTTTTTCACGGGGTTATATGCTTGCTTCAGTAGATTGCAGAGAAGATTAATTATTTTTTCTCTGAGAGTGTCTGAAATGGAACATGCGCATATGCTTTTCCTTAGACATTCAGAACCTCTGGCTGCATTTTCTGGCTAAAAGATTTAGGCAAGTAGATGTTTTAATAACACTTTTCAGTTGGACTTGTATTCCAAAGACACTTTAGCAATTCTGAGAATTGTATTTGATAGCTGCTTGTACCAGCCTGTATTGCTGATGGAGGGAATTCTTTCTTTAAAAACCAATATGCCAGTTCATATCTTCTCCTGCTCATCATGGGATGACTCATTAACTTTCTCATCTCTCTCTGGCCACTTGGATAATGTATAAAGATGTACTGCTTTACACCACTGCAGCCCAGGATTCCTGCTTCAGGCAATTTTGAGCCTCAAATAGGCATAGAAGAGAGAGAGATACACCAGGCAGAAGTGCTGAAAGGTAGCACTTGTGGAAGGGAGAATGGAAGCCTAACAATTATCCTTTTTTAATTGACAAAAAAGCTTATCCTCTAATATTTTCAAATTTTTGAGTAGCTCTAGTTGAGACATGTCCTCAACTTCTGCTGTGTCTTTTCCAGTATCATAAGTGAAAGAACATACTTTTATGTATCAATATGATTTGACTACACAATCTTGTGTGATTTTGAGACTGCAACTCAGTCCCAAGCAATGGGAACTCCAATATAAAAATATTTTTTAAAGTTTTACTTATTCTAGGAAAGTGTAACCTCTTCACATAGGCAATACCAAGTCTTGAGAGCTTTGGAGGGTGAAAAACACTTCAGTTTCTCATTCCCAGGGCTGCTGTTGCAAATAAGAAGGAAAAGAAAAGGTGGGGGGAGGAAGAAGAGGAGAAACTATGTTGAAGATGTGGCTTAGGTACTGAAGAAGTAGAAGGAGGGGAAAAAAACTGCAGGAGAAGGGGAGCAAGATGCAAATGTGGAAGTCAAATACATGGTCAAAATGACTTGGAGTACAGAAAGAAACATTTGATCTATGAACAATGTGATAATGTGTTATCAGCTTTTGAGAAGCAACTTAGAGCAGGGAGTGTCCTAAGAACAGAGATTGTTTCAGGAACACTGCACCTGGCTGTTCACAAACAAACATTGTTTTCATGCAATGCTATTTCTTGTAGTGACTCACTCCACGGTGGTAAATCCTAGAAGCCCTGTTCTGGACAAAACATCTCCAACTCCATGGTTGTAACAAAAACCCCCCAGTTTTTACTCCAAAATGTTCAATGTGTAAAGCTCCAGACATATAATTAAGTTGCAATGGTCTAACAAGTTTCCACGATGACTCGCTGCGTGTGTGCTCTCAGCTGTCATAATGTAAACTTATGTTCTTACACCCATTTCACTGAGGTTTAAGTTAGTGCATTTTAACTTGCATGTGCTGTGGCTTAAAACTATGCAAATTACTACTTTGGCTCGGCTAACACGTGGTACTCATTAAGCTGTGGCAACTTGATTATGCATCTGAGCCCAAGACAAGAGACAACATATGGCTGCAGACATAACTGAGGGTATTTCAGGGAAACCAAGGGACAATATAGGTCAGCGTGGTAGACGGTGGTCTCAGCACACCGTGCGTTTAACTACTGACAAATTTTTCCAGATTTCATGGAGAAGGAATGTTTTAAGGAGAAGTTTGAAGAAATACACTGAAATTATTACCGTTTCTGACCGTGAAAACTTTTCGTGTTGAAGACTGTGAGGAAAACCTGTAGGACGAACAGGCCTGACAAGAATAAACAACTCATTAATGAAGAAAAGCTGATAGGAAGTGTGAGATGAGCTATGACGTTACTTTAAAATAGCAATAAGTAGTTTTATATTTGATGTAATAGGGAAAGGATGCCACCAGAAGAAAATTAAAAGAGGGGGTGAAATGGTTAAAAGAGACAGGCTAGAAAATAATTTTTGCCAGGCATATCCTTAATGGACGTGAGGATGATTGCTTTTGTCAAGGCCAAAGAAAAGAATGTTGCAGTAATCAAGATGTGCTGTGACTAGTGGATGGAAAGAGCTATATATTAGAGCTGTTATGCAGAAAGAATCTACTAGGTAGAGACAAGGCCTGAAGGGATGGTTGTAGAGAGAGATAGCTCTAGGATGAAACCATCTAATAAAAGTTTAAGTTTACAGGTAAAGTATAGGTTTGTATTTATGTTGGCTGTCCCAACAATGCTAATAAATCTTAGTTTAATATGCAACAGATATTTTTTCCTGCTCAAACCTGAGTTTTGCCCTGAGGTTCACCAAAAATAGAGCATGCGAAAATTTATTTCTCTATTTTTTTCCCCTTCCTTCCTTTGTCTTTTTCTAAACATCTGTTTCTTCTTTTATCATAAATTACAAGGACCTTTTCTTTGTTGCTGCTCCTTTACTTTGCTGTCAATCGTGTTGTGTAAATCACGTGGCATGCAGAGCAATGCTAAGTACCTTAAGTGAAACCCTCCTAGCCTGGGTGAGCTCGGGATCACCCTTACGTAGACATAACACGCACAAGAGCTTCGGACTTGCAGGACTTCTCCTCCCATCAAGCTGCCGTGTCACAGGGCATGTTCTCTCCATGCCACAAGCCAGCTGGGAGGAAGAGATGTGAGACAGAGGCAGAGGAAAGTGGAGCTGGTGGAGGGAGGTAGGGAGATGGCAGGAAGAGGAGGGATGGGGAGACTTAAGGGTTTGAGTGGGGCACCAGTTTGTACTGAGAGGAGATGGGCCCCGGGTGGGGAAGCCCAGCCAAGGATGGGCCTTGGTTGACTCCCAGATGAGATAAAAGGAAGCGAAAGCATTTGTAAAGAAACAGATTTCTGCACTAAAACTGTTCCAGTGCCTTGACGGAGCCGGTGAGGGAGGGACGTACAAGTTGTGCCAGGACTGGGACAGCAGAGCGTGCTGTTGGGGTTTCACAGCTCTCCAGATCCAAAGCCAAAAGTCAGACACGGGGAGATTTTTGATACAGCTCTCAGCACCTTTTGCTCTCAAGTTCTTCTCAGTGTGGATATTCACATAGATGCTTTTGCAAATGTGCCTTGATTTCATTTATAGCTCTCTGGAAGGAATCATGTGGGGAGGCTCACACAGCATGCAGAGATCAAATGTCAGTCCTGGTCCCCTTCCTGTGGTGGCCACCAATGCTGACAAGGACAACCTGTTCCCCTTGGTTTGTTGTGCTAGTCACATATGAGGGGGGTGTTTTTAAACATTCAAACCACAGTTTTCCCTGACTCCAGAAGCCAGAAACATGCAGAAATCATAGAAGGGCAGTTTGAGCAGGATCATTTGTAGGTAGCACTGCTGACAAGTTCATCTTCTGAAAACTGGAATAAAAACATAGGTGTGGCCAGGGCAGGAACTAATTTCAGCACAAACACAGAAGTGCCATGCAACATTCAACACTACTGAAATTCTACGATAACGTGAAATGTAGAGAACATCCTAAAATTGCACAATTAAATGAAGCAAAGATTTAGTTCTCTAGAATTTAATTACAAACAATGGAGGCCTAGAACTGCTTATCATACTTGTATGGATTACTTTCCATGAGTCAGACAAGCAGGATTTCTGCCCATGGGGGTGAAAAAGAAACTGTAATAACCATAAAAAGGTGTAGGACTACTTATTTATAGACATGCATATCAGAAATGCAGTAAAAAGCCCCAGTACAAACTCAGTAGACAGGCTTCAAACACAAAAAATGGCTGGCTCAATGTTGTTTTTGAATTATGGTGAGCACTAAAGATGGCCTAAAACCAATTAACTTCTTTTTTTTTTTTGGTACTCTTTTTATGTTTAAAAAATGACCAAAGAGATCTCTTTGAAAATATATTACAAAAAAAAATGCTCCTAGAATTAAACCTTTTGTGAGAAGCTTCAGCCTGGAGCAAAATTTAATGGCTGAGCTATAAAACACTGAAAACTTCCATAAAGGGGTTCATAAAGAAACACCAACTGACCCTGAACCCAAGGAGGTCTAGCAAGCTCCACTGTAATAAACACGGGGCCTAGTTAATTTGCACTTAAGGAGTGTATGACATTTGAGTAAGATTTGGTTACTTTATGCTCACTTTCAGCACATCTGTCCAATAGATATAAATGACAGAGGGGGTACTGCAGTCAAGAGGTCTACTGTAAGTTAAAGCTAGTCCTAAATGAGGTTATAAACTCTGTTAGCCAGGAACTTTGTTTTTTTTAATGTGGTTGTAAGGTGCCTAGCATGAATGGATGGTGAGACCTTTTCATCTACATTTCCGACTTCTAAGCCTCCTCTAGGCTAGAAATAGACAGTGTGGGTTGTGTATACAGCTCATTTCCAGAGCAGATACATTGAAACATAGGAACTGCTGTTACAGCTGGTTTCACCACTTTACTGTTCATCCCATGGCAACTGTCAAAATCTAGACCATCCTATATCCTTACCAAACTAATTGATTTAAGTTAAATGTAGCACCTAAAAAGAAATTTCCATAATTTGGGTTAAATAGAAATAACAGTATTCTCATTCTCTCTAGTGTGTTATCTGTATGAAATATTCTATTATTGCGTTTTTTCTGTGTTTAATACAGGCATAAACACATGCAGTCTGTGAGGCAAGAATGTAAGGCAGAGACATCCTTCGTTGTCTGGAATTGCCCAGACATCATCCGTGCTTTTATAACACATTTTTTTTCCATCTCAAGATGTTTCTGCTGGTGGTGGTTTGAGGACTAGTATTTCATCCAGAAGAGACGCAAAACTTATTCTGGGTCATTGCCTGCTCTTGGCCAGCGAGGGATGCTCTTGCACTGACAAGACATCTGTGCAGGGTTGTCAGTCTCATTCTCTACCTTCATCACCACCGTCCTTCCAACCTCAGCCACCGTTGGCCTTCAGACAGGATCTCTCAGTAAGACAAAGCTTCAAGAAAGATCCAATTTTTCAAGCATCCTATGTTTAATTTTAAATTCCTCATCTTAGCATTGGTCAGAATTCATTCCAAAAACAGACAGGAAAGTGAAGGAAAGGCAGATGTTTGCCAAGGCTATATTTAGGAAGCTGTTGCTTAAATGTGAAAATCAGTTATAATTTAACCATAAGTGAGCAACACAAAAAGCATATTCTTTCCCCTACATGTGTTTGCAGAACACTTCTCTTTTTTTCACCTGCAACAACGATATGTTCCTTTGTACTCTGCCTCTGCTTGGTTATCAGTAACGTATTGTGGCTTTAACAATGGCACGTTTTAAAAATACTTTGTGGAATAATGCCATCCATCCCCACGGATTCATTGGTTCATGAAGGTATTGGTGAAAGGTGGGATAGATTTACTCAACTTTTCAGCATAGTATTGCTATTGTTCACTGGCAGGGCATGCGTAAGGAATGGCCTTTAGTGTAAACAGCTCAGCCACTGAGCTTAGTGATTACTATGAGGGGTCTGTTTGAGGTGGGTATTTCTAGTTCTTTGATATATGACTCATTAAAGCCACTCTATGTAAGTATTGTTTACAGTGCTTGCTGTGCTGGTGGCTTGCATCTGAGTACTTGTCTTAAATTTGAAAGGTATTTTGCCTACACTTAGAAGAAGTCTTTAAGTGATTGAACCCCTCTTACATTTTTTGTTATGAACTATTGTCAGGGGAGTGGGAAGGAGTTGAGAGTTTCTTATAACAACAGAAATGACCTTTGTCTCTACAGACTTGCCTTTGAACTTACTAACCTCCTGCCAACAGAGAGCAAACAGTAGGATAATGGTCTCTTCTCAGTTTCTCCAGCTTTTTGTCCTCCCCATGATGCAAGGGTTGGTCTTGCTCCTCAGTGCTTGCCTTGCTAATGGGAGACAGAGCTCAGAAAGATAACTACACTGGATTATCATGGCCCAAGTTTATCACATATCCTAAGATCATGTTGACTGCTTTGACATCTGCACTGAAATGATCTAAATTATAGATTGCCATTTTTTAAAATGGGTTGTGATTACGTGAGCCTATTGCTTTTACTCAGAACCAAAACTGCTGGGATCGTGATGGGGTTATAACAACTGAAGAATCCATTTAATTGGTGCCTTGTTGAAATATATACTCCTACATCTGTGATGTGATTGCTGTGGAGCAGAGCCCGCACCATTGATTTCATTTCCTCCAATCAATGGGTAAATGGCACACCTAGTCAGTTCTAAGTGGCACACTTCTTGTCAGTGGTTAACAGCTATGAATCAATGCCTGCTACAACAAACTCCTGTTAGCTTGGCCTTTACTAGTTTAATGCTGCTACTTTACTCTGCTACACCTTTAACTTTGCCCTTGTGGTCACTCTGTTTGTAAGTTTAAAAGGTGGGTCCATGTCTAGGATAGTGAGTAAAATAACAAAGGAAAGGAAGGTGGAATGGTTGAAGGCAAAGAGCAGAACTTATATTAAGAGTTCCACTTCTGTCTTTCACTGTTGCCATGCTACTTAAGATAGATTTCATCTTGAGGTACCTACCTTCTGTACTGCCCATTCTTACCCTGAGTCTTGTTTTAACATTGGTGGAATGAAGTTCTGGAGGAGTCCTCCTGCTTTGGACATCTTTGCTAGAGACAAAGTTTGCATAGAAATTCCTTCATCATTCCCCAGTTCAAAGAGTTCATCCAGCTGCATGAGAATGGAGACAATCTTTGAATCCTCTGAACTTTAAAGCTCTCATATAGGAGTCAAGTACTATTAAAACTACTTTTATATACCAGTACGAGCACTTTTATTAGTATGATTTACTGCTACAACAGTACACAAAGGCCTCTATTCGGGTAAATTGGGAATAACCTGTTGAAACTTTAGCTGATAACTCCAATACATCTGACAGATTTGTCAGCATGGATTAATTGTTGTTCAGGAGAACTGTTAACCATACAGAGCACACCATTTGAGGGAACATTCAGAAAATGAAGCCAGGAGGGAGAACCTTGTCCCTAAAACCAGTTTATGGTTTCCTGCTTCTAAATGTACAAACTTCTGAAGCCCTTCTGTAAGTTAAACCTTACATATCATTACTAAATTCTGTTTCTTACAGTTCAGCTGAAGTTAAGTTATGCTGACATTGTTACCAAGGCAGTACTTTTTAACAGAGGTGAATGATTTTTCATACAACATCTGCAGTGTACAAGTCACAAACAGGACTTTGTTTGTGTAAGTGTGCATTTGAGACCTGTCACCTGTAAGTAAGCATGCCAGTGCTCTCTGCATTGTCCCCAGTTATTAATCACTAAAGTTGGGGATTTTCTTTTTTTTCTTGCACATGACCTATTCTAGGACTTTCCAATGTCCTAGTTAATACAGGATGGATAAAACCGTATGAGGCAGGTTTCTAAGTTACTTCATCACTGTAGAATATTTGCTTACTATTTTTATACCCAGAAATAGTTAAAACAGGTCAGACACCATTTTTTTCTAATACACCTGAACTCATAGAAATTCAAGGGTTTCCCAGGAGTGAACTGTAAATTATAATTATAATCTTAATCAGGTAAGATTCTGATTCAGTTGTCTTTCTGGGATTTTTGTTCTTTTAATTTTGCCATTTCTGTGCTATGTTCCTCACCTGTCTGCCTCGATTCAGAAATCCCAGACTTCCTAGGATCTGAAACTCCTCATAGAGAAATATGTGAGTTCTCTTAGGTTTTGTTGCAAACCTATGCAGAAAACAAATGTTGAGTTCTCAAATCCTACATGAACTAGATTTATTTTTCTCTGACCATCATGAATTATTACTCTCCATAGGTAGAATACATGTTTCTCAATGCTTTTGAAACAGAGGTTGGAATACAAAGTTGTGAATCTATGAATAGTAGTAATGGCATGTAGCTGCACAACAATAACATCTAGAGACTTGGTACTTCAGTCTTTATCTTGGCACAGCCTCTGGATGCATAACAGCAGTCTCTGTTACAAGGACCTTGCAGGAAAAGTTTAAGGCAAAAGTAAGGGACATACCTGAGGGAAGTGGACACAACAGATACTTTAGAATTACTAGGGAGTAAACAAGATAAAGAAAATATTTCTTTCTAATAGAAGTTCATAGAATCCCATTTATTAATTGAACATTTGGCCTGTACTACACAGTTTTCTTTGGCTTCTGTGTTGAAAAGTATGTAAGTGGTGAAAGCACATCAAGATAATTCCTGTTTGTCAGCTATTGTATTCATTTTCTTGCAAGATGGGACACCGTGGAGGTCATAATGTGCAGAATAACAAAGAATTGGAGCAGAATATAGCATCCAAGACTTGCAGTTTATGGTTTTTGCACCAAATTGCACATCATTCAGGGATATTTCTTAGTGATTTCATGTCCAGTTGCCCAGGAACATCCAAAAATACCTACATGGTCAACTGCCAGAGTGTAAGCAAGCAACAGAGAAGCTGATAGTCCTTCTTGTGATCATCAGTGATAAACTGATGAGCTCTTGAGCTCTGGTCACTAAGAGACCAAGCACAGTTGTCTATGTTGGGGTTCACTGGATCTGTGGTAACAGTGGGGTCCTGTCCTTCTGCGGTTTGTTCTGAGTTCAGAATAGGCTCTGAATCTGTTTTGGGATGGCCTATGGTGGTAAGAGATTGATGCTTGATAATTTCTGGTAAGACTTGATAACCTCAGGGAGTTCTTTATTCCTAAAAGATTTGTGTCTGCAGTTCCTTAATACTGTCAGAGAAGAAAAACTGTCTTGTTCTCCTGCAAGCAATGTATCAGAACCTGTGTCTATGGCGGTTGTGTCCTTCTTTTACTTTACTTTTACATGGCTTTCCCTTTTATTTTTGTTTTGTAACCGCTGAATAATACGCAGCCCCACAGCTCGGGCACAGAGAACCTGATGAAAGTGAACATATAAGAAAAATATTAGTAGCTTCACTCTTCATTGCAGAGGTAATGGCCATTGACATTAATGGGAATTATGCATGTGTGGAAGAGGAGTATGGCCCCTTTACTTAACAGAGCCCTTAATATGTTTTAGTGAGCCAGGGTGGTGATCTAAATATCATGAAACCCAAAGGAGATAGAGAAAACAACCTCTGGCACTGATGAGCTGGATTCATTGCTCTGAGGTAGATGGTTTTTCAGGAATATCTCCATTTCTTCTCCTCTGAAAATAGTTGTGTATACACAATTCATTGACTTGAAAGAGAAAAAGGTAAGGAAAGTGGACAGAAATCTGGGAAAGGAAATAGGGAGCTATCCAAGTTGTCAGATGTCAGACTGTCACATAAAACCAGAAAAGCCCAAAATTAAGTATTGACGCACGCATATATATAATTTTACACATATAATATTTTTGTCTGCCTTTTATTCAAATTCTAGTCTAGCCCTGTTTTTCACTATGTTCTGTTTTATGCAAGTAAAATGTGAAAATCTACTGATAAGCCAAAATAATAAAAACTTTATGGCATGTCAGGGTTATTTTTTTATTATTATTTTTTAACCTTGATCGTGTTATAATAGTGAACATATGTATCCTTGGCCTTAATCACCTTGTCGAGTTAAAGTGTATATTCAACTTCATTTACATGACATATGATCTAATGCTGGAGAACAACAATACCATTGTAGTGCTAATTGAAAACTGTGAGCCGAGAGCCAGAAGAAACCAGTGGTCTGATTGCTGAGGGTCCCAGGGAAAGGGATTTATTCCCACACCTGCAGTTGGTCCATAACACTAACATTGTTACCAACATCTGGGTCTAATCAGCACAGAGGCCTTGATATGCTGCTCCTGTGGCACATAAATTTAGCATTATATTCATTTTAAAGGCCCCCTCTTTCAGTTTTTTAAGGACAAGATAGATTCATGGCTCCACAGAGTCTAACAAAGTAGAAACCACAAACAGTAAGTTACTGCCAGGTTTCTTAGACCATACCTACCTAGTGCATGCCACTTAAATAATGGAATTTTATGCTCAGTTCTGGTTTTCAAAAAATACATCTCCACAGAATGCAAAGTTCAGCTGAAAAACTATGTTTAGGGTAAAAAGCAAACACTCTTTGCCAATTTGCATATATCAGTTTTTATTATGATATCTGAGCTCTACCAGCCACAGGGATGGTTACAGAACTGGTGACGGTCCTGCCGGTTCTCAGGAGGAGAGAGCCAGGGAGAGGTAGAGGCACCAGCCAGCATGGTTCTTGTGGGAAAGGGCACCACATGGCACCCCAATTCAGAGCAGGACAGACTGAATTCCCTGTCCACTGTTGGGTCTCGGGCTCACATTTACAATCAGTGAAATGCCTCTTGACACCGTCCTCCCATGTGTGGCCTTGCGCATAAAAAGGGAGTGGGGAGTGCAAAGGCAAAGACACTGCTGGAACACCCATGGGGACTCAACTGGGCTGCACGGGTCACTCCTCTCATACCTGATAACCTATGGTGCTCTTGGAGCTGCAAGAGATGGTCTTGTGCAGAGAGTGAGAAAACTGGGTCTCTCTCTCAACTCAGCTTCCGTGATTTATGCTTGAAAATACACCATGCCTTACTTTCCTAATTCTGAAAGTAGGCTTGCCTCACAGTCTGCTGTGAAGCTAAAACCCCATTCATAAAGGTGCTGAAAGTGTTCAGAGCAAATGGAGATTGTACAAAGAGAGAGAAAAAAGCCCCATAGGACTGAAAGCCAGGCTGCTTAGGCCAAGGAGCAAAATTTAAATCTTCATTTGTTGTGGATAGCCAGTGATTATTTTTGCTAATGCATCCCTTGGCTGTCTCTTAACCATCTAGCTAACTGGCTGTTCGCCTCTGTATCGTCATGTATTTTTCTGGAAAGTCTATATAAACAATGGGATAGACATGGATAACCTTACAGAAGGCAAGTGGGGTTTTTTCTGTCATTTTTCAATGTCTGCATATCTTTAATATCTGTAAATGGTGAATATAATTACACAGATAAATTTTGTCAAATGATCCAGAACTTTATGACTTTTGATCCTACCTCGGGCACTTATCTTTTGTAGCAGTAGGCAGTTCATTTAACTGTTGCCTTTCTCACTAGTGGGCTTTTTGAGGGTAAATAATATTATAGAACACTGTTTACCTAAGGTTTCAAGGTAGAAAAATGACACAGGGGTATAATGGAGGCTAAATGTTGTACCACTGACTAACGTGTAATTACATGAGTTGACCAAAATCATAGAATGGTTTGGGTTGGAAAGCACCCTAAAGATCAACGCTTCAACCTTTTGATTGGAATGTAGGGTTCTATCTTGGTCTACTGTCAAGAAGAATGTCCATTTCATGAGAAAACCTGCTAATTGTAAAGGCACAAAATGTGTAGTTTTGTAACCTCCACTGCCTTCTCAATACTAGCTGGATGCTGGAAGAGGCAGGAATTTCCTATTTATTACTAATAACTCCAGGTGGAATTTTTAAAATAGGGAGTCATAACTTAAATCAGAAGACGTCAGTGGAGATATTAACATGCTGAACCAGATTCTCAGCCGCTATAAATCGAGTTAGCACTATTAATTTTGGTAGAACTACTTTTCACCCCACTTGAGGAGAAGGTGCATTATTTACGGTATGACTGCAAAATCCGTCACTTGATTTACCATAGAAATGTGTTCTGGCACTAGCAATTGGTTTTTTTGGTAGTATGCCAGTTTGCTGGCTTTGAAGGGTTTCCAGTAGCCAAAGGGGAATTTTAGCACCCAGAATTGCCCTAACCCTGTGCTCCATTTCCATGGGTTCTCAGTGGATTTGTCCCATTTCCCTCCTGGCTGGATCAATCCTTTGTCAGTGAGGTTCAGCACAGTGCTGTGACCCCACACACCGGGGGGGATCAGGAACAGCGTTCAGAGAACCGTGGGGTAGGATTGTTAGAGACGTTCTGTCTGTGCCTTCCTCGGTCTTGTTTCGTTTGCCGCCACAAGAGTGAACTCCTGCTGTACCACCTTGCTGTACTCCTGACCAACGTTGTGACCACAATGACAATTCTGAATTTCAATACCTGTGGTCTAACCACAGCTTCACATGCAGGGGAAGCTCACGTGCTGCCCACGTGAGATGCACATGAGGAAGCAATGAGATTGGGGTTCCTTGATGTCTGTGTGAAAGGCTCTTTCTCTGGTTTAGTTTTTTAAATTCTCTGCATTTCTGTGTTATTGAAAGCATTACTTAAATGAACCAAATGCTAATTATTATAATGGTTGGACAATTTTGAGCGGTCTTTTCTCATAAGTTGATCTTATAAATGGGAGGCACAGTTAACAAATGAGAGGCAGAGTTAACAAAACCAAAAAGGTCAGAGCAACACAATTTGATGACGTGAGTTCGTTAATGCAACACCTGAGCCACACAGAGTTCTCACATTTTTGTTGAATATGGTGAAAATGGTGTAAGCACACAGTCAGATTGTATAACTATACAGCCACTGTGTGGAGATCACAGAGGCTGGGCTTGTATTTCAAGTACTTTACAGGGACATTACTAAAACAGTCCTGTACCTGACTTCATGACATATCCTTCGTGATGATGCTAGTGAAATACAACAGAGAAATGTAAAAGAATAATCAGACTGTGGAGAAGGCATCTCACGTAATTTCATGTTGTTCAATCAGAGTGCAATTTGTGGTATGTCACAAGTAGAAAAAAGGGAGTTAAACTTATGTCATTGGAATGTCCAAATAATTTGATCTTATTTATTTTAATATGTGAAATGCAAAAATACGATCAAATACAGATATGTTATTATTTTAATCACAATATCTTACTGTATTTTATGTCGTTCCTTCTAATGTGGTACCAGCAGATCTAATGAGCTGTTTAGAGTTTTTTGCATTTCAAAGCATGACCTCCTAAAAATTAGGATACTTCTTTCATCCAGGATCATCTTGCTGAAAAACATCCAACTTCTCAAATATTAGCATATATTTGATGTGGAAAGGAACATTGGACATATCACAACAAATGAAACAACTTGATTGTAAAATGCATGTATAAAATGAAGAAAAATTCACAAATATTATTCTAATATTTTCTCAAAGCATTTGTGATGGCAATCTACAGCTAAGCCCCAGTTCTGCAAGTCATAATATGAGAGTCTGCTAGGCACAGTAATATACCCACGTGGTTTTGATTGCAGACCTGAAGACATTTCCCTGAGGTGTTTTCTAAAAATCATCATTTTTTCATTATAATTAATCTATCCAACCATTTTTTCTCTTTATGAATCATTCACAAGCTTGGGCTAGTTCCTCCGATTCTGTTACGTGCAACCGGTATAGAAAAGTTAACGTGAAAGTGTATCTGCCTGTATGATGTTCATAAATTGTACTCTGCAGTTATCCAGTATGGATGGGTCTTCAAGAGGATCTGGAATCATCGCAGAAATGCTGGTGGTTTGTATATGTCATCCTTTGATATAGGTACCTGCTGCTATCACCTATTTGCCCTTGAAGATCAGAGCCTCTGTGGTGCCGGACTCCGATGATTCACCAAAAACACGTGATTCAGGTTCTTCGCCCTCCATGGATGACTGAAACATTTTAAGCATCAAAGTCAAAAACAGGAGAGAAAAAAAAAAAGAAAGAGTGAAATTACAATATCCAACTAAGGCACTCAGCTCTTGCTAAGTACTGTGATGTTCAGGCATCATTCTCCAGGTTTTTGAGAATCCTGGTTACACACTACTGATGATTGCAGTGAGCCAATTTTAGATTCCAAAATTCAGTGCAAAGAAAAGCAAATAACCGAAATTTTGAAAGTAAATGTTTAGAGGTACAAGTATAAGCCTCATTCAGATATTCAAATACATGTCCAGATACAGTTTTTGCAGGTATTTGCCCACTTCTAAAACCTTCATAAAAGGGATATCTCTATCTGTGTTCCAAACAGCTCAATGTCCTTTCTATTTTAAAAGATTACAAAATTCTTGTATTACGTACCATTATTTTATTAACCACAGTGATACTTTTTTGGTGTATTCCAAGTTTAATACAGAAAGTGACAATTTGCCTTAATTTTCAGTGTCAGTTTTCTTCAAAATTGCATGATTTCAAACCAAGCTGATGATTAAAGGCTGAAAGACCTTCATGAATCAGATCTGCACTACATGATTTTCGCATTTCTCCCTTAGAATTGTGTATCATGTACAAAGGATGGCTGATCTAATATATTGATAAGAACAGAAGAAAGGAAATGTTTCCATATGATAATAGTTCTTAAATGTGTTCTGCAGTGCCTCGTAAATCCCATTCATCAGGCCATCATTAGGGTGGATTATAGCGAATTCTGCGTGTTTTTATTGCCAGCCTGTTACGTAGCAGTTTGACTTGTGTCATACGTTTAAATACCACATTAAATCATGGTTTCTAAACATCAGTTCACAGCAGGATCCCCCTCTGAAATCTTATCTTCTTTTCTCTTCGACAGCTCAACCAATAGAAAAAGTGTTTCCGTCTTTTCCCTTTGTAATCTGAATTCCAATTTTGCGTCCATACTACTATCCCTGCCTAGTGCAGCAGCTCACTAACAGCAGCACAGAAGGAAAAGTCCTTTTTTCCCTTGAATGTGCATATTCCTGGTGGAGCTTAAAAACTTCCATAAATCAATAAAGTAATTGCTGCATAATGACCTATTGTTGGTGAGCGTGCCCAGAATGATGTCATTGGGGGGTAATGGAGCTACTGAATCAAAAAAATGGCAGCTGTTTCCAATTTATTTGAGAGTCAGTTGGACAGAAAATTAAATAAACACATAGACAAGGAGGACAAGGGCAAGTCCTTGCATTATTCTTATGATAGTTTTAATTGAATCGCAGAAGTCAGCAGGCAGCTGATACTGTGGCCCAGAGTTTCAGTAATTGCCTGTCTCCTATCTCAGTCAGACTGCACATGCTCATTTCATCATTTTAAGCTTTTGTGACTCAGATTTAAAAAAAAAAAGACCAATGAAACAAAGATGAAACTTAGTTCTTTTTTCTCCTGCCCTCCCCCCTCCCTTCGCAGCATAGCAGGCTATCCAGGAGATGTATTAATAGAGAGAAATTTTCATTTCTTCCTCCATCTGCCTCTGTGGGGCCTCTACCCTTCTTTCCCTAGGATACGAAGGAGAGTTTTCCTTTTTTTTAATCACTCAGATGTCCTTTGGGAAGCCCCCTAAAGTTTCATATTCGCTGGGGAGAAAAAAAATGCCACCCGGCTTCACACTCTCTTCTCCACTGTGAATAACAGCTTTGATGTGCTCCTTTGAAGTTACTGGCTTGAGGCTGCATTAGGAAAGCATCAAATGCAGCCCTAGCACTGCGTGTGGAAGCTGGTAGCACACAGTGTTTGCACACCGGACTTGGGGGCACCCAACATGCTTGTGGCAGCCAAGTGAATGCCGGGGAACACAACAGCGTACTCTTCTCTTTTTCAGCCCCTATTCCCTTTTCCTGCTGGTGAGGCAACAAGGACACGCCAACATCCTTGATATTTTCCAGTTCTTACAGCTTCTCGTGACACCCTTGCACCCTTTAAGAGCCCTGATATGGGTCATAGCATTGGAACATCACATCTGACTCTGGTCAGATGTGGGGGTTTTATCTGGTTTTGTTCTCTGGTTATTACTTCAGGGCAATACGGCTTCAAATCTTGCTTCAACTATTGTTGCGCTAAAATAATCAAAGTGATTTTTATGGACACTTAAAGAAGTTTGGGTCACTGATCAGTTATCTGACTTATTATAAGAATTAAAATGTCTATTCCTTGGTATTTGGATTCCTAATATGACAGTTTTCACATTTCTAAACCAAGTGTGGGTTTTTAAAATCCCTCTTTTTTCTTCACTTACAGATGGATTTTTATGTGTGTGTGTGTGTGTTTTCTGTGTCTGTATAACCAGACACAGTGAAGTTGATGTTTGTCTCCAAGATGGAGAAGTGCTTTTCCATATTTGTCATCACAGATCTCTTCAGATCAGACATCTCTTTGATCATTTTAACTGTGTTTTATATGCCTCATAATTTCCTTGCTGAGTACCTTATGTTACATGTTACTTTATAAATCAATAAATAATAGCAATAATTAAAAGGGTGTTCTGCAGTAGGGAGCTAGATGAAAAAATAGGTTATTCCATTAACCTTTTACCTCTGGAGACAGGAATTTCAAATTTGTGCTAGGTCACAAGTGCAAATCAGTTGGTCTCTTGTGAACTTCAGTCCACATCACTAACCACTGCCTCGCTTCTCACAGTCCCTCCCGACTGACAGCTTTAGTCTGGAAGAATAACAGATCTTTTGCAGCTTGTAAGACTGAGATGCAATGGCAACGCCAGCACCTACGCCTACAGAACCATTTGTGAAAAAACCCCAACCCTTCTAATGCCTGTTATCCCCACATGCAACCTGAATTACTTTTTAAATATCAAAATTGTCGCCGGTACAAGTAGGAAGAAACTTGTGCAAGTAGGAAAGTGAGTTTTGTTCAGCCCTGTCCTGTAAAGTAGCTCACAAAGAGTACAAAAAGTTTATCAAAAGAAAATTAGGGGGGAGTTGGTGGTGTGTCATTGCATACCCAAGTGTAGGCAACATATGTGTTAGTGAAGAGCTGTCTGTTCCATCAAAGATCTGACTGATTACATGAACTAACAAACAGACCTTTAGATTATTATTACTTTCATCTCCTTTGTTTCCACTTCTGCCTTCCTCCGTCAGTTATTGGCACAACTCTTTTGTCTGTACTCTGAGGTCTGAATGGCCAAGTGAGTTGTAAATTAAATAAATAACAGACATTCACAAACTGTGTGCCAGAGTAGCATGACTTTTTTGTGAATTAGTCTGAGACCAGGAAGATGAATTATTGAACAAAATCTCAATTTTAACATGGAAGCTCATCTTAAAAACGAATGTAGCACAAATTTTGAAAAATGGCATTTATGCTACAAAATATGTATTTATACCATTTGCTTGCTTGTTTTACACAAAGAGATTAAAAAGATGTATTTTCTTTCCTATTATTCAGGTAACTTGAAAACAAAAAGCACTTGAATTATATTTTTAATCAAAAAATGGAAGAGTTCTAGAATTTCTTACTTTTGACCAGGACTTTGACCATTTTAGCCTGTTACTTTGGGCAATGACTTCCTGCCACATTGCATTCCTTGTTGTTTCTCATCTATCTGCAAGTCATAACAAGGGAGAGATACAGTGCTTTTTTTGATGACACTTGCAAAAGATTCCCCGGAATGGACTCCACGTTTTTGTCTGTGCTATTCCTGTTGCCAGAAACTCACAACCATTTCAGAGCTGATTGTGGTGAATACTGGTATGTTCTTCACTACAAAGTGTTCTGTTTTTATTTATTTGGGCAGGATTATGCTTTGGTTTGGAAGTGGGAAATTATGGAAATTTAATCAGTATAATACCTGGGGAGGTCTTCCAAAGACACTATTTT
The DNA here is from genome assembly GCF_003984885.1 of Neopelma chrysocephalum. NCBI lineage: Eukaryota > Metazoa > Chordata > Aves > Passeriformes > Pipridae > Neopelma > Neopelma chrysocephalum. The sequence goes on from NW_020897714.1 coordinate 30,651,729, forward strand.
ACGTTTTGTGTTGTTGGCCATCCTAATAAATATCTTAGCACACACCAATCTTAGACAAAATCAATAAAAATAGACTCTGTATTATTCAATTCTCATGTTGTCTAGAATAAGGATACAAAGCTGTTTATGATGGGAGGGGGGTCTGGGCATGTTATGGGAATTTTGATTAGGGCTATAAGGGATGTGGAAGGAGGAGGAAGTACTGAGACTCAAATATGGAAGTTGGTAGAAGAGAATAATTTTTAGGAGTAGGAAAACAAGTATGACTACGAAGCTTGCCTGCTGTACCTCCACAAAAAGAGGTTTTCCTAAGAAACCAGTCTCAGTTTGAAAAATTTCCATTTTTCATTATGTTACCCAGTATAGTCTACATAAAACAAACATCTCTTAGAGGAAAAGATTTTTCTGGAAGAAAGTTTTGCACCATTCCATAAGGTGCTAGATAACACTGAAATTTCTCTGAAAAATGTCTTCCTAATTGAGCTTTGTCAGAATATCTTCTGTCCAAAGTTTTTGTGTTTTTCCATGCTTTGTGATCTGCACTGCTGCAAAGGGATGCATCTACCACTTTGGTTCAGAGGTCAAATTTCATTCACATACTTGGGAGTCATGCCTTTGAAGACTGAGACCAAAGTGTTGAATGGGCATCAGAAACCCAGCAAAGGTGATGGGAGTCAGTTGTAGGTGATGGAAGAACAGACTTGGCATAGCTCGTCTTATGGATAAGCTAGGCAGATCCTTCTTCCTGGAGAAAATGCAGTGCTATTTTCATTTTCAGCTTCATTTACTGATTGCAACCCAGTCTAGTGAGAGGTGTTGCAAGAGTCCTTCAGGGGTTGGTCTCAAACCTTTCACCCACCTCAACCTCATTGAAGGTATTCCTGGATACCTGATCTCCAGGCTTAGTAGAGACCCAAATGTGCCCTGTGGCTTTAGACCCATGCCCCGGTGAGTGGGGGGATAAATGCCTTCAGTAAAGACATTATTTTGTAGCTCTTCATAGCAGGTTTTTTTTTCTGAACCAGAAGGAAGGTGTAGATCCACCTCTGCTTTGTGCCACCATCCAAACTTCTTTGCCAGGTCCTAAGGATGACAGGAACTTAGTGATGATTCCTTTCCTTTGTATTTTGGGCAGAAAGGGGAAACTGGAAATGGAGCAGTAATGAAAAATAGTGTAGTGGGTGTAATGTCCTTTAGAAGAGTGCTTCTGACAGAAGCACAAACTGTTTCCCTTAGTGCTGAAAGTAGCTGTCCTTTACTGCCTTTTGTGAGGCATGTGGGTGTATAGAGGGCAACTGTAGTATTTTTCAGTGTTTTTCAAGGGTTTTTAGTCTTTGTGATGTGGCTTACACTCAGCCATACACGGTGAGACAGACAAAGCATTTTGTTTGCAGCTGGAATTTTCTTTCCCAATTATTTCCATATGTATTCAGCTGACCTCATCAGTGAAGTACATAGACAGGTTTTCACAACAGTTGATACATGAGCCTATCACATTGGTTTTGCAGTCTAGGTTGATTAGGTGGTTCTTTGTGTGGAATAGATCTGTTGCCTTGGTTGGAGAACAACAAGAGGTTCATTTTGCCTCCTTTCTGCATCCCTGTGAAACTGGAAGTGTTGGTCCCAGATCTAGTGGTGAACTTCAAAATGTTTTTTTATCCCGACAGACTTCTCTGTACATATGATTTATTTATTGAGTCTGCGAACTCTTCTTTTTACCATAGCTGCTTATTTCCTTTCCAGGTTAAAAATATGTACATTTACTAAAGTTTCTCTTTAGTTTAAAATTGTAAATCCTGCATGTGAGATTTCCCATTTGTTTGTCAGCCTTGCCAACATTTTGCTGAAGAACTTGTGAAAAGTGAGTGAGGGCTGTTTTGCATAAAGACAGGCCTGCTTGCGGGGGTTGTCTCCTCAACCAACATTGCTCATGAAACCTCTCAACAGTAGCTTCACTTTCAGCTGAGCATGAAACTGTAGAAAAGGTTCAAGAAGAAACCTGATGAGGTAGCGATGAGAGCTCTGCTGGACTCTTTACGGTACTGATTCAGAAAAGACATCTCAGTATCAGTGATTTCTGTGATACAACTAAGCACTGGAAGCAAAGGCACAGAAATATTTTGACAGACCAGTACTGGTGCTGGGGTTCTCGCTCTTTTTCTCTCCTTGATCCTCTCTGCAGCTCCATTTATGGCCTCTGTCCAGCAGTCCTTACTCTGGCTCTAGAACACAAGTGTCAGTGAGGTGCTTAGCAACCTTCGTCTGCTGTCCTTATCCCACTGGGTTTGAGATGTCCACGTCCTAGCAAAGATGTTACTCAGATTGCTTCCTTGTGCCTAAAGCTGCCCTATGGCAGATACAAGCAGCTGTTATGCTCTGCTTCAGCATATTCAGGAAGAGAGGACACAGTGCTGGTGGCTGGATAGGGTGAATAGGAAGAGTTTCCTTCAGGTCCTCCTCTGTCCTCCTCTTTCTCGAAGCAGAAAGGCTCAGCAGGCAGCACTCTCCCAGTCTCCAGAAAGAAGAGGAGGAGAGAGGAGGAGGCAGAGAACACAAGAAATATTTTTATGGTTATTGTGGTTTTGCAGCTAATGGGGTTGGACATGTTGGCTTTGCGTCATGTTTATTGGTCATTATCACTAATGAGATGGAGAAAAGTCACCAGAGAACCACTATCAGTATCAGCCAAAACCTAGGAACGCCCACACATGCTAAGGAGAAGGAGAAATGGGAGTGAGGTGCAGGGCAGCAGGAAGGAATGACAGAATCACAGAAAGGCTGAGGTTGGAAAGAGCCTCTGGATGTCATCTTGTCCAGCCCTCCTGCTCAAGTAGGGTCACCTGGAGCTAAATGCCCAGGACCATGTCCAGTCAAGATTTGAATATATAGAAGGATGGAGCCTGATAGCCTCCCTGAGCAACCTGTGCCAGTGCTCAGTAACCCCCACAGTAAACAAGTTAAACAGGAATCTGTGATCATCTCTCCCATGCCCCTGGGGAATCAAAATGCTGGGGCCATGGCATCACTAGGGACATTGGGAGAGTGGAAAGAAGTGAGCTGAATCAGCTGATGACAAGGAGCCAAGCATTCAAAGATTTTATAGGGTCCTCAGAGAAAACATCAAGCTAGAGGCAAGCTCCTGGGACCCTTATCCTGACAGAAAGACTCTGAAGCATCTGAGTTTCTGGCTCAGCCCTGAGCCAGGGGATGGTGAAGCATATCTGGGAATCTCTCCACACCTTAGTACCATTTTCCTCCACGTATATGTATGTCTGGGAAAACAGCTTCCCAAACATTCATGCACATGAGATTGGAAAGCCTGGCAAGCAAATATTTAGCACAGTAATTTCATGGAACTAGAAAGGAGTTGGAATGGAAATGGGGCCTATTCACTGGTTTTAGCAGACATTTCCTCTAGGTCTTCAGTTTGGGATTTTTCATTTCCTTTCTTATTCTATGTGGTTTTTAACTTCTTAGGATTGCAGCACCTCTTCCATTACTGTAAGGAGGTTATCACTATAAAATTTACTGAACAAATAAAGACCCTCGGTCAACATGTAGCCAAGACAATGAGTGTTTAAAAAATTGATACCAAGTTATCTTTATGGATAACTCTGATGAACTCAAGCTTACCATTTAAAGTCTTTAGTTAAGTGTTAAAAATAGTCAAATTTCCTTGAAAAAACATTTTAAGAGTAATACTCTGTGTAATCACCCCACATATGATATATCATCCTGAAGTTTCGAGAACTCTTTGGTTGAAATTTTAACAGCTCTGCTTAAGAAATGCTAAACAGCAAATACTCTTTCCAGAAATACCATCCACTGTAAACCTGTCAGACTATTACTTAGCTATTAACCTTTCTCGATGAAATTGTAATAGTGCTGTTTAAAAGAATGCTGAATATCAGAAACATTTCACTAATACATAACAGATGGATACCATACCCAGAAATATTTGTACTGTAAACCAAAGCGCTAAGCAGTTTTACACTGAGAGGTCAAAGATGGGCAGGAAACAGTTTTCCCATCCCACAAGAATTTTAGTTTTCAAATTTTCCTACCCTGATGAATATACAGAATATTAAAGAACCTGGAGTTTTTCATAGTAGAGTAAATAAGGATTAATTTTTCAAAGTTTTTATTTGTTTGCTTTTTAATCCAAGCATATTACGCACTTATCTAATTTATCCTCCACACATATTACATATTTGTTATTTAACACATCTTTCTTGGGTACAAACATCCTGTCCTGAGAGGGCTTCAGATTCAACAGTCAATAGGTTTTCTTTTTCTCCTTGGCTGAAAACCATTTTCTTGGTAGGTTAAAGAGTAAAAGAAAGTGTTAGAGCAAAACTGTGACCTAACTGAAATACAGATTCCATATGTCACATACCTTTTATAACCCTCCATATGTCAGAATAACTGATTTTTCCATCCTGTTTACATGGCTGATTTCACTGTTGGACTTGGTCCTGGGTGTAACCTTTATTTTTAAATAAATGAAGTTTGGGAAAACGTAGAGTTGCTGATTTCCAACAAGTTATAAGCATGGGGAGGGGGACACTTGCATTTGGAAAATCTTTGTGAAGATGTGCTTTTTATTCATCTTGTATGATAGTTATACTCATGGCTTTAGCTGGGGATCATGTTTCTATAAAAGGATGGAATATGTTTCCAAACAATGTCTTAGTTCAAAATAATTGGGCACTTCTTGTGAAATGTAACTACAGCTGAAAAAAAGTACACAGTGTCTTCCATTTAAGAACTAGTAGACACCCTGCTAAACGATTATGTCATTGAGCCAGAAGATTTGGATGCAAGAGAGAACAAAGTATTATCATGTGTATCTCTGTAATATGAGAAAGTAGTAAATTTTGTGATTTATTTTTAATAACTATGAAGCAATATGTTTTCAGAAAATTTTGATTCAGTGCAATGGAAGCAGAAACTTAGTGTTCAAAAAATGTTTCATCCTTCTATTATGAGAAACTGATGTAGCCAAGATGTGTTAGCAGTGATTTTTCTACCACTGTCAGTTTGTGCAAAGTATCTCTCCTGACTGACAAATACATGTACAAATAATGCATTGCCTTGAAGTTTATTTTTTTTTCTGAATTACCACACTAATTTCCCCTCCAGATTTATGACCGAAGCTTTTAATTAATTAAAGTACGATTTCATGTAAATTTTTGGTCTTCTCAAACTAGAACTCTGCCTCTTCTATGCCTGTTCTTCACGAGGTGTAAATTCTACTTTGTGAGTACCAAAATGATGAAGCAAGAGGTGTAACTTTTCTGTTAATTAAAAGCTTTAAATCCAGACGGGCATCTTTATAAATATAGCTATACATTTACACAGATACATGTTCAACTTCATGTGTACTTTCTATATTTTGGTTCAAGAACGACTAGATAAAATTATATGGCCTATATTATTCAGACAGTCAGTCGAGTTTTCATCAATAATCCTAAAATGTACCAATTCATGTTAAACCATTTTACATTTTTGTGTAACCAGCTTGCCTTTATTAAGTATTTACTACTTGTGCTGTTAATAAGTTGCAGGGATGTAATCTGCTCTAAACACTTTGTTTTCAACTTCTTTTTTCAAAATATAATTTTTTTCAGTGACAAGAAACACTGAAAATTGCCATAGAGACTGATCAGCACTTCAAGCTAACAGCAAGCCTGGATACGTTCTTTCCAAACATTCTTTCAATTTCTGAAAAAGCTTAATTATATATTTTTTTTTAATTTTTAATTTGTCCTGTTCTTTAAATCTCTAAATTCTATGATTTCTTTGAACTAGCTAACCCAAGAAATATTATAGGTAAAGTTTTTTAAAAGGTCTACAAAAAACGCTTCTTTTTTGTCCAGGAAAAACAGCTATTTAGAGACACTATTTTCCCACTGCCACCCTGCAACATAGAGAACTTTTTCAAAATTCCTTCTGATGTCATTTAAAGTTAAATTTCAACAGTATTTTTTTCCTCAGGTTATCTTACCTCAGTACGGACAATTCTACAGAGTCAACCTGCTGAGAAAAAGCAGTGGTACAGATTTATAGCTGAAAATCTATTCCATGGTAGGTTTTTTCCTTAGTTTTTTTTTTTTTTAATTGCTATTTTAGATTTTATTAAGAGATGCATGGTCTTCTTTCATAATAAAAGTACCCGTGACAGAAATACTTAGTTTGCTTTGATGTACTTTAATGAGCTTTTTTCCTGATGTGGACACAGCACAGTGACTGTGTCCACACGAGCCAAGGGTGCAGGGTTGCTGTTTCACAGTTCCAGCCAGCAACACTCACTCAGGCTGTGTGTTCACAGGGACATGCTCTGGGGTTACTCTTCCTCAGAAGCCTTATTAGCTACAATTAAAAATGCACCTGATTTATGTCATCTAAATATTAGACAATTCCCTCCTGCTGAGGGAAGCTTCTATTGTTTTGTCACTGCTTATGAACTTTTCCTCCATTTTTGGGTGGGGTTGTTATGTGTGAGTGGGAAAAGTTCCGTTCATGCAAAAGCCTTCTTAGCGATCTCTAAGTGCAACCAGCAAATTGTGGGTGTATTTTCTGCAGCCACACAAGGTTGCTGTCCTGCACTTCACTGAGATCAGCCCTGCTGATTGTGCTGGTGGATGAGAGGCTGGACATGTCCTGGCCATGTGCTCAGGCAGCCCAGAAACCAGCTGTGTCCTGGGCTGCATCCAAAGCAGTGTGGGCAGCAGGTGAGGGAAGGGATTCTGCCCCTCTGCTCTGCTCTCCTCTGGTGAGACCCCACCTGCAGTGCTGCCTCCAGCTCTGGGGTCCCCAGCACAGGAAGGACATCAACCTGTTGGAGCAAGTCCAAAGGAAGGACACTAAGATGATTAAAGGGATGTAGGACCTCTCCTACTATGAAAGGTTGAGAGAACTGGTTTGTTCAGCCTAGAAAAGTGAAGGCTTAAGGGTGACCTAATTGCAGCCTTCCAAGACCTGGAGGGAGTCTACAAGATGGAGAGGAACTTTTTAAAAGGGCCTGGAGTGTCAGGACAAGGGAGAATGGCTTCAAACTGAAAGAGGGTGGGTTTAGATTAGATATTAGGAAAAAAATCTTTCTTGTGAGGGTGATGAGGCACTGGAACAGGTTGCCCAGAGAAGTTGTGTATGCTCCATCCCAAGCTGGATGGCTCTGAGCAACCTGGTCTAGCGGAAGGTATCCCTGTCCACAGCAGGTAATTTTTAAGGTCCCTTCCAACCCAGTCATTCTATGATTCTATGATCTTGTTGGTCTTCTACCTTTCTTAAATACTGGACCTTAACAGAAATATCACTGTATCATACCTTCCCCCTTACAGCACCCCAGTGTGTTCACCTCTTACATCTCCAAATCTCTTCCAGATTTAGCTCCTCAGATGCCCAGGCCACCTCCGCCCTATCCCCCAGTTGTGCTGTTCACCTCGCTTCTCACTCTGCTCTCCCCAGAGCTCACTCTTCCCTGACCACCTCTCAGAGCCTTTTTAATCTCTTTATCTATTAGTTTCCAGCATGGAAACAGGCCAGAATGGCTGGGGTAGACAAGGAGAGAAATGATTGTGTGTGATTGTGCTGTCAATGTTTTTTAGCAAGTTCTTGTCTGTAGCTTGTTGTGTTGCTTCCTTCCTTGATTTCCCCTCCCAGCTTTCTGTTAAGATACAAGTGTGCATTTATACAGGGAAGTTTTACAATTATTTTCCCTACTTCCCCAGCAAAACATTAACAAAATGTTAACGCAGCATGATCCGTAAAATTGCCAGTAGTTGCAGCCTTTTAATCTGATGTTGTAACAGATATGGGCCCTGCCAATTCCAGCTAATTTGCACTTTGCATGTTTCCAGTATTTATGAGCACAAGGAATGCTGTTCCATGCTTTTCTATCCCAATGGATAAGGCCTTGCACTAAATCCATGCTGAAACACATGCCCAAGTGCTGAATTGTAATTGAATTGCTGAGAGATTTTAGCTGTTCCCGGCCAGCCTTGTTACCTATGTTAATCTGGATGGTAGCCTAAGAAGGTCTCAAATTCTTGAATGTGGGTCACTTTTAAGGCAAGTTTTCTTTGTGAATCAAGAATGAAGTGCACAATCTTTCTGAAGCAGCATGGATTGCTAATTCCTTCTTTTTTTCATGTACATATATCGTTTCTCTCTCATGGTTGTGAGTGCATACACACAGAGACACTGTAAGCTTTTTATAGTTAATAGGGCCCTCAGCATTTTTAAGCCTTAGTCTTGACTAGACTAATTTGTTTTATTCTGCTTTCCTTCTGTTGTAGTTTGGTAAGCGTTTGAGTTTAGTTTAAGTGAAGTTCCTTGTGATCATTCTGCATGAAGGGCACCACAGAAGTAACACAAGAATGATTGAACTGAATGAATGACTATACTCCTCCCTGTTATATTCTCCTCTTATTTAAAAGGAAGAGGGATGGAGAGCTTTGTAGATGCTCTTTGGACTGCATATTTTTGTTGTGAAGTCATTCTACCATTTAAGTACTTACAGCATCAAAATAATTAACCAACAGAGTCACCATGAAACATTGCCTATCTATTATTGTACGGCTTGTTTTCAACCTGGAGAGGAACCACCATAAAATTAGAGGAAGTATTATTAATGTTCTTTCTCAGGACACCTTTATAATGGGTCACTGTAATATAGTAAGAGGGTGCAAAAATGAATGGCAGCCAATCAAGTCTTTGTATAGCTTCCTAAAACCAAGGAATCAGTGTTAATTTGTGCCTTCAGACTCCAGCAAAGAAAGCACAAGAGTCTGAGCTGGGCTATATTCCTGTTGCAATATGGGCAGCAAGGAAAATAAGCCAGTGGGCACTTGTCAAATAACCCAAAGGAGATAAGGGCATATTAACGGGACTCAGTGTATGAGTCCTGTTTGTACAGGTAAAGGCAACCACATTTATGAAATGGGAACTCAAAGCAAAGACATGTTCAAGAGAAGGGCCACAACGAGACAAAAATACTACCTATATTTTGAGAGGATTCTGGAAACAACCTGGATTTTTTAACCTAGCAAAGGAATATCTATAAACATATAAGGAAGGCATGTGCCAGGGAGGGAGAAAAGATAGTTAAACCCAGTATCAAAATAAAAGACTAAATGCATTTAATCAGTCACAAAAACTTCAGGATGTTAGAAGACAAAAGAAAGTCCTCAAACATAAAATTATTGAAGTTCTGAACAGCATCTCCAGGGATGTAATGGGAATAAAAATTGAACTGCTTGTAAAACACAGTTTAGACAATCTCTGTATAAGAGATAACGTGATGTGATTGTTTATGATAGTTGGATGGTTGTTCGGCCTTGATGACTCAAGAGTTCCCTTCCAATCTTATGTTAATGAACACATAAAAGAAATCTATTTCACAGAAAAATGGTTCCAGTTGGAGTAATAGAACAAATGGAACTTTCATATTTATTGATAAATTCTGCAATTTTTATCCATAAACTGTTGGACTGTTAGAATTATGCTCTGAATGTTATTAACTCTGATTAAAATTTATGCCCAAAACATTTATGACTAAGTGAGCACCTCTGGACTTCTTATGGCATCCATCATACTGTTGTAGGTGGTTATCTCATCTGAATTTGTAAATGGAGCAATTTTGAGTGAAGCTTGGGGTTGGATAATGCACATAGAGGGTTGCCAAGTGAATCTTCGACCTGCCCTCTGAATCAGTAATAAGCAAATGTTTTGCTGAACAAATGATATCAATGGATCTGCAACTGCCAAGAAGGTACATTTCCAAGTAAAACACAAAATGGATTTCTGTTTTCTTATGGTTATTAAAAATCACGGGGTGTTTGGACACTCTATCAACCTGACCAGACTCTGTTATAGGAATTATTATTCTGCATATGTTCTTGTAGTTTCAGCTGTAAGGTATTTCTCCTTGTTCTTCTCCTAAGCCAGTGGCTCTCAAGTTTTTTGGACTGTGAGCCACTCCTCAGCCTTTGTAATGCCTCAAGCACCTACCTGTAGGTGCTTAAATCCTTATTGGGTTTAAAATACCAGTGGGGCAGCTATGGATCTGCACATTGCTTGTACACCACTTATTCAGACTTGAGGTATCAGAGTTAGAAAGTTATTGCATTGCTGGAACTATTAAGAAACAATTATTTTCTTTTGCAAGGTGGCTATAATTTTTGATCAGCTACGGTAGTCAATGATTTAATATGCTTAACAGTTTCTGCTATATTTTTTTATAAGGATACATATAGTTTTTGTTGCTTATTCTCTTAGTTTTATAGAAGTGATCATTTATTACTAGTATCATTATTGTTGTTGTTGCTGCTGTTATTATTACACCGTGTGATTAGGGGCCATCTTTGGGAGTGTTCACAAATATGGTCTGCTTCATCCGTGGTCTTCCCTACCTTAGTAATCAGGGCCATTTTTGTGTATTGGAACTGTTTGTGCTCTCCAGCAGGCTGAACATAACTGCATAAAGAAGCATAAGGCACAGTTTGGTCCTCAGACCTTAGATGAGCTAAAAAAGAAAGAGTATGGAAAGTTTTTGACATTAATGAAGCAGGTCTGCGAGAGTAGAGAATACTTAGTACCTATTTTTAAGTCGTCTTTTCCTGCTTACTTGAATCAGACTTTGCCAAACGCATCACTGTTAGAAATATTAGGCTATTGTAACACCAGAGGCTGTGATCAGGTGTAAAATTAATTTTCTCTTGCCACATTCAGACAAAGTAACTTCGTACAATGCGTGCCTGCGTTTTCCCAGCCGCAAAGGGTGAGGCCAAATCCTTGCCTGGAGTATTGAATTGCCTTGTTTGGGTAGGTTTTGTGTGGTCCTTGCTGTGAAGGTGTGATCACATACCAACCTCGGTCCTGTTCAGTTGTAGCCGCAGACCACAGCACTTGCAATACAGTCACCTCTGTTATTAAGCTGCAAGTGCCAATGCACGGTCACTGGTGTTCTAAACTGCCACGTGTTTGATAGATTTCCTCATCTTTCTGCCCTTCCTCTTACTTAACCCAGAACTTTTTGCAAAATGCTCAAGTATGTGCAGGAATTTTTTTCCTGGAGATGAGTCTGTGCCTGGTCAGGGTCTGACTGATATGAACGGATCCCTCAGGATGAAGGATGTAGCATATTTAAATGCCAGGTACTAACACAATAGAAGCATTTGTCAAATTAACAGTTTGTCAACTAACAATGTCAAGTAACAATTGGCAAGTTCTAAGACAATAATGACGGCAGTTTTAAAATGAAAGTTAGTACTATACAGTAAGTGTAACTCTTGTTTCCTGACCACCGTTTAAAATTGTGTTGATTTGAAGGATGCATATTTCTTGGAAAGCATTTTTTATTAAAGAGAAAACAATGAGAGAACAGACTGATTCTAGAAATATTATCATGGACTACCCAGATATAGCTTCTAGAAGGCCCAATTTACTAAGAAATGCCAGAATATTGTCTCCTGGGATTGCTGAAGAAGAAATTAGTGTCTGTGCACTGGTGGCTGTTTGTTAAGTTAAAACTCCAAAAGAAAAAAGGAAAGGGAAGAAAGGATGGTAAATTAATATTATTATATTTTAGCTATGATTCTCCATTGCCTTTGCCAAAGTCTTTTATGGAAAGTGCAGTATTACAAATAAAAATGCAGTCAGTAGAGAAAGCCACACTACCATGAGTACACCCATATGGCACGTTGCAGTATAGGCAAATATATAGTTCTTACTGAAAAAAAGCCCCAAACCACAGAAGCTGAATGATATAAGAGGCAAAGCTTATTCTTTTGTAAGGACTGAGAACCACCTACCCAAACAATGATGCTGCTGCAGATATTTATGAGCTCATCGACAGTCAGGATGCACAAATGCTACTTAAAGGGTATTAGAGAGGACAGATGGATGTGGCCTTTTAAACTTGCTGGGTACTGAAGCAGGGAAGCAGGCAGTGCAGGAGAATAGATGGGTTTTCTTTCTCCTGCCTCATACCTGCAGCAGTGGATTCTCTGGTGAAATTTTATTAGCTTTCATGCTGCAATAACGCTGACAAAGAACCACAGAGGCTATTTTTTATTTTTGTTTGGAGATGTTTTCTTTTTCTTTATTTGTAAATAAATTTTTCCTACATTTATGAATACTCACCCTGCTCAGCCTCTCCCCAGTGGTCTGAGGAACAGCTTGCCTGAGCCTGGTTTGCAGTAAGTCAGAGCCTCCCAACCCCATCAACTATCCAAGAGTTTTCCCTGGAGCTGCTTTATTCCTAGAATCATAGCATAATAGAATGATTTGGGTAGGAAAGGACCTTAAAGGTCATCTTGTTCAAATCCCTTTGCTGTGGGCACAGACACCTCCTAGCAGACCAAGTTGCTCAGAGCCCCATCCAACCTGGCCTTGAGCACTTCCAGGGAAGGGGCACCCACAACTGCTGTGGGTAATCTATGCAAGTGCCTCACCATGCTCACAGGAAACAATTTCTTCTATATATAAGCTAAATTTCCCATCTTTCAGTTTGAACCCATTACTGCTCGTCCTACTGCTATAGTTCTGATAAAATTCCATGCACATGGAAATATCTCCAATATATTTCAGTCTGTGAAACAGACTGGCAAATGGCTGATTCAAAAAAAGAGTTTATTTAATGTCATGATATAGAGTGGCTTGATTTTTGGTTGGTTTGCTTTTGGGTTTTTGTTGTTGTTGTTTGGTGGGTTTTTTGTTTGTTTGGTTGGTTGGTTTTATTAATTTTTTTCGTTATTCTCATGTGTCAGCAACTGGTCAGGCTTATCCCAAAAACTTCCCTTTGAGGTACAAATGTTTCCTGGAAGATTTGCATTCTGCAGGTGTAACGCTGAAAAAGTTATGAATGATAGAAAACAAGGAGTTCTACTGGAACCTCTTTGACATCTTTAACTACAGCTCTCATGAGCATCCCAGCTGTGATGTCACAAGAGCTGGACTACTAACTCATTAATAGCAGCTATAAGCACTTGCATCCACCTTCTTATAAAATACCAACTGTGGAGCATTATCCACTAAATTTTGGAAGGCACAGTTCCCTAAAACCCCAACACCAAGTGAAAGAATCACAGTGCAAGCCAAAAAACTCAACCGCTGAACCAGACTTCACCTCTTCAGTCACCATCCAGTTTAAAACATTCATTACAGAGAATACAGGCAGCCCTACAAGAGCACGGGCAGAACACACTCACTCTGATAGTCTCCACCAAGGTTTTATTACTGCCTGGTGCAGAGTTAAAAAAAAAAGAGAAATTAAAAAAAACTCCACAGCAACAGAACATAGGGATCAGTCTCATTAAGGAAGAAGGGAGAACTTTATGAAATATATTTACAGAAAAAGGAGGCGAGAAAAGGAAGAAAAGAATACTGTACCAACTCCACTAGGGAAATAAAAGAGACGACCAGCCTTATACCAACAGAAAGAGGCATAGAATTACTAGAAAAACAACTATAAAGACATCGTAAATCAAACAGCATAGAGTTTAGAACATCAAAAACGCAGAAATTTTCATCTATTATTAATTATGATAAAAAATTCTATCTCAGAATATTTTACACAGCAGCTGTTGCCAAGAAAATCTACATCTTCTTGAGCTGAGAAGCTTTAAAATCAGAAGCAAATCTTTGCGTAGCCAGTGGAGATAGCATAGATATTAACACAGTATTTCAATGTCTTATTTCCATTTTCCAGTCAATTAAAAATACAAATATGAAATACAAAAACTATTTTAATTTTATTTTGATCTTATTTAAATATTTAACTTAGCCCAAATATCCCGGTGTCTATCTTGTGTGTGTGTGCATGTGTTATGAAAATCCAGTCATGTCTCTAAAATTGAGTTATGGCTGTTAATCCACGTGGATTAGTAGTTCTAAAAAGTAATTTACTTGTTGCTTTAATTTTTTCCTTGTAGTAATTTTGATGAGGTTGAGAACCACTTTTGAACATGGTGTCAGAGTTAGGATTCACTAGGTTTGATCTCTCTTGAAGCCTGTTAGCACCAACTATAGCAGCTAACCCACAGTGACAATAATGATACCATTATCTTCCTATTAATGTGCGTGTTTTAAGGAGTTGGTTCAGGACTTGGGTCCATAAGTTTAGATACTTGCCTACATTTTCCACAGCAGGAATTTGACCAGGGGTAGGATTGTATTTTGCATGGCTTGAGACTTTGGCCTCTGTAATCCACTTCATCTCTTCACACGTTTTGTCATGTGTTAATTTAGATTGCAAGTTCCTCAGGCCAGGAACTGCATCACTGTTTGTGGGCTACAGCTACTGGCAATGCTTAAGGAAATAAATAGAATAGACTATTTCAGTCAGAAGGGACCTTCAAGGATCATCTGCTCCAACTGCCTGACCATTTCAGAGCTGATCAAGTTAAAACACATTAAGGGCATTTTCCAAACACTATGGCTCTTAAACACTGACAGGCTTAAGGCATCAAAAGCATTCCTTGTTTTTTCTCAAACAGGGCTGAAATTAAGATATGTAGAAGTATAGCTGAAATGCCCGTGTTACCCTGTCCATGTGTTTCAGTGTGTTTTAATGGTAGCAGATATACTGGCCTCCACATGCATACATTGCATCACTTGGCCTCTCTTCAGGGAATCAAGTGACAAATTATGGTTCTTGTGAACTAATTAGTTCTTATTTGTCTAGATAAAAGATAAGGCATGCAAAAAAAATTATTAAAACCTAACTTGTTAAAACAGAACGCTCCATTTGATGGGTGGGAGGAGAATTTTCAGGGGAAATACCAGTTACAGCAAACAGCAATAGCCAAGTCAACTCTCATGGTTAGTATTTGTCAACAGTGTAACACATTTGCATCAGTCAGGAAAGTCATCGAAGCTGTTCACTTGGAAGAATTGCAGTCTCTTGTTCTTGAAGCAGCAGTGAAATGACAACCTATAAAATGCTTGCAAAGAGTTGAAAGGAAACATTTCAGGCGCTGCCTGGAAAACGTGTGACTAAGGCTGTGAGAATAATTGTGTTTTTTTTCAGCTAGAGTGCCGAAACTAAAAAAGAGGGAGGAAAAAAAATAAGTTAGAGTCAAACCAAATGGAACTTCGTTTTTTGTTTTTCTTGCCAAAATGGAAATCTGAAAACATTTATTTAGTGTAAAATGCAAACATACATTCCATTTCATCCAAAACAAAAATGTTCATTTAAAAGCATGAGGAGGAAAAGTAGAGGAAATAAAGGGCTGGGATTTGCCAGGTTTTCAGAGGTGGCAGTGCTTTTTACCTAGAAGCTGGTATGGAGAATGCTATATATATACATGACTATTATTTGAAAAGTGACCCCCTGGCTCATTATGTGCCCTTAGCACAGGGACAGAGAACACAAGGTTTTGCAGGGGCAAAAGGCTCTTCTCTAGGATACATTTGTGCCCAGAGTAGGCAGAAGGTAAATTTCCTTCCACACCTGATGTGAACCTCCACATCCTGGAATCACTCCTGCTTCACCTGACTGCCAGCTCTGTGTATATCTCTTCCTTTTTATCTTGGAGACTGTGTGGAGCAGGTTGTTGAATGCAGCTCCCTCAGCCCCTGGCTAAAAAGCCTTTTTTATCCATAGCTGGCTCTTGCTCTTTGACACAGTGATTATTTAAGCACCTTGTAATACTTCAGTTTCTTAATAACACAGAACAGCTCTCCTGAGAAGGATTTAGAGCCACTTCCCTGAATATCCTGCAGAGAGATGGTGAGAGCACAGGTGTACATGGCAGACCAAGGTCTTGCAGCTCTGTCCAAGGGAGGGTGATTTCTCAGATGTGTTGTGACCTGCTCAGATATTCGATGTAGGTGCAATGAAATGAGCTGAATGAGACTTAGTTTGCAGGTACATAGCATCTGCACTGTCATTCTAACATAACCTGGGATGTACACCAATATTTCTTTTCTGGAGTAACAGACAGCAATATGTGAGCTCTAGGGAGGGCAAAAGTGCACAGAGTGCAGTCCAGTCCTTGAGTAAGGATCTAATTTGGTGCTCACTGAACCTGGTGCAATCACAGAGTAATTCAGTTTGGAAGTGACCTCTGGAGGTCTCTAGTCCAACCTCCTGCCCAAAACAGAGACAACTCTGAGCTCAGCCCAGGCTGCTCAGAGAATAATCCAGTCGGATTTTGTAAACCCCCAAGAATGGAGACTGCACAGCCTCTCAGCCGCTCCCAGTGAGTGCTGCTCTGATGGGGAAGAAGTTCTTCTTTATATCAAGTCTTAATCTCTCTTCCTTTGACTCAAGTCTATTGTCTCTAATCCTCTCACCACCCACCTCTGCAGATCCTGGCTCTGTCTTTTCAATCACCTCCCTATGTGGTGGTCCTCTGCTAAACTCATGTGCTTTGCCAGTGTCATTGAGGGGCTCCTTCCCAGTGGCAGGGCTCTGCATTTGGCCCTGCTGAATTTCACGGGGTTTCTCTTGGCCCCTTCCTCTGGCCTGTCTGGGTCCCTCTGGATGGCGGCCCCTGAACTCAAGTGTATTGAGTGGCTGCCCCAAGTTGGTTCAATCTGCAAATATGACAGGAATGAAACCCACTGCCTCCTCTAACTCATTCGTAAAGACATTAAACAGTCCAGGTCCCATTGCAGGCACCCAGTCAGCTTATGACCCATTAACCATAACCTTCTGAGTCTCCAGTTTTTTAGTCAACTAGCTGTCCATGATTTCTAGATGTGGGATTTTAACTGTAGGAGATAGTGCTTAAAGTCTTGCTAAAGTTAAGGCATATGACACCAACTCCTCTGTACTTTTCCACAGGTCCAGTCATTTTATCATAGGAAACAATTGTGTTGGCCAGACATGTTTTACTCACTGAAGATTCTTTATTCAACAAGGCAAAATGCAGCAAAAGCAGAGCAAAATAAGCTAGACAAAGAGGAGGTGTCTTGTCCTAGACCACCCAAGAGGTCAGTTGTGCAACCAAGAACAAAACTCCAGTCTTCTTAATCAGTCCAGTCTCTGACCTAAATTATGTGTCTTTATTTTTTAATTGAAAGTTAACTTTTAGTAAAGTATTTCATAGCTGGAAAAAAAACCCCAAAACATGGACCACATGGCAGATTCCCAGAGAACAGTAATGGCCAACAGAACATATTTTGAGAACTGTTATGTTAGACTAAATTCAGCTATGAATTGATGAGTAATTCTCTTTAGAAATAAATGGCCAACAAAATTTGGCCTTTAGACCACAAATGGCTTAGGAGTTTTGAAAATTGCACTCAGGTTAGAATAACAATAAAGAATAGAAGGATCCATTTTTGTGGTAGTAGGAGGAATGAAGTGTGTGTCATATGTAAGTGCCTACACATATCTGACAGAGAACTTGATATGTGCAAATAAATATTAACTTTAATTCCTGAAAGTTCAAGCTCATGATCTTTGCTAGTAAGGCAGGAGGCTGCTAGATCAGAGAGACAAAAAAGGGAATATTCTTAATGTACTGGAATGCCAGACTGTCTAGGGTTGTTGCCCGCGAGCTGAGCCACATTTTCAGTAGAACTTTTTTGCCCCAACAGGTTTCTTGTGAGACTTGTTGCCTTATTTGTGAGCAAACTGCACTGTTTTCTTGACTCTGTTGAAAACCTGACAACTTTTTTTTTTTTGTTGATTTGCAGATAGGTTCTCTCAAAAATCCATCCTAAAGGAGACAGGTGAAAACCATAACTCCTGACTAATGTCCGGAGGATGCAACATATTTTATTCAGAAATACAACTTACACCGGAGAGTAATGCTGCTTTCCTGAAGAACAGGATAGAAACAGTCCTTCCCTAATGGGTCTAAGCTCCTGTTGGAATGCAGCTTTTAGGGAGGAATTTCAGAGCTGTTGAGTTTTCAAGCACGGGCTGTAACGACTGGCTCATTTAACCTCTGGGCTCATTGTGAAGCCACAGCCTAGGAGTCAGAGGAATTGCAGTTGGACTTTTTAAGTCATGAGCTGCACCACTTGAGTGATGGATGTACTGAAGTCCGTGAAGAATTTCTGTTCAGTTTAGTATGTTAAGAATTCATCCCTCCCATTTGTATTTTAAACCTCTCTCTTTTTTTTTTTTTCACACTTCACAGGTAGCTCAGAAAATAACTGCATATTATGTCAGATGAGTGTGGTCACGTTTTTGTCCTATTATTCAGTGATCATAGGAGCATCCATTATGTACAAAAATAACCAGAAACTCTCATAAAAACAGCCTCCCTGTACCATGGGCTGGTAGGAACATGTGCCTCAGACCATGATGTGCCAAATTGTTTCCCAAACTTTTGAAAACTAAGCCCTGCTGCATTAAGAAAAAAAGAATTTTGCTTCTCCTGCTAAATTACCACATGTTGTTAAATACACTCCCATTGTAAAGTATTCATCTTCTGTGACCCATTGTTAGCTCTTCATGCTCCACAAGGGGATATGTCTCAGACTTTAGGAAACAATGATCTGTTGTGACTCATCTTCTTAAACCTTTTATTCATTATTTTCCATCATACAGTTAACCAGTTGCTATATATTTTTACTTGGCATTAAGCATAATTGAATAAATAGTAATTTATGATGGGTTAACCCATCAAAACTTCAGCGGTTTGAGTGGCTTTCAGTAGGCATCTGAAACCTACTTACTGCTACAGAAAAGACTGGAAAATGGGATCTGCAGATTTTGTGTATAAAACTAGAACAGTCCCGATTGCAGCAGGAATGGAAATTTGAAAAACGGTTTGCTAATTCTTCCCACCCACACAGAAATGCAAGTTTCTACATCTTTCTTTCTTACCTTCTTTTTCTTAAGAGTGAGGCAGAGGGTGAATATATGGAAAAAGAAGGTAAGAAAATCTGGAGAGGGGGAAAATTGGAAATAGAAGTACAAAAATACCACAAAAAAAGGTTTTGGTATTTCAAATCTGGCCTAACCAAGAAGAATGAGAAATGTCAGGCATCAGTCTGTTCATGCAAAAATTCCCACTCAGACTGAAGAGGAAGAATCTTTGCAAGTTTGAAGAGCACTGGAACGTGTCCTGTCCTACCTCACTGTTTGTGAAACTTGCCTGCAGAAGGTAGAAGTCAACCCAGAGCTTGATCCACTTTCTTGATGCTAAACCAAAGCTTTTTATGACCTTATTATGCAAAAAGAAAAATGTGGAGTGGGCTTCACACCACCCCTGAAAACTTTCAGTAAAATACATGAAGGACTACTTAAATGATGAGCCTTTTAGCAACAACTTTTTTACTGTGTGAAACAGCATTTTGAACCAAAGTCTATATCCTCCTGTAAAATGGTTCTAATTCCACTATTCATCAATTCTGGCTTTATTCTTAGAATTTAGCACTGTTTTCTACAGTGTCTGAAGACTAACAGGATCAGAGATCAAATCCACATAGTGCAGTTTTGTAGGAAGTTATTGTGCTTCCTGAAGGCAGATTCACAGGACAGTTTAGATTGGAAGGGAACTCTGGAGTCCATCTAGTCCAATGTCCTGCTCAAAGCCCTTCTGTTTGGAGCAGGTTGCTCAGGGCTGTGCCCAAACAGAGTTTTTAATGCTTCAGAAGATGAAGATCCCACAGTCTTTCTGATCAGTTGCCCCAGTGGCTAATCATTTTCATCTTGAAAAAGTTCTTCCTTAAATCTGCCTGAAATTTCCTATGTTCTAATCCATGTCCAGTAACTATCCTCCTATCACAGCTGGGAAAAAGTCTGAATAATTTTTTAAATGGCTGGAATAGTAAAAATGGTTGTAGAAAACACAAGACAGCTCCCTCTTACCTAATGAATCCTGCATATGAAATAAAGCAAAAATATTTGCAGTCAGCAGCAAAACTTCTGTTGGACTCAGGAAGGAAAACATTTTGTTCCGTCACCTTTGTGGCAAAACCAAATTTTTTTTTTCTGCTCTTGAATTGTGTAATTTCTGAAGCATTAAAGTAGGTACAAAAATTGTGCTGGATTCTTACTTTGTATTTTGACCCCTTTTCATCATCAGTATGAACATGAGTGCAGAAAATCAGAAAGAAGATGATGTGAAGTTCAATGTCCCTAATAAACGTGAGCTGCTAAGCGTCTAGAAAGAAGGATTTTTGTTATGAAGTCTCTGGGAGAGAATGAATGTGTCTCTCCCAGTTGCCATCATTAGAGGCACCACTCCTTAACTGTCACCAGTTTTGGAGTAACTCTCTTTTCATTATCATAAATGCACTAACCGTCCAGAAATGGTTTCATGCACCAGACAGGAGTCCCTAAATAACAGTTTGTGCTGTGGAAAATTGCTAAGAGAAAATCTAATTTGGTCAGATTGCTATTTTATCTGTCAGAGAAATTAGATATGGAAAAACTTGCTAGATCATGGAGCCATTCCCACTGATAGTGGATACAATCCCCGGCAGAGAATGGCTCTGATTTTCAGGCAAAAATGCTTTTGCAGGGATGAGCATTGTAGGGCTCTCTTTCTCTTGCAAAGCCTGGGAGCCTCACGGGCTTGTAGGAGAAGAGGGTTCTGAGGTGGGAGGGGGGGAGATGAGATTGGCAGCCACCAGGAAGCCTTTCCACACTTCAGTGAGGAGTGTGCAAATAATGCTGCATCTTTCCCCAAGTGCTCCAGCACTCCCCTCAAGCAAGGCAAGACAGTAAATCTTGTCTTTGCACTGTAGTCCATATAATTTTAATTTTCACTGTTTTCCCATGCTCATCCAGGTTTTACTGAGTCTTTGCTCAGTTTTAATCCTTTTTATTTTTTTATTTTTTTTTTTAACCTTCTACTGTGCAGCTGTCGGCTCACCCCTACAGCTCCTCACAACAAACCTGCCCCCTCTTTGCCTGGTCCCAGTCACAAAAACAAAGACAGAGGAAGCAGACTTGTTGCTAAACCCACTCTCTTGTTGCAGAGGTCTGATGTCTGAGGTGTTAATCTTCATGTTCTTTTGATCTGAGTAAGGATAATAGGTTGTTTTTCAATATTGTTTCTGGTTCATTAATATGTATGTTGTCTGCTCCTTTTTTTGTATCCCCCAGAAAACCCTTTGAAGATACCTTTGTAGCCTCCCTTCTGCTGCAGGCCTAACTTTGACTTTTCCGCTGTTCATTGTTTTCCTCTGTTTCATGTTCTCACTCCACTACAGCCACTTGGCTGCTGCAGCCCAGACTAAAGCATCATCCTGCTTTCTTTCCGAGGAGCAGACTAATGCAACAGCACCTTCTGCTGCAACCTCACTCTGTGTAGAAAACTCCTCCGGTCATGGCCAGGCAGCGCAGAACAGGTCCTGGAAATAACACTGAAATTTGGGAAGGTGCCACGTTCTCTCATCCCAGGCAAGAACTGAGGATACCATGCAGCAATCAGATCCACAGGGCCTCAAACCCAGGTGGCTGAGAAAGCCCTATTCCAGCATCCAGTGGGGTTTTCATAGGCTTCATCAGACCTGTTGCACCCCTGAACCACTGTGTG
Source organism: Neopelma chrysocephalum (assembly GCF_003984885.1). NCBI lineage: Eukaryota > Metazoa > Chordata > Aves > Passeriformes > Pipridae > Neopelma > Neopelma chrysocephalum. Next base: position 30,673,184 of record NW_020897714.1, read on the forward strand.
CCTCTTGCATGCACAGGGGACTCCAAAGAGTGTGTAAGGTACTCTCTAATCCCCCTCCTACGTGGCACAATTCCTTCAGGACCTGCTCAGTGTAGTGATGCCTAATCCCCCCTGGTTTCAGCCTGTGGCCCTGGCAAAGCAGGTGTCACTGGGAGAACTGGAATAGGAGACCATCACTGGTAGGCAATGGTGGCTTCTAGGCATCCATGTTTCTTCCAGAATTGTTAATATTGGATGAACCACCCTTCACTAATAGGGCTAAAGTGTGATTGGTGTTGTTCCCAGGCATATTGAAATAGTTGTCATACTGTACCCCATGAAAGGATGAGACAATCACTATCTAGTTTTAAAGGCTGCTTGTGATGAAAAGAGCATTAGATCACTTGATTGCTATTTTACTTTGGAATACATCCTCCTACTCACCACCCTGTGGGCATCTATATTCTCTTTTGTTGAAGTTGTTTCTGTTCACATGATTTCATGTGCTTTGGGGCATTCCAGTGTGCCTGCTGTTCTTTTTTTCCCCTCTGCTTTCTCTTCCTCCCTACCTCTCTATATTTTTGTGGTATATTTGGCAAAGCTGTGGGTTACACCCATGTTTCATCTTGTTGTTTTTGTCATTTATTCACCGACTGAGCTCAGAGGAGGATTTGTTTTTCAGTAAAATCTGGGGACTTTTTGTTTTTTTGTCTTTTAATAATTTTATAGTTTTGTTGACTAAAGCATAAGAAAATTGAACGACTTGTCCACGGTCACACAGTGAGTCATTGCTTCTGTCAAAATAAGAATCTGCCTAGAGCTGCCATAGCTTGCATCTCCTCATTCCAACCATTAGAGAAACTCAGCCCTTCTGTGAGTTCGTCACAGATCTAAATGAAAGTTATTTTTTTACATCACCTGTTTCTATGGCACCAGATAAATTTCACAGCATATCTATCGACTGCACCATGTGGTAGACAATAGCAATATTGAGCTCTGAGATAAAGCAGATGTTAGTTCCTGGCCTCCAATGACTGGATTAATAAAGACCTGCAAATCTTGATTCTCTAGATCCAGATATGCTCCAGTTCTGGAGACAGAAGTCTGGAACAATAGAGAAAAGGGCTCTGAGGGTCCCAAAATTTTGTTTGAGGGTCTCAAAGTTTTGTATTTTTTGTAAATTGTGGCATCTTGTCTCAACCTGAGACCAGAGTTCCTACACATGGCATGAACCAGAGCTGCTCCCCCCACTCAGACCCATGGATTAGGCTTTGGAGAGCTGAGCCCTGAAGGGAGGGGGAGCTCACTAGCGATCACTGCTTCAGTGCTACTCATAACAGCAGATAAAAGAACAGCGTTGCCTGCAGAGACAGAAGAAACTCTGTAGAAACAGAATCTATGAGCTTATGGTTTTAGAAAATAAACAAGGAAGACAAGGTGGGAAACATACACAGCATTCCCACTACTCCTTCTCATTTCTGGCTGGGAATTCAGTCACAGAAATATTAAAGCTGTATTCAGGCATAGAAGGCTATTCAACAAGAGGCTGGTTTGTTGTTTTTTTTTTTGCTGGACAAGTGTCTTTTCACTGGCCCCAAGACAATCTCTCTCTATTCAGAGTCTTCCAGCAATTTTCCAGTGATGGTGCTACTTTTGGTACAACCTGACAGTATATTTGTCTTTCTCTGACCCTCAAGGGTCCACAAACCACAGCTTGATGGTGCCTGCTTCAGAGGGGCTGGACCCTCTGGAGGGAGACCAGCCTCCACTCAGTCTGGTCCCTTGCTGCTGCTCCCTAACACTGATTAGGATATCTGAGGCACAGCCAAGAGTTGAACCCACCACCTCTGACTACCATTTCCAAGTGTAAATCCTGAAACACTTAATAACAACAAAAAAAAACCCATACCAAAAAGCAAGTGGAGAAGAGTACCAGTGTACCTCAGCCTTTTTTATAGGCTGAAAAACTTTTAAAGTCTCCTCCAGTAGTCTCTCCTCCAGTAGTCAAAGTCACATCTCTTGGTAGTGCAGAACCGCAGAAAGGCAAGACAAAGAAATTAGAATGTGGCAGGACATATAATAGAATTATCATGGGCCAAATGAAAGACTAATTTAAGTCTTATTTATGGACTGTGGGTAACATTCAAATTTCACTTCATCTTCTTTAAGTCTTTTACTCACTAATTCTTTGAAAGGAAGACTAATTAAGAAAAGGATCCACTTGGCAACTTATTAGTTTTAAAATCTTTCTTCTTTACAGCTTTGGTCACTACTGCTTCCATAGTCTTTCGGAAAATTTTCTTCAGTTTATTGAAGAGACTTCAGTTGCCTCAAACCTTTTAATTTCAGCTCATTTAAATATATCAGCCAGTTTCAAGATGATAAAGATGAATGCAATTAATCTTAGAGGCCTCATAGATGCTAGGAAAAGAGCTTTTATTTTGACAAGGCAGTAGAGCCAAATTAAAATAATATCTGGTAACCCTCTGAAAATACGAATGTGGGAATTTCTGATTGTAATTAATTTTGCATGGGGATTATAATGACTTACATTTACATACAACAAAGATTGTTGAAGAACTGATGCAACAGAGTTTGTATGTGATTGCATATTTGTATGTAATGCAGTAATATAATGTGGCAGTCTGCATTTTATCATTAGGGTTGATATTGAGTTTTCATTGTCCCTGTCCACTCCTCCAATACCACAAAAGAAATTAATTATTAATCTCATGGTGTGATTCTTGGGGTGTCCTGTCCAGGGCCAGGAGCTGGACTTTGATGATCCTTGTGGGTCCCTTCCAACCTAGAATATTCTGTGATTTTGTGAATACCATCAACTAAATCATAGGCAGTCTAAGCCTGATGTCCACTCTTCCAATTGAATATGAGGTCAGGTGGAATGGCAGATCCAAAATTATCATATTCCATGAGATAATATCTGAAGCTGGCTTTTCAACACTAATCTCAAACTACTTTGCAAGGTAGGTCATTAGTATTTCACCAAAGGGAAAATTGCAACACAAAGGTAGAAACAGAACCTGTGACCTCTGGAGCTTGTCATTCATACCTACCTGGGAAGCCACGTTGCCTCTTAACACAAGATTTCCTCAAACAAAACCAGAAGTCTGGTGGCTGTTCTTGCACTCTCAGCCACCTGAGAAGGAGGAAAAAGCAGCAAAGAGAATCAGCATGGGGGCTCTGTAGAGGACTCTGCTCTGGAGAGGATGGAGGTTTCCATCACCAAACTTCATTAACTGAGGTTTGAGGTACTTCATTAACTGAGGTTTCAGGTCCAAATCCAGTTTCAGTACACTTTGGTTTTTGAAATCAAGATAATTTTGAGAAGCAGGCAGTGAAATAGTATTTACAAAAAGGGGAAGTGTCAGACATAGTAGATATCGTTTGATGGAGAACTACAATTTCTTTTTTTTATTGTTTTTGTTTTAAAGAAATAATGTCTGCAGCAGTTTGGTTGTGACAAAACAGAATGACAGTGGTCTTATATTTTGGCTTCTTTTAGAAACAAAGGATAGTTTCTCAAGAAAAATATACTCTTTTTTGGATGACATCTGGTCAGAATTCACAATATAAAGTAATAATTAGGAAGACTTGCCCCATTGGAAACCATAATAAGACCAGGAAATCTCACCAGTCTCGGGGGGGGGAACATATGTCCCTTGACAAGCCCAAAGAGGATCATAAAAGGACCCAGAGTCTGACGTGGTGTTTATTTTTTTTGCCTCTTAGGTGTTTCAAGTGGCTGATGATGCAGTCTTAGCTTGTTAAGGATAAAGCCTTGCAGAAGAAGAAGAAGGGTTATTTGGGACCTAAAGAGCATCCTTATGCTGAATTGCCATTCACTAGCTTTTACACAATTTGTTAAGCACATGGTATAATTATTATAGGAACATTAGTGGTTCTGCCCAGCAACTAGAGAAGAGAGGACTGAAAGCCAGGAGGTTATTGCTGTGTTCTTTACTGTGCTGCTAAGTACCTCTGTGACTGTGGGTCAAATGAATTCTTTCCCATGCCTCGAGTTCTATAAGCCTGATTCTCTTGACATACATGACAAGCCATTGTCTCTGCAGTAAAACCAGTAAAATTACTTCTTATCCCATCCTGTGTGAGTCTGTGTGCATTCCAGAGCTCTGTGGTATTGGGGCTGAGGGCATTGGCCTACCTTTACAGACACTCTCTTAGGTCCAAGGTGCTACTGAATCATCTTTTCAGAGAAACGCAAAGCAATACAAAGTGTTAGGGTTCATTTCCATTTGCCATTTGTCTGCTCATTTGCTTTAGCCTGGCTTCACAGTTTAGCAGCTTGGTTTGCAACTGAAATTATGAAAACTTAGAGAGGGAGGTTGCTGGACCAGAGTGTGGAGCAGCTGACCTTGAATAAGACGTGCGAGCTCTGCAGAGAGCATACGAATGTGTTACACTGTATAATATGCAGAAAGGTCTTGAGGTTTCTCCCCTCTCTTTAAACATCAAAGATGGGATAATGTGTTTTCATCCTTCAACATTAAACATTCTGTTACAGTCTTGGCAAAGGCAGAGAATTGTCTCTGGGATCCGCTGCCACGGGAGGTCACGGAGTCAAACAGTACAGCTGGATTTGAAAACTGAGAGGAATAATTTTGTGACCAGTAATAAAATGTGTAGCTACACATGCTAAAATAATGATAGGGCCATAACCTGAATGCAGAGAGAGTCAGGAAGGAATTCCCCTTTATGCTGACATGGAAGCACTGCACACGTAAACTGGTGGACTTGGGGGATGAAGAGGCGGAGTCACCTTGTCTTGAGGTAGCAGATAAGTGAGAATTGATTAACAAGACAAATTAGTTTCTGACAATATTTGTCTCAAAGTGCGAAAGTGCAAAATAAGTTAGGAGATCCCGGTAAAGGTTTGTTAAGCAAATGTGCCTGGGGACAAAAAATTTTTGTAAGAGTAGGAGAACTTTTCAGGAGCTGGACTGAAGGTTGGATTGGTTTTCTGTGGATCTATAACAATTTGAAATGCTTGCTGTTGTTCCTGGATGTTTGTTAGAAATCAGGAGGTGGAAGTGAACTCTTGGCTTTACAACTTTCATGAAAGAGTTTGTCTGACTTACATCATAACCAAGCAGGAGAAGCATGGAAAGTTGATTTTTCAGCAGAGAATCAAAAGGAGGGAGATATATGGTGAAACAGAAATGTGGAACAGGTCCTTTAGGAAAGAGGAGCATCAGCAAAATTGTTTTCTGCTCAGTTTTGTAGAGCTGTGTAGCTGCACACTAAATAAGAAGAAGTGGCTCCACCAGGCTCTTTGCTGAGTGTGGCCAGGAGAGCGAATTGCTGCTTGAGGCAGGGTGGTGGCTGTGAGAGTGGACAGTGTTGATCTCTTGTTCCAAACCACCTCCCAAGTGAAGCTTTTCTATTGTTTTTCTTCCAGATCTGTTGGCAGCAACTATAACTGCTTCATGCCTTGACACAATAGTGATCACATCTTCTCCTTGTGCTCCAGTCAGTTTTCCTCCTGTCCAGTGGGATTCAGTGCTAGATATTTTATCAATGCGATAGTGTTACCACACATTTTTAGACCTTAATTTCTTGGAGGGCTGCCTCCAAGAGCTGTAACATTCTGTAATTGTTCAGCACACCTGTTTCCAAATACCTCAGTGTGAAACTATTTGTTTTTTCCTGTGAGAAGACTATAGTACAAGTTCTGTTAAGTCTTTGACATCTAGCCAAAAACTACACCATTCATTTAAACTCGACCATTAAAGGCTCTATTCACACACATTCAAAAAAGGATATTTCACACTTTTTCAGTAGAATTTTAAATGGAAATGAGAGTGCATGAAAATATCACCCAGTCCAGCAGTTACTATAGGTATCTATGGGATGATGTGTTGAAACTGAATGCACTGAAGATGGAAATAAATGAATATTTCATTCTGTAATGTAATGCCAATTAGAAAAATTGGCAGCATAAATTATGAGGACTCTCTCCTCTATTCAGGGAGAACAAAGGAGAATAAAGTACTTTTTGATAACAACTTTGGTGACAACTAGTGGTTTATGGTCTGGGGAAGATCACACAGTATTACCTCCCCATCACAACATCTGTCCTGAGGTACAGGTTATAGAGCAGCACTAGCATTGTCACTAAGTACAGGGCTGGCTGTGTGTATGATGGAGTCTTCCCTTTACGTACCAGGGTTGCCTCAGAAAAGTTCAATGATAAGTGAAATTATCCTTATATGCATATTGGGAAGTTTTTAGATCCTCCCATGCAAAAGATTTCACTTAAACATAAGGTGGCTATTAGTAGTAGCGATACCCATAGTTTTCCAGCCTTTTCAATATTCAATCATGCTGTTTCGTTCTGCCACCTCCTAATATAACAGAAGAAAAAACTGTGTCTGAGAGGATTACAATTACAGTTTCCCCCATATCAGGCACGTTGATGGCCCAAGGGCACAAAAGGGGTTAAATACCTGCCTATGTTTGCTCCTTTAATATGAAAAAAAGAGTGAGTTAATTGGCTACCAGCATTGCTTAATTGCAGGAGCTGTTAGTGCAGCAGAAGCTGAACCAGGTTGCATTTGAAATGTGCTTGTTAAACACATGCATTTCTTGTGGCTGAGAGGGTGACTATGTGTATATGATGCATATTTATACGTGCCCTGAAGCTTGTCCTCTTCCATCGGGGAGGTGTCTTGTAAGCCGTCTTAAACCCAGTTACTTCACCCTGGGGGAAGTAGTTTTTCTTCCATGTTCAGTAAACATATTGATATTTCAGTCACTTCTTGAAGATATCAAAGGTAAAAGGAATGAGGGGGCTGCAGATCTTCTGTCTTAGAGCATAGACGCTCTCCTGTTAGGTGCATAAAGAGCACAATATATATAACTTTACCTGAAGAAACCTTTCTTTCAGGTTGAGAACGGGAAAGAAAAAGGAGAGAAAGAAATAGAGAAAGAGAGAGAGAAGGAAAGAGAGAAAGGAAGAGAGAGAAAGAAAGAGAAAGGGAGAAAGAGAGAGAGAGAGAAAGGAAGAAAGGGAGCAACAGAGAGAGAGAAGGAGAGAAAGAGAGAATGAAAGAAAGAAAGAAGGAAAGAAAGAAAGAAAAAATGAAAGACAGAAAGAAAGGAAGAGAGAAAGAAAGAGAGAAAGAAAAATAAATGTAAAACCTCTGTACAAAAAACAAAACGCATCACAATCTAACAGCTACATACTCCTGCATAAAAAGAATCAACTTAGGTTATGATCCAGATATGCAATTAAATAGTTAACCCTGATTTGGGCACAATACTGCACAAATTTTCAGAATGATCTTAATAAATATGTGCCTGGTAGAAAATTTTCATTCTCAGGTGTTAGTAAAGTCAGTACAGCCTCAAATATTGTAGTATAACCTCTCAAGATTATGGCTGCACCACAAAATTTCAGCTCATACCTTGTGCATCTTGAAAACTAGCGTAGTTGGTTTGGGTTGCAAAGGAAACTGCATGGAATTTGAGTTGAGTACAACCAATGTGGAGTTGGGCTTTAAGAGAGATTAGAAGGTATTTTGCATTTCTATCCGTGAGGTTTTAACTCAGATGATCAGTGCTTTAAAAATATCTTCATTGATAACGAGGTCATATCTTTTATAAGAAATTAGAGGGATGATCACAGACTTGCATAACATATTGCGCCTGGAGTTATTTTATGATACAAGATGCTGGGGGAAGGGCAGATTTAGACATCGTGCAATTATTTTCTTGACTAACCAAGAAGGAGTCAAGTTATATGGAAAATGTGCAAGGGAACGAAATTCAGAGGACTCAGGTCAATGTTTCCAAGCAAGCCCAGCAGTACTAACTCACTGCATGACCTATTTTGAATGGGTGTATTGCACGTGGCCACACAATGCAGCTTATTTTTCAGAATTAATTATTCCTTTTTACATTTTTGCACCCAGGAGAGATTTAGATACTGATAGAATGGGCAAACTTATTAGGCCCAGTGCACATATTCACCCTGTTCTGCCATATTTTTTATCTCATCCTAAAATATTGTGAGGTTTGAAAATACAAACTCATATGAAATAGAATGCATTTGAAATACAAATTCACTCCAAATAATATGCTTTTCACAGCAGGGTTTTTAAGGATCAGTCCTTCTCAAAAAATTCACCAGCAGGATGGAAGCCATTTAGCTGTGATTAAAGCCAGATTTCATTCTCTAAGAGGTCCTGCGTCTGCCTCTACAAAACCAGTGAGAAAGTTAAGAGGAAAGCAAGAGTCTCTTAGACTCATCATGGCTCCAAATGCTGCTGGAGATATTCCCTGATCCTTGACATACCTTTGTTTTCTTAATAAATGCAAAATTACAACTGGAAAGAATGCACTTTTATTAGCAAGCAAACAGAACTTTAGATTGTTTATTTGGGGAAAAAAAAAGAGAATAAGAAAAGAAAAAAAGTAAGACTCTTGAAAAGTTTTGGCATGAAGGTGATGAAAGCTGAAGTCATTTGTTTAGCCCAAGAACAGGTATGGTACTGCTCCAAGAACGTACCTCACTTCTGAGCTGGAAGGACCACCTGTAGGGATGAAAGGGCACCTCAGGACCCAGGTCCATTCAGGCCTTGGCTTCCCCACTGAGAGTTCCTCTATGGGTGCCAGTGAGTGCCAGTCAAGCTAGTGGTTTTTATGATGTGGACAGGCATCCAGCAGGGACTTCACTGAGTTAATATTGTTTTAATAAAATTCTTCTGGTGTATAAAACTCTACTAAAAACTCACAGTGCTATGGAATCAGCACTTTGAGTCTTGATGTGTCTGCGGAGAAACTAATGTTAGCACAATAGGAAAAAAAGCTGCAGTCTGCTGAAAATCTACCCAGCTTGGGATGAAATTTTCAGCTCTGTACCTTTATCAGATAAAACTTATGTAAATGCAATACACTTTTACACTGAAGCAGAGAATTTCTTATGTGAGAAAGGTCATTAAGTCATCCTATCATTAGCAGATGGCAACATTCTGTGAGGCAGTAGAAGACAGGGCAAAAAGATGAAATAATAGAGCAGTTGAGAAGAAAAGGTTCTCCCCAAATTCTAAAACAATCGACTTGTTCCCTAAGGCATGGACTTTGCTTGACTTCCATAAAAAATGAAAGGTGGTTAGCAAACAATGCTCTCCTCCCCTGTAATACACAATTCAAAACCAATCCAGCATTCTACTCAATTATATTAGCTTCAGGTAGTCATAAATAATGACACTCAGCATTTTTCAGCTTCAACTTATTTAAAAACAATAATTTCTTCATCCTGATGTGTAGTCTGTATTGTTATAGTGTAGTGTGTATTGTTATAGTATAGTGTGTATTGTTATATCCAATAGGGAAACTGAGGAATAAGAGTTGTTATTCCTGAGGGAAAAAACACATGGAGTAGAGTCAGAATTTAATGCTAATCCTTCTTCCCTAATTCTCTCTGAAAAGCAGCAATTAAAGCAACACAACAAGATTTGAGCATTTTGCTGCGATGACACTGAATTGATTTAAATTCTATTGTTCCAACTGGATGCCTGTACGACTTCAGTCAGATCACCAAATTTAGCCCTGCTGTGAGCTTGTGCAACTCCCACATAAGTCACTGGGAGTTATGGCTGGGTTATACCAGGCCTAGACTTGGCACTGAGCAAACATCCCTCATGATAATGAAGCGAACTGATTTCAAGTGAATGCTAAAAATTCCTGGCAAAGTAACGTTTCTCTCCTCCTGCCAAGCGTCATCAACATTATTTTTTTGGGTGGATTCAAATCCCTGAGAGCAGAGTTTTCCATTACATGTTTCTAATTGTTAAAAATTGGGCCTGCTATAGTACTTGAGAACTAGTCTGTTTAGTTGTACTTGTTACCATAACACCAGGGTGAAATACTGCTTTTCTCTCAGCTGGTTAAGCCGCAGAATACAGTAGCAGCCGTCCTAGCAATGTCAAGGCATTAGACGGAGGCAAAGCAATCCACAGTCAACAGAATGAATGGAACAATTCACACTGTTGTACATAGATATAGAGGTTAAACCCAAACACATGAAAAAGTGATGCTGGAAGCACTTGGGAACAGCTGGGCCAGATGAATAACTCAATTGGATGCCATGAGGAACAAATTAAACAACTGACTGGAGACCAGGCTGCTCCTGTGACAGACACTTTAATCAGGAAGTCAAAAGCTGATTGACAAGATGAAAAGCTGGATGACATGAAAAATGGAAACAGAAGGAACAACACAAGAAAAGGGCACACTGGGTCAGCATGCTGACAAAAATAATCAAGTACGACAGGCCATAATCCAATCTTCGAATGTTTGGCATAGTGCTAGTTATGAAAGTCTGCAGCCAAGAGGAAAGAAAACTATTATTAAGTGAAGGAAATTATCTGCCTCTCTAGAACTCACTACTACGTGTTCATCAGAGGGTCTCTTTCTACCCACAATACGTTATAGATATATACTAGAAATAGCTTATGTTGAATAATATGAAATAAAATTACAATAAGTCATTTATGTAGAAATAAAGTACTTCTATTGCAATGTTAGAGTAAGTCACTGCTTTTTCAAAAACCTACAGCTAAACAGGTGTTGACACTGAGTAGGTGTGAAAAGTGAAGTCTATCACAGTGTAGGGGCTTTTTTTTTTTCTACAGCTGAATGTAAAGCTATTGCTTTCAAGCTTTCTGTAGGAACCTGTTCTGCCTAAACTTTGAGACTGGCTGTGTCTGGTGCTATATCTGGAAAATGTTGGGAAATTTGAAATTCTCCATTTCTGTACATTTTAGGAGGTACTTTGCATAAGCAAATGCCCCCACAAGACCAAGGGGTTGCAGTGTGATAACTGGTGGTAAAATTCAGCCTTTCACTTAGCTCAAGACGCAGAAGAGTGTCCTGAAGTTAGTGTCTGAAATTCATAATTTGATACCTAAAAACATAGCTTATTTTTTCAGAAGTGCTGAAGAGATGGTTACAAAGACTAATTCCAAGCTGCTGGTACTTCTGGAAATCAGGTTGCTTGGGAACCTTGTTTTGCATACAGCCCTCCCACCCCCAGCAGTGTAAGGTTTGTGTTAATTGCCTCAGGGGATAAATGAAATTAAATTCTGCTGTAAATAGGGTAAATCTCAATGACTTTACAAAGGCGTGAGAGAAGTATTTGATGACAACTTCAGCATGACTTCTTCCAAACTCAGGATGGAGGGAACTTTCATGAGGAAATATTGGATCTTGAGATCTAATGTTGAAAAAGGGGAAGCAGAATCAGAATTAGGTGGCCTTGTACAGAGTTTCTGTACATCAGGTACTTATGTACATCATTGTACACAAAGGTTTGTGCATGCTGGCAACTAGAGAAGCATTAGCTGCAGTGGGACATGCCTTGCTAGGCTCTCTTTTATTCTCATTTCAGCTTCTTGCCTTTTGTTCACAGGGGTGTTATATGTTGTCTCCTAATTGACCCAATGACAGCTTTTTGTTACTGAAGTGCAACACCCTGTTTTAAAAAACAGGGTACTAAAACAGTATTAAAACAATACTCTGAGTGTCAGGTTTAATATGGAGCACTTTCTGCTAGAAAGCTACCAGTAAAAAGCACCACCAAAAACTGGTAAAAGAGGAAAATTTTGAATTTAAGATTAACTAATATGTAGGACTTTTTCTCCTCTCTGTTTCCCTTTTTCTTGCCTGTCTATTTGGGATTTTTTTTTTTTATAGTTTTGTGGCTTTTTTTGTCTCTGTTGTTTCCCTTACTTCTCTCTCTTCAGCATTGGTCTTCTGTTTCAGTGACAGCACAGATTCAGGACCTGATTTCCTCTGTTCGATGTTTGCTTTTCTAAACAATAGCAACAATTTCCAGAACAACAAATCTACTGATACTGAACAGCGACCAGGTTGATGTTTACCACAAACAATGGTGTAAAACTTCCTGGAAGTCCCAAAACTGCTGTTGAACAAGGAAAACTGGTATATCAGGAGGTGTGGTAGGTTAAATGTTTCTATTTTCTGCCTTTAGCTTTGTCTGCTGTTGCTCTTGCATCTGCCTTTGTGATGTCTTTCTTTAAGGCTTTTTATTCTTGCTTTTCCTGTAATGTGTTACAGAGACAGGACATGCTGTGCTCTCCTCTAGGAACTTTGTATTTGTTCTTCTCTTGTTTTGCTGCTCTCTTACTCAAAGATAAAGGTCATCCTGACAGGAAACATGGTATATGCTTGCTGCTAGTGTTGGTAGAACTTATGATAAATGAGTTTTGTTCTTGATTTAAATTCTGGTAGACAGATGTTTCTGCATTAAAGAGTCCTGCTGTACTTGAGACAAGATTTTTTTTCCTTTTTGCATGAAGAAATTAAGGACCGTTCATATATGGCCACAGTGTGGGAGAAGGGAATGTGAGATGTTGCCCTATTATATCAGCCCTAAAAAAAGATGAGTTAAGTGAAAGAAGACTACAGGAAGGCTCCTGAAAGCAGAGTTTGTCAGTCTGCAGCATATCTTCATGAGATAAACACAGCAGATCTTTAAACAAAATGTACATAAAATTATTTTGGTCCAACGTCTGGTAAATTTTGGCTGTAATGAAAAATAATCATTTGGTTGGTCAGGGGGCAGAATGTCAAACTCCCTTTTCATAAGGTTTTAGGGTTATGAGTCCTGTAGCCTGAAGCAGCATAAAATTTGCACTAAAAAAAATGAAGTAGGGGGTACATGAGTGTGTATATATGCGTGTGTCTATGTGTGCCTGAGAGGTAAGGAGGGAAGGTATTTGTAAAGGTTCTCAAGATTCAACTGGGATGCATTCACAAGAAGAAAAGGCTCCTGGTTATGATGAGTTCAGGTTAGGTCAGAGAGTTAGGGATTTTTCCAGTTAAGAAGAGCCACTTTATATGGGTGCTACATTCTAGAATTTTTAGTTCATGAGTAGAATTATTAGATGTAAGTGAGTAACTTCTTAATATATGATATTTTAAAGTAATTTCTAAAGGGAGGAGAGTTTGGTTCATAACATACTTACTAATATATCTTTCACATTGTATTACAATTCTCTGCATGAAGGGAGGTTAAGTCCAAGGACAATCCAGGCTCAGTCCAGAACTGAAATCCTTGCAGTGTGGCCTGAGTGCAGGATCAGGACTGGAGAACTGACCCAGAGTTGGGAGATAAACCAGTGCTGAAAGGACACAGACTCTGTGCCCGGCTCACATTAGCACCGAGCCTGCGCCCAGCTGTGCTGCCAGAACCCTGCTGGTGTTCACACAATGAGCAGGTGAAAATGTGATGGCTGGGGAAGAGATGAGGTGTCAGAGCAGCTCAGCCCTGCACATCTTTCCTCTGATTTACAGGTGTCAGGGGCAGCATCACCAAGTCTAGCTCAGGCAATATGCAATAAAAAATATTCTAGAGATCAACGCTTGGTGAATGGAAAAAGGGTATTATCCTCTAAGCATGGAGATACTGTGGTATTTTAAGATCTTTTTTACATTTTGAAAAATAAGCAAGGTGGAGAAATCCATGGTAAGCCAAGGATAGAGATCTTTTTGCAATGGAGTTGTTAAGTTGAAGTTTTATGTAATAGTTTTCAATTACAAAAGTTTTCTCTGTGTATCTATCTCTCTATCTATAGCTCTTTATTGGCATTAGGCTGGTTTTCTAGCAGGAACCATGAGGGATGTAGGAAGACATATGTTTCCCCCTCCCTAATAAAACCCAGACACCTCTTTGTCAGATTGTATTCATTACAGGGCTGATTCATAATTCTCACAGAGCTTAGAAATTAAATAGAAGAATGTGTGCTACCAAAGCTGAGGGAAACACAAGCAGTCCATGCCATAGCTGCAGTTTTTTCAAGATCTCATTCTTTTCAAACCGCCTGTTGTTTTACTGCCTGCTGGAAGAGACCTGTTGGTCAGACGCACAAAACTGAGTTTCCAGAGAGTGACCAATATTCAGTCCCTGCTTCTGGCTGTGGTTTTCTAGGCTAAATCCTCTGGCAGGAGCATCCCCTACTGATTTCCTTCTGCAAACAGGCATCTGGCTACCATCTGGCCTGGGTGCCTGTCATGGTGCCCCACACCATCATCCCAGTCACACGCTACAGATCCCAAAGGCATGAACCTGCTGTGATAGCCTCCCTTAACCAAAACAGAGCAGGTACAAGGAAACAAAACCTGCACATTTTACAGAACAGTTGTGAGCATCACATACTCTCTTTTCAGTAGCACAAGAATCTTATTTGTGCTTGTGCTTCACCACCTCTGTCCTGTGACGCAACAAGGTATTTCTTAAGCTAAAGCACTGCTGGGGTGCCTTCCTTTTCTCTGGTAGTGAATTATATGCTGATAGAAGGACCTTGCCTTTAGTTTTGCATACTTGACTTGAAGGTCCAGTTTTATTCTGTTAACTCTTATGCCCATGGCCTTTGTCCTGTGAGGCATTTATTTTAAAATCACGCTCACTACTTGATATCTTTGTTCTGCTCTTACTAACTATCCACTGTCCAAAGGGCTCTCCCTAATGATATTCAGTTGTTCCTGGCTTACCCATGTATATGTGTCCATGATAGGGCAAAGGCTGGGTAGTTTTTGGCCTGACAACTTCATAATATCAACCATGAATCATGAGCTGCATGATTACAGATACCCCTCCCTAAAACATTGCAACCACTATGAAATAATTTTGAAACTCCTAGCAACATTATCACTTCAGTTTTCCTCTGAACTCGCCCATCTGCTTATTAGCTAGACACAGATCTGCCTAACTTGGGAACTCAAAGAAAAAGAAGGAAGTCTGGTTCAGAATTTAGGACTCTGCTTGGCTTATTAGATTGGCCTTTAGCAGGTAGTTTTGGTTGGATGCAGACAAGACCTCAGGCAACATAACATCCAAAGCTTATTAAATGTAATGGCAACTACGGTTCTGCATTTGGTTCTTAGGTGGCCTGTGAAGTACTGTGCGTAGACCATGAGAGGATGAGTAGGTGTTTGAGGATGGGAACAGCAAATGTCAGCTCCCAGAGCAAGGCTGTCTAGCTGGTACTGCTGAAGAGGAGCCATGGGGTGAAAACACCTTGACCCTGAGACACTCAATCCATGGAACTCTAACTCTCAGGTTACATCAGACTGCAGAGCCTGAAATCCTCCTATCAAAAATGTTTCACGTGGGCTGGAATAATTAAATGTTAATTGTCCAGAGAGAGTGAGAGAATAAGTATGACTTCATAATCCAGTAATTATGACACCCCCTGAGAAGGAGATTAGAGGAAGAAATCTAGGTCCCAGTCCCCATTTAAACGACTATTTAACATTTTCTTTACGTGCACATTTGTATATGTCATATAAAGTGTATTGATATAATATGGTATAATCGAATGCTGTAACATTAAATAGCCATTAAAGTGGGAAAAAAACTTAGGTCTCCTCCCTTTGGGAATGCTCTAATCACAAGGCAATGGAGTCATGCTTATTCTCTCACTTGTATTCTCTCTGGCCCAATGAATGCTTCATTAATCCAAGCACACTGGAACCGCTTCAAAAGAGTTTTGCAACAGCCCTCCTTGTGTGTAGAATATGGTCCCATGGTGAAAGAATTCACAGTGGGAGATGTGGGTTCAAACTCTCCCAAACAGAAGGTAGAATTAAACCTGAACCTACTAAGCCTTGGTGGATACCCTTAATGGTTAAGTTATGAGACAAAGTTTTCTTCTGGAGTTTCCTTGAAGGTTGTGCAAGAAAGCTTAATGTGAAAAGAGTGCTCCAAAATGTCATCCCAATTCAGATCTCAATGTGCAGGGTGAGGAGGTGTCCTTCAGATCCCGATCCCACAGCAGGCCTGGCTACTTGCTGCTGTGAAAACTTGAAGGCCCAGGAAAGTCTAAAGCAGACTTTCAAACGAGTAGCAGATTTGTTGGGAAAAACATGGTACCCTGTGTGCCTTTAAACTGCTTAAGGACTAGTGGCCAACAGGAGATTTTGTGCACAGAGATTTCATCATTCACAGAGGCAATGAGGCAAGATATAAGTAGCTAAACCCTATCAAAAATCTGCCATTATGCCATGGACAGACATTAATTTAGCAAACAACTGTGTGCTTTAACAGATTGCCGTCATTCCCCTGTTTGCTCTTCCTCTTTGCTGGCATTACTGCCCTCATTAGTTCCTGTGAGCACTTCTTAACCTGGAATAGGCAAATTTCAGCTTACAGAGCTTTAAGAAGTGGTTTCAGATAGTAGACTGAACTTAAATGCCATAGTAGGTGTTAACAACCAACTAGCCAGTAGTAACTTCTGTGTTTGGTGTGTTTGAGAGCATCCAAGGTGTGGTATTAAAACACATCTAAATCAGGAAGAAACTCTTTGTCTAAAGCCTTACGATATCTCTAAGATCTTTGTTTGCAGAACAAGACAATAGATCTTTCTGATCTCTTTTACGTTTGATCATTGTTAGAATAAATATGCCAAGATTCTTATGGCAAGAATGGAGAAAATTTGAGGGACAAAAAATAACATAGTTCAAGCTGCTGTGGAAGGAGACATTTTTTATTGGGAATGGCTTTGTCTTTTGTCAAGACTTGTGTTCTTTGTGTAGAAAAGCTACAACACAGGAAACGGGAGGACAAGCTTTCCCCACCTAAATTGCCACTGTGGTTCAAAGGTTTAGTCTAGGAGTCCCTCCTGAGGTGCTAAAAATAATTGAGTATATTTCTGCTTCTGCCACAGTGTCTGCTTGCTGCCAGCTGAGCTGCAGACAAGCATCTAGTGAGACCAGGAACAAGGGAGCTGCTTGTTTCCAATGGCTCCCAAGAACCTCCGAATGACTGAGATTTTCAGTCACTTGAAACTACTACCAGCAAATGTGGACAAGTTGCCTGGCAGGGCTGTTCTGTAAGAGCTTCCCCTGCAAACGTGCTAGGGTGAAACAGGCCTGACTTTCTTTCCAAATAATGACTCTACCTGAAGAGCTAAATATAGCAGAATAGATGAATATTCTCTCAGCTCTGTAAAGACAAGGTCCTAAATGAAAAAAAAAATAATCTCCCTCTCTGAATTTACTTTGATTAGACACTTCAGCTCATTAAAATCAAGAAGCATGTGGCCATTGATTTCAATGAAGGATCTGGTGGCTTTCTTATATTAAGAATTAGCATCAACAAAAATTCTGGCTCATACAGAATGGTTACAGGAAATGTTACTGACTGTAAAGCAGTCTTACATTATTTTAAGCATTTGCTGTGATTATTTTATAGTCTTTCAATCTTAACTGGGACTGGCTGAAACATATGGCTTGAGAGTGAGATAAGGAATATTCCAAAGGTGATAGGAATGCTGGCTTAATGCCCTGCCTAGATAAATTGCCTTTGTTACTGTTGATGTGAATTCTCTATGCAAAGGAGTGCCCCATTGGTGTTCTGCTTACAATAGCTTACTGGTGAAAATAGTGTTTGTTTAGGTAAAAAACTTCAGGACTTACTTCTACATTTGGAAGACCAGCTTGAGGTATTTTACACCTGATTTTGAAAGTTTCTGAGACCCCATTAGTCCCTGCTGTTGTGCATGAGCAGTGAGTGCCGAGACTTTCAAGAGGTAATTGTTGCTTGAGCTCTTACCTCTGCACTTACCTCTCCTAAAAGCACAACATTACAAATCCATTTTGAGAATTTAGCAACAAACTGAAAAATTAAAGAATTGGCTAATACAGTTAGGCCCAATTTCTATATTGCTTTATTCTCCAAAGTCTTCTGAGCACACAAGGAAGATGAAACTGTCTTGGTCCTAGTTCTGAAAACAGATTTCTTAATTATCCATTGCAATGGATTCACTATTTAATTAGATCAGAGAAAAGTAACACTATGTGGCCCAGGAGAATGAATATAAGATTTAAATTACAGAAGCAATGAGTGTGGGAAGGCAAAGGAAATGACCTGAAGTGGAATTTTGGCTGGGACAGCTTAAGCTAACAGCCCTTTTCTTGAGAAAAAATACCACAGGACTTGTAATTACCATTGTTGGGAGGAGGGTGATGGGATGAAGTACTCATAATCTTGTGCCTGTTCCAAAACAAGACACATCCAGCCCTCTTAGCACTATGCTAGGGCAGTGGCTCAGTACTGACTCAGGGATTACGGCATCAGTCAGTGCTTGGGAGTGTATATGCCAGCCTGGCAGACCTACCTTGCTTCAAAATGTCAGGAAATATGTGTTACCGTGCTCAAAAACTTGTTGCAGAAAGTCGCAAGTAGTGCAACACCCACTGGGAATACAACTTGCGCACAAGAGGTGGAACTCCAGCGAAGGTGCCAGGGAAGATGCCGTGGTCGCTTCCCTCCCTTCGTGACCACCTGACGCTTGCACCTATGACGCTTTTGTGACATTAGAAATATGTCAGGATTGGTAGACTGGACCAGTGGATGTTTTGCCACTTCTGTCAGGGCTGGAGAAGTGTTGCTGCTCTGGCTTCCAGAAGAAAACTTTGGCCAAAGTTCTGGCTCAAGCAGAGGTTCCCACTTGTCAACACAGTCTGTTCCTGTATGCCTGTGGGGGAATATTTATGAAAACAACAGTTCAGCAGTTTTCCAGTTACAGAATGGCCTAAAAGTTACTTAAACAGTTCAAGAACCTTTCAGAACTTCAGCAGCTATACAAGGCCTACCTTTTTTTTTTCTTCTTAGCACAAATTTGGCAATTGATTTTTTCATCAGTTAATATGGTCTCATATAGGCGTTCTTAAACGTTTTCTTAGTGTGAACCACCCCTACCAGACAAAAATGTATAAGCCACTTCCTCCCACAGCAGTTGTTTACATGGAAAAGGAACATTAGGAAAGTATTTAAGGTATTTTTAGCTGCTTTTTAATGCAGTTTAGAAGCTGGAAACAAGGAGCACTGTGGTCTAGCTATATGATGCGGGGAGCTGATGTATAGCCATGCAGCTGCAAGTAGGCGGAGATGGCCAAGATCCTTGGGCAAGTCTCATCTCCAGTAATTCACTGGCAAGGCGGTTTCCAAGTGGTGAGGCAGCTCAGCAGGGAAGTGTGAGCACACTGGAGCGGGGGTGCAGGGCAGGACCCCACTGCTGGGATGAGCCTGGGGCTCGCCCACAGCTCCCAGAGGGAAACCAGTGTGCTGGCTCACCCAAATATCTCCAGAGGGTGTCACCATGGTCTGGGTGGGTGCATTTGGTCTGGCTCAGCTCTGGAGCTGTCGGAGCAGACCACAGATCTGGCAGGAATGGTAAGGAGGTGACAAGTATCCCCGGGAAGGAGGGAAGAGGCGGTAGCAGTGGCATCATCAGAGCATATGAGAAAGGGCAGAGGGCTGCAGCAAGCAAGCCATGTAGCTTTTTCCAAGTGGGGCCTAGCTACAGATCACTCATCTGCATGTAATTTGCATTGCAGAAGTTAACTGTAGCAAAATAATGGGGATTTCTCAGTGATCCGAATATACCCACGGGGAAAGAAAGGTAGACAAGAAATCTTGAAATACTGAAACTTATATATTTATCTGAATGCAATTATCCACCTCCACATCTTCCCCAACACTTTGTCCCCTCTATAGTAAAGCAGAGGAAGATACTAGAAGGGAAAAAAGGCTCAACAGAAACTGAAAATGGGTATTACATTGGCAAACATAATCATCCATGCTTCAACTGACTCGTAAGGCTCATAAAGTGACTCATAAGGTGGTTTTTCCAAGTCTCCCCAGAGCAGCTCTGACATCCCTTTTACAAGTTAGCAAGCTCTGGCTGCATTGTTTCACATCCCAGCACATTGTTGAAGGCAGTTAAAATGTTTAAGTTAGTTTTTGATGAGTTGGGAGGGAAGTGCAAATGATGGTGGAGTAACCCCAATAGCTCTCCAAACACGTTATTATGTTCTTGTTGTTGTTGTTTACAAATTTTGAGATTAACTGTCAGAAATTGGAGGAGGCTAAACTTGTCTTTTTTAATACATGACAATACTTATAGAAGACGTAAGTGCATTTGTTCTCCTATTCTTCTCAAAGGCAGTACCTGTGGCAGCCTGACATTTCATCTATCCACATGAGACATTACTGAGAGCATTGTCATGGTGCTATTTAAGCTTCCTAGCATGGTCTGAGGGATTTTGGTTCAAATAAAGCTCACAGGAAATGTTACCATTTACTAAATCACCCACACCCTGGGCTGTGACACCAGAGGTACCACAGGGTGTCCTCACCAGGTTAACTTTCAAGCTCTGCTACGATAGCAGCAAATGGGGTGTAATGGGCTCAAACATACCTACCTTATTGCTCGTGAACTAACATTACAGGTATCACTGTGAAACAGCAGAGATTCAGTATCAAAACAGGTCTTCTAAGAGAAGTGGAAAGTTATACCATCCAGAATTTGCACCTGTGGTGTCTTTGTCAGTGAAGCCTTCTATTGTTTTAAGAGTAAAAGTTGCGTTTAAAGGAAACGACTGTGCTTCTCTTTCAAAATCAAATGAAGGCTGAGAGCGCTTGAAGGACCTGCTACAAGGTATATGCAAAGAGACCTTTCCTAGAGTTTCCCCTGCCAATAATCCTTGTGGAAGGGAACATAGTCTAATGGCAGCTTTTATGTTAGAACAAGTATCTTGTTATTGTAAACTCTGTTGATGAAGTCACAGGAGTTGATAGATCGACAACTTTTATCAAGCTGCAACAGCTCTTTCCGTGGCTGTCTGAAAATGCGATCAACATAAATTGGATAGGGAGGGTGGGATTGCATATTCCAACAAGTTAAATTTGTCAGCCTGTAATGCACATAAATGACATAAAATATAATTGCTTTTGAATTTGGGCCCCTTCAGGCTTCATGTTGATTGAAGAAAAAAGAACCAGATGTTTCTTCAGCAGGAATCACAGAGGCAAGATAAATATTCTCTGGTCCATGACATTTTATAGAGTTTCCAAAAGAAACCAATTCATTATTTAATTATTGGGTGTGTTGATCATGTAAAATATAATTGGCCCGGGGCAAATAGCAGTTACAACCCTGGGAGCTGGCTGACTGAGCTTGTATAATATACTTTTTGCCAACTTTTTTTTCTGTTGTGAAAACATTGTAAGATGAATTAATACTACTTAATCTTTCTTCCAGTGTTTCATAAATAAAAAAGTCCCCAAACATAGACTTTCCTCCTTTCTGATCACCACCTTGCGCTAGCAAGTAACTTGGAGACAGAAGAGCTAGTAGCAAGCATAAATATTGTGATAGGAAACGATAGCTTTGTTTAACTAACATCAATTTAAAGAAAAGACAATCTGTTTACAAGAGCCACATTTAATCCTCAGCTCTGTGAGGAATTCCTCATAGCACAGACAGCAAAGAACCATTTCTTCCCTTGTCAGCACCAATGGGGTGGGTCTGGAAAAAGGAATGTAGTACAGGATTTACTGGGACACCGTGCAAAACTAGGTAATTGAACAGATTGCATTGGGTTGAATTAGCAAGCTGACATAGAGTTTTCCTTTATGATGTTCAATAAGCTAACATACAAGAAATAATATGTAATTTCTTTAAATCAGCAAATACTTCTTAAATAATATCTGTGGTGTTCCAAGCTTCCTCTGTCTTCATGGATGTTCTTGCACTTACTCTGTGGTAGCTATTTTCCTCTTAAGGGGCAGGAAGTAATTGAAATGAGGATTGAAAGAAATTTGTGACTCATGTCCTCATGACTCTTCCAGCCTAGCTTTCTTTTGTGCTTGTTCAGCATCATCTGACATCTGGGAAAGACATGCTACTTCCATGGGGTTTGCTACAATCGTATCTTCAAGGAGACTGTGAGGTGGAAGTCCATTTGTCCAGTCACTGGGGAAAGGTAACAGAGAGAAAACATAAACGGTGATCCCTGGCTTAGGTTCTTAAGATCTTCTTTTCCTTGCTGTTTCTGCCAGAAATATTCTGAAATATTTCTTTTTCTGTTCTGAGGTCAAATCATTCCCTCACCTTTCTTCCAGTCCAGGATCCAGTGGTTCTTACTGGAGTAAGTCTGTTCTGTAATAAAGACATGTGCAAAGCCACAGCCACTTGAAAATGTAACAGCAGCCTCTGCCAAGGAAAGGATTGGGTTCTGAACTCCTCCAAAGACAGAAAGTGTTATCTGTCTGAATTTGCCCACCTCATGTCCATTCTTAAAATAACCTCATGGCTGAGTTCAGCAGTCCTAAGCTAAACAAAATTCCCAAAAAGTCAGATGTAGTTATTCATCTGTACCCAGAGCAAACTTGAGAGTTTTTCTCAGAGGACTTCAGCCAGGAGGAGGCTGAAGACAAAGGATTTTAGTCAACTGTGAGTCTAGATGAGCAACTACAGTCTGAGAACCTCAACTGAGACCCTCACAATTAGCATATGGTACTGGAATATACAGTAATACTTTTCCCTCAACACTCGGGGTCATGCACGTAGATGGCAGAGACTCAAGGCCCACATTTTCTACTGGCTGATTTAGACTATGTGTTTGTTGAGCAAATCTCACTGACTGGCACCTTGGTCTCCCCACCACCACCACTGAGGTGCTGAATCCCCCCTAGATCAGGGCAGTGACAAGTTGGTGGGACTAATGCAGAGCCTGAATCTCATTTGTGAAGTGAACCCAGGCACCTTGGCTTGCTCGCAAGTGCTGTTTCTTCCCTTGTCATTATAACACAGAAGGTCCTTGACTATGAATACGCAAGCAAAATGTTTTCAGTGTAAGAGCTCTTTCAGGATGCATTAAAAAATGAAGTTCTACCTTCCACAAGACTGAGCTTTGTGTCTAAAATAGCTTTCGTTGGCCATGCAAATAAAATGTTTCCAGTGTAACAGCTTTTTCAGAAGGTATAAACAAGATGGAAGCCTGCCTTCTAGATGGCTGAATATTATTCTCCATCTAAAATGCCTATCATTGACTACATCATCTGCAGCTATATTGAGGAAGGAACTGCTCTCCATTTCACCCTATATATCATCTTACAGAGACATTTTCTTAGCTGGGAATTGCTTGGTGATTTGCCAGCAGACAAATCAGTGCAGGAAAGGGATAAATTGATCACATTCATCCAGCTCTGGAGGTAAAACCCGGATCTCAGCCAGAGTCCTGCTCACATTAAAAAGTTGTCTGTCCACCTGGTAAAAATGTGTCTGAGGAGCAAAGGATATGAGAGTGGGGTGGAGAAAAAAATATAATTCATATTGCTATGGCTAACCTTCCTCTTTAAATTATAGATCCAGGAGAAGATGTTATTTATGAGTTTTGAGCAGTAGTTCATGGCATTGGGCCAATTTTCTTCTTTTCTACATATCCTTCATCAGAAACCTCAAAGAAATGGCACTGAATTTACTAACTAAATGTCTCTCTGTACAACTGGACAGCAGGCATAGAGCCAGGTAGAAATAATAGCTGTCTGGAGTGATTTAGCTGAAAATGAAAGTTAGTTCAACCAGTCTGAGGGTAAAAGAAAGGTATCAGGTTTAAAAACCATAGGTGGTGTTACCATTCACAAGTAATAGTTTTTCAGTCAGGCTTTGGTCACTGAAATTCACAGAAGTTAAGAAAAATGGTAGTAATTTGAATACAGAATCTGTACCTCAAATTTTAGCTGCACCTGGCCAACTTTCTGACGCTTTGTGGTGATATGAATGATCACTTTTAGTAATTAATGCTTCCAAGGGACTTTGAAAATATAATTTGTTATTACTAGTCCTCTGCACAGTGGATAGAACGTGTTGTGTTCAACTGGCATGAAATTTCTCTGAAGAGCAGCAAACTTCAGTGACTTGCACACAGGCATCTGGTGATCCAACAGCAGAGATATTTCTAGAAGGCAGGAATTCATAGGCTTCGCCACTGTTGCTAAAATTTGCTACTATTAGTAGATCTCTAATCACTTTACACAATTGCATCATCTCCAGTGTCCAAGTGTGGAATCTCAGGCACTGTGTCTGGAAAAGACAGGTCTAAAATCGCTGCGGTCCAGCAATAGAGCCAGGCCAGGAGCTGAACGTGGGCGTCCCAAATCTCAGTTCAGTACCTTGTCAGCGTTTCTTTTAGAAACTCCTTTAGCTGACAGATTAATATGCTTTTCTGGGAAAGTTCAGCACACGAGATTTGCATGGTCTCAGCAAAGCTGTAAATCTTGTGCGTTCGCAGTGGTCAGAGGTGCAGTGATTTTCCAGTAGTTAGAAGGTTTATTTGCAAAACAGACTGTTGGGAATAATGGTCCTGGTTCTTCAGCTAGCTGCTGCTGGTATGTGGGTTTGCTGTAACCCTCCTGGAGCCAGGAAGTTTTTCTGGTGTGTTCTCACCGTAATACAGCCCAGGATCAGGCCCTGTTGCGTTCAGTAAAACAAACCCATAACAACTACCAAATCGACACGGCTTCACTTGAACAAATTAAGCAAGGAATCTATTTGAACTGGGAATTAAAAGGAGCTATTAAAACATTCCCTCTGGTATTTTTATTTTGTTTACTCATGAGACCTGGCTCATGCCCCTCCGACTCACACCGAGTCCATATTTGGAGAACTCTGCACTCGTTTGCATACTTACACTCGGGCAAATTTTAGAGATTTTTTTTTTTTGTATACACAGTGCACTTTTCTTATTATTTTTCTCTTTTCTTAAACAATTTAAATCAGGAGGTTGACCCTTTCATTTTGCTTTCAAAACATGACCAAAAAGGGATCTAGCTGCTTTCTTCAATTACTCGAAGCTAACATTTCTCCCGTACTTGTTATTGCTCCCTGGCCACCACATCCCATCCTGCATCTCCTCTCGGAAGAAGGAAGAAGGCCATGCTGCTCTCAAGCTGCAGTAGGGTGAGGGAACCTCAAAAGTTTGAATTATGGATCAGTTGAAAAGAGAGAGAGAGAGAGAGAGAAAAGTGAGATGCAGTCCTGTGGGCGTGGGCAGCAGGTCTCTAGAGAGTGTGCTGGGAACCTTTTCACATTTCCAGGGCTTTCTGTTAAGGCTGTCTCCAAGCCACTGCTCTCACCTGGCAAAGAGCCTCTCCCTCTGCGAAAAAGGAAAACTAACAATCTTGAGGGATTTTTTGCTCAGATGTGATGACACCTGTAAATTCAGTGTTTTGGTTGTTAATGCCTCATGCAAGATGTTCCCACCTCTTAAAGGTACCACAATTGTATTCAACTTGAATAAATTTTGGATCTAAATCAATAGGATTCCTTAAATGGTAGGTAAACCACTAAATGTGGATGTATGTTTAGGGCTATCATGACTGCCATACCACTGACCTGC
Organism: Neopelma chrysocephalum; assembly: GCF_003984885.1. NCBI lineage: Eukaryota > Metazoa > Chordata > Aves > Passeriformes > Pipridae > Neopelma > Neopelma chrysocephalum. The sequence goes on from NW_020897714.1 coordinate 30,698,414, forward strand.
AGGAAGGCAGGGAAGTTACAGACCTCATCCCTTGCCACCTCCACAGACATCTGCCATCCTGGCTCCTCCCTGTGAGGGGAAACAAAAAAAGAGGGGTTGTGGGTGCAGCAGACAGACATTGCTCAGGAGTGAGCTGACCTTTGATGGTAGCCAGCACCTGTCTCTTGGCTCCTCTTTGCAGGGCAAAGGGCTGTTCGGGCAGGAGGGACCTGCAAGTCTCCATTTAGGAGGATAAAGTGCAGCCCCATCACCAATACTGAGGCTCTGGAGTAGGCGTTTGCGTGAGGGACCTGGCAGAGGGGCTTACCTTACACTACAGGCCCCAAAAGTCTGCAGCCAGGTACCACCTAGGTGAGGGAAAAGGGAAGGAACAAACGCCAGCTGATTCCTTCTCCAGGAGCCAGTTTGTTACAGAATGGGATATGGGTACATCTCATTGACACAGTTATTCACTGCCCAGGGACTGAGATCCCCATTAACTCTAAACCCACACTTAGGTGCTACAGGCCTCAGACATAGTCCTGGAGGCACCTCCCTTTTCACCATTGACCTTCATATCTCCAAATTCATCTTTTGTTTGTGCCCAGAGGCTCCTGTGGTGGGACTGAGCTGACCTGCTTCATATCTATTTTATTCCCAAATTGAGATCAGAGTGCCTGCTGGAGGTGTGTGTGGGCAGGTGTTCCCAGCAAGCAGCTGGAGAGGCAAGCTGGGTGCAGGGCACAGCTCTCTCATCAAATGCCACTAAAGGAGGTGCCTTTCTCCTTCCTCCTTCTGCTCCCTGGGTCAGGAACTAGAGCACTCAGTCTTGGTGTGGGAAACTTATTTTCATTTTTTTTTCTTATTCTTAAGGGATTTGAGCCCATGCTCCCACTTCTGAGGAGAGGTCCTGGCTAATTATCAGGGGCACATTTGTTTGCGGTTTAAAGCTAGTTGAGGGAATAATAAAAATAAAAATAACTGGGAAACAGAGAATACCTCTCAATAAGCATTGTACCATACACGTATTTTTACATATCCAGCAAAGAGAATAAGAGTATATATGAGAATACACCCTAAAGGTTAGGATGTTTGACTGGAAGGAGCTCCCATGAGTGGTTCTTTATTCAATATTAGATAAATTACATTGGAAAAATGCTTATACAATCATTGGAGTTGGAGCTGCAATCCAGAAGCTCCTGTCTGATTGTCTAGAGGGTTGAAATCCTTCCCCCCTTTCTTACTGTGTAATCCAGTGGAGTTTCAATCACAGGGAACAGTACGACAGCTCCAGCAAGGTGAGCTTCTGAGTTTTTCTCATTCCCAAATATCCTTTTAGCCTGGTAGGCAGAGCTTGCTCTCTGTCCACAGAGATGTGAGTCCCTCAAACTCATGGGCAATGGACTGTAGGCTGCTGTCCCAGCTTCTCCCCCCTACCCAGACTAACTGCTAAAGAGAGGTAATCCTTCCTCCTCCTTCACTGTGTTAAGGCACTCTCCCCTTTTTTTGGAGAAGTGGGGACAGTTTGCCTGCCTCACTGCAGGGCAGGAGTCCAGGCTGTGAGCTGGGAAAGTGTGTTACTGCTGCCTGACCTCCACATAGTTCCAAAACAATTCCTGATGTAACTGGTCTGGGATACTGGGAAAGAAGAAAGATGAATGTTGTAAGCAGCTATGTTTTCCCATGTTTGTGGACAGCCTGGACTCTCATTCCCTTTGAAAATCCTGTCTGAAGTGTCCTGAGTATTGCTGAAAGCAGAATTTGACCTCCAGATTTTTTACTATTGTTCAGTTTAACTTTTTTCCTGTAGGGAAGAGGAGTGCACACAACTATCAGAAAAAAAAAAAATTAAAATTTTATTTATATATTGAGAAAATTTCAGCTGTGAGGCACAGAGGAGCTGTTCACTTAATCACATGTTCAATTACATGTGGATATACATACAAGCAAGTCACTTCATCCATATTGTTAATATAAGGCAGGATTAAGCTTAGTTCAAGCAAAAAATGTGCGTATTGTATTTTCAGATGTGTTTTAACAGACTCCACAGCTAAGACTGCTACAACCTAGACCAGTTATTTAATTTGGTACTTATATATGGTCATTACAGTAGTCTCCTATTGCCTCACAATTTTGAGTACATTTTTTATCATGTTGTTCTTTTTGTTCTGCAGAAAGCATTTATGACTTCTCATAAGGCTCATAAGGTTTCCCTTAAACCAGCCCACTACAGTCAAGGAGGAAAATGTCCATAGTATTCCTATCATACAGTCTGGGAGCAGAGATGGAGTGAGGCTGTAGTCTTATCTAATATTATAAATGAAGTTTCTGACAGAGCAGGGCATAAATTCAGATCTTTTGAGCTTATACTTATCTGCTAGGGTAAACGGAACAATTTTCTTTTTTCCCTCTTACAACTTTTTTACTGTTATTTCTAGCAAAAAAATCTGATCATTATTCTTCAATAGAGAGTTCTGAATAGCTTGATGCTTGTTGTTTCTACAGTATTGAAAATAATGTAAATTACTCGGAAAAAAAGGAATGGCAAAAGAGCATGAAAATACAGATGTAGATCCAAAACATGTCATCCTGTCTGTCTCTGGAGTGCATGAAAAACTGGCAACAGGAAGATGCCTTTTTTTTTTTTTTTTCACAGCCTGGCATCTGAATTTCATCCAAGGAAGAAAGCAGAGATAGAGATAAATTCTTGCTGCCACATTCATCCTTTGTTTCCTTCTTATTGGAAGCAGGGCAGGATGTAAGTGAAAAAATCATGGTGGGGGTTGAAAAAGAGTTAAAACCACCAGCAAAACCCCTCCTTCTCTGTTCACTCTTTCTCCCTTCACTTTTATCCTGTTTTCTCTCTTAGAGTGGGGCAGACCTTTAGCATAGAATCACTAGTGTGGGAGAAAGAAAAGTTTGTTATATTATCATACTGAATCAGCACAGGATTGAACCTGTTTATTGCCTAGTGCCTTTGCCAGGGAAATTTGAAATTGCTTATGTCATGCGGGCTTCCACCTCTCCTCTGAAATTATATTTCGGATGGACTAAGTTATTATTCTTAGTTGTTCTTGTCATTACAGCCACATTTCATTTAGGTGTTTGGCCATCATTGTCCTAAACTAATATCTCAGTCAAAACCCTACATGGTTTTGAAACCGAAACCAGGAGTAGGTCAAGTAAGTCTGACCAAAAAGTGATGAATATTATTCCCTGTAGGAAGTGAAATGTGTGATATTGCACTGATAGACAGTGGTGCAGAAAGGCTGTTTGGCCTTGGCCACCCCACCCTTACAGTATCAGGCTGTATTGCCAAACATTCATCATATTGTGTGGGACAAGCTACTGGTTTGGCACGTATCTTACCGGGAGCTCTATTGTGTTGTGGGATGCTCACAACACACCACGTAGATTCTGAGAAGCTAAGGTGGGTGCTCCAAGCCCTTTCTTTGTTTCCCTTCCCTTCAAGCTTTTACAAAGTTGCTTAAATCCAGGTTTAGAACTCCTCTTAGCTGTATAAAGATGCAATAGGTTGTCTAAAGGAAACGAGACTGAACATGAATTCCCATGATTTCCAGTGGAAATTAGGCACCCTCTGGACTGCTTCTTTCCATAAATCTAACTAGACAGTAATTTGCACTTTTAGGTATACAAGATATGTAAATTTACATCTAAACAACTGGGGAACTCTAACAGCAATGGGAATCAGACAGATGCTTTTGAAAATGCTAGTTACCGTCAGACAAAAATAGACAAGAAGGCGCATTGGTAAAGATCAAAGTATTGTTACAAAATAGAATTAACTGAATAATTCCCTCCACGTAGTCAAGGGGTTCTGGCTGGTTTCACCAAAACTATTCCCTAAATTAGCATCTTAAAAGTGGAAGGGGTAGTACTGTGATTGTATGAGGCAAGGACCACCTTTCTTTTGTAAGGAGAGTAATAAAATAAACAAGTTTTTCACGCTTTACAAGCTCAGAAGCACTCTCATGTTACAACTGTTCTTGCCATTGTGGCTACAGCCATGGAAAGTCTTCCCACCAGTCTCTGAGCAAGAGTTCCTATATTGTTGAGGTCTGTGCTATGCTTCAGAGGACCCTACTGATATATAGCATACAAAATGTAAATTTGCATGACAAGGTGATAGAAAAAAAATCAAATCCCTAATAAGATCATTTACAGAGCTTCAGCACAGCAGAAAACCAGGATTTCAAAACAAAGCTTCAATTAAGGATAAAAATAATTCTGCAAATAATGCTGTATTTGCATGGGAAATATGCAAAATATCATCATGCAATTCCTAATCAACCAGAGAGCTGTCAGACGTACAAAAATAAGTTAATTCTACTGTTAATATTACTGCACGTTATAAATATTAATTGAATGCCATTCAACATTAGTTTCATTATTGTTTAGCAACTGTTTTAACTCCCTCCACCTTTTAAATTGTCAAATAATTGGCTTTCTTCTGCTCACGTCTGTTCTCATAAAGTGGATTCATGTGGAAAAGAAAGAAAAGAGCATATAAGCCAACTTAAAGCACCAAAAAATGATGCTTCTAAACACACTGCAAGACTGTCCTTTTTACCTAAGTTTGATAAACCGTGAAGCAAAGTTTTGGACTGCTGGCCAACCTCAATCTGGCTCTGGGCATCCTTCTGCACTGAGGAGAGTATCTGCCATCCTGTGCACCTACTGTGTATCATGGGCGCTCTGACCAAAATTCATGAAATGCCTGAAGAAAGCCGACAGACTGCCTGTGGGAGAAACTGTCTGGTTTTCTCATTAGCAAGAGCTAAAGGGTCTGCATCAGGGCCTTTCATGTGGTAAAAAGAACTCATTAATTGCTTAATTCTGTGGTTGCTATTTATGCCATTATTTATTAATATTCCAGATTCTGACACCAGGGCAAATTCTAGTCTTAGTTAAATTAGTAAGTTAATAGTAAATTTAAAGAGTGGCTTGATTCACTATTGTTCTTTTGGATTTCTTCTAATTAAAATAAAACCCTAACCCATTGTAGGATTTCTTCCCTGTTGTCTCAAGTGCAGGTTTTACGCTGCACTGCTGTAGTGCAAACTCTTTCACAGGTGTTAAAGGCTTTGTACTGAAATAGGATGTGAGGTTGATAAACACAAATCCATTTAGACACATGAAGGTGAATGTATGTAGACAGTAACTTTGTGTGCCAGAGAGCACACTAGTGAATCCATGAAAAACCTAGGACAGAAATCAGAATACCAGTCCTTGCTGTAACCACTAAAACATTTTCTTCATCACTGGACTTTATTAGCTCCTCATCAGAGGCAGTTTGGTCAATAAGCCTTGTACAGCCATAAACAACTTGGCACTTATGTCAAGAACATGCAAAGCACCACGTTGCAGGTTATGTCATTTTTATGTCATTGAGAAATTCAATCATCGCTTTGAAGAACGGGTTACATGTATACAGCATTTCAATAAATCCTTAGACCTGGAGAGACCTAAGCCAAAGTGCTGAAAAAGTCTGGAAAGATAAGAAGAACCTCATGCGAGGCAATCAGTGCGAGATAGTGCAAGATCTCACACGAGCAGATAATATGTTTTAGCCAAACATGAGTTATTGAGCACCAAACAAAAGCAGTTAGATGAAAACCTGGTACGAACATGTGGTCTCATTGCTCTTTTTTCCCACTTCAAAATTGTGACATGATTTTGCCTTTGTTTTATGAATTTGAGAAAGGAGACTAAGCCAGTCTAAGCAGTGCTTTTATGTCTACCTAAATTTTTCACCTTAGTTCTCTCACCTCTACTATAAAGTATGTAAGTAACAAAGGGACAAAGGCTGAGGATCCCCAGGCTCAGTGAACTGGTTTCTCTGGAAGACCAGGCAACCATTTTCCATGAACTCTTTCAAAAATACACCCGGAGTCTCATTTCTCTGAGAATTAATAATCTTTTCTTCTTTTCAGCCCAAAATTATTCAGGCCAGACTACAGCAACTTTTCACTGTATCAGTTTTATCATTTACCTAATGAGCTCTTCTCCCTCCTAGTGTTTATCCTCAGATGCAGACAGAAAGGAGTCATCACCCTCACAGAATCGTTTCTCATTACAGAAAGAATAAAGATCTTAGTCTCTGCTCATATGATGTGCTCTTCATTTCCCTTATTTTCCTGGCAATCTTTCTTTGCTTGTACTTTTGTTCATCTTTGCAGACTTTGATGGCCAAAAGATGTGTTCTGTATTCCTGATGCAGCCTCACCAATTCTTTCTAGAAGGGTCACGGTAGCTCACTGTCTCCCCTGGAAACCCCCTCCAAAACCTCCAGTGACTACTTCCAATATCAAGGAGTATTGGTGTGCACCCTTGTAGGCATCAGGAGGTTTCTTCTTGAGGATTCGTAGAGAAACCATAATTTGTGAGACATGTAGGGATGAGGTTGGGGAGGGGATGTCTGAGTTAACTGCTGTACACAGCACCGAGAAATATCTGGACAATACAGAAACCAGGAGGAAATTTAGGAAACCTGCCAGTAATATAGAAAACCCAGAAAGTAGTGTGGATTGCAGCGGGATAAAAAGTCCTCTCCTGACATTCTTCATTTTCTTTGAGCTTCTGTACATACAGAATTTAGGCACAGACACAATTTGCCCCTTCTTACTTTGCAGAGGAATATATCAAGTATACATGAAAGACATGGAAAATCACAATCAGGAAAAATAAATAAAAATAAAATACAATACGATGCTTACTTAAACCTTCTATGTGCTAAATATCTTGGAATCAGATTCTCCTTGGATCTGGGGAACTGTGGCTTTGCTTTTGCTTGCGTTTGCCCCCTTACCATTAGCACAAACCTCTCCGGATGAGCTGGCCTGAAGCCGAGCGAGCGGGACATGGCACATATCCCAGAGAGGCCTGGCAAGGCTTGTGAAATGCTTCCCCCCTTTCCAAGGCAGCTCCAATGGGAACGGCTGGCAGCGAGTCTCCCAAGCCCCGGTGCCACAGCCTGCCCTTTTAGAGCACCCTGATGTGCCACACGCCTTTGCCCGGGCGCTGTTCTCAGGCACAAAGTATTCCGGGCGCCGGAGCAAGGTCCGTAATCGGAGTCATGAAGGAAAAAAATCCAGAGAGTTCAGGAGCCGGCTCAGAATGTTTTTCTTTGTGGAGATACATCATTTATCTCCTTTGCTTGTGGCGGGGAAGGGGGAGAAAGTCATCGTGGGATTGGCATGCGGTGACATGAAGCAACAAATGGAAAAACCTGTTGATGTACTGGGAAACTCCATTCTTTCAGCTTCCAGTTAAGGACAATTAAATTTTATTTTGCTTGCTCTGTCTCTTTTTATTTCTTCCCATCACACACTTTTTAGCAATATTTGCAAAAACTTTGTGGCAATATTGCTACAGATACATATTTAAGATTTGATTACTCATTCTCATCCACTATCATGTGCCAGACATGCAGCCTACTCTAACAGATTACTGTTCTTAAAGTTGTTACAGGAAGGTTAAATAAAATGTTACTTTTATGACACTGAATATCTTCGTGATGTTTTAGCTAAATCATAGACTGTTTGGTGATGCCACAGATGTGCCAGGTATTAAAATCAAACTAGCAAAATGTCATCAGTCCCTTACTCAAGCTATCGTGTCTCTGATCTCTTGACCACCTACCATTTGTTGTACAGCACCTCGGGAGCCCGTCCCTGCCACGCTTCCTCCTGCACATTTAAGGACACAAAGCAAAATCAAAACATGCCAAAACCGCTCCAATAGTAAAATCAAAATCTGAACTAAAGCCACCAAAAATCTTGATTTTTCAAATTCCTGTCTTCTCTGCTTGTTAATCATCCCCTTTCAAGAGCCTCCTTCACGAATTTATTTATCTTTTGAAGTCTTGGGAAAAGACATGTACCATTCCAAAGTGGTAGCTAAGGGTATATAAATATATATATACACACACACACATACATATGCGTGTGTAGTCTATGAAAAAATCAATTAAAAATAAAATATCTATCTTCCAAGGCAAAAGGAGTATCACGAAATGAATGGCTGACTGAGACACTGCAATATTTCTGTGAGAACAGGAAAATTCTAAAAACAGAGGTTAAAGAAAAGAAGGAAAGTTCAAAATCTTATTTTTAAAAATATAGCCAGAGCTGGACAGTGATGTTGAATGGGACACTTCGACATGTTCTTGATGAATATTTCATATTTAAGTGAGAAGAATAGCAGGCTGAAAATGTTTGCAGGTATTTTTTGTTTTACTTGCCGCCTGCAAGTGTATATATATATATATATATATATATATATATATATAAATGTTTGCTCAACACACTCTAAGTGAAAATGGGGTTTCTTTTGAAAGTATATAAGCAAGAAAATACAATGCAAGTACTTTTAGGAGTTTTAGGGCTCAAGTTTTGCAGAGTAATTCAAGCACAAAGAAAATAAACTTATTTTAAATATTTTTAAATCTTTATTTTTTTAGTGCTGTAATCTATTTTTCAGCACGTTTGAAATGTTTCAAGAGATGAAAGCTTCTCATTTTTAAATCATTCACATTCTTCTACCAACCTCTTTTTTTTTTTTTTTTTTTTTAAGATTTAAAGGGAAGCCCGGGCTGAAGCTGGCCAGCTTTTTAAAAAGCTGTGTTATGAAGGTATTGACCAAAAAAAAAAAAAAGAAAAAAGTTTTGTTATACATTATTTTGAGAATACGAGAACAAAAATTGTCAATGTGTGTACAGACTCTAAAGGTCTCTCCACCCACTTTCAAACCCTTTCACTTGATGTACTGTGTGAATTGAATCCAGTATGGATTACAAAAAGATCAAAAGTATTTATTTGCCAGACTTAACTTAGTTACATGTAGTGTGCTGCCTTCAAATATTTGTGATTGACTTAGAGTACACACTTTCCTTGGCCAAATAATACAGAAATATGCTTGAATTAAAAAGTTGAAACAAGAGAAACATTTTTGCCCCCTGTGTTGATGTTACACCCAAACCTCTCATTAATGTTAATGCCAGTTGTGCAGGTAATGCTTCACACGGAGCCCTGGAAATCTGCTTTTAAGGCTCCAGAACAGGTAAAGGATGTCCTTTTATAGGACACCTGCTAAATTTAGAGCACGAAACCACAGCAAGGGGAATCACACTTCATGTTTCAGAGTAGAAGAAAATTGCTGTATGGCCTGGAGACGATACTTTTCCTCCTCAGGTATTGCATGTCTGAGCTGCGTTGTTATGAATTTCTTTCTCTGAAGTCTAAGGACCTGAGTGCTTGGCACCATGAAAACCACAATAGGGAGCTGAGAGACCAAGGGGAAAAACCACATCTTCTGAGTATTTGAAGGCTGGGTTTTTTTGTGGTTTGCACAGAGAAACAACCTCAAAAGTCTTTTGACCGGCTATCCTGAGTCACATCACACCTGCCTCATTTATGGCAGGTAGCTTCTGGTGGTTGTGTGCCAGCTGAACTCCCCACTCATCTACAAAACGGGAAAAACCTTCTTAAAGAATATTTAATTTCTCTTCTCTCAATTAAAAAAAAAAATTATGCAGGCAAGCCCCCTCTTTCTGTTGCAAACCAGGAAAAGGATTTCAGCCGGGTACAGTCTGAGGAGTGAGTGTTGACAGCTGCATCAGTTTTGGAATCTTCACCTGAATGAATTCCACCTGCTATATGGAAACTATTTCTGTTAAATAATGGGTGATCTATTTCCCCATTAAATAATCAAACCAGTATTCAAGTTGTTAGTAGCTGCAAAGAAATCAGATACCTGTTTTCACAGAGAATCTTTACATTTAAGTAAAACTAAGAGAGAGGGGAAATGCAGCAATGAGGTGGTAACATTCAGTTGGAAGCTGCTTGGATTTGTCAAACCTATGACTTTTGAGATGCACAAGATGTTCTATCTGAACAGAAAGAGTTAGGAAACCCTTTTTTTACTGTTTGGGTGACTAAGCACAGGAACAGTTTGTCCACAGAGGTAATGGAATCTCCATCTTTAGACATATTCCATCTGGAAACGGCTGTGGGGAACTGTATTTTGTTTGTCCTTCTTGAGCAGAGGAGTTGGAGTTGATGATCTCTGGAAGTCCATTCTAACCCCATTCTGTGATCCGGTATGTGTCACAGCACTGCTTAGAAATTATTTTTCACATTGTGCTACCTTTCAAATAGTGTATCTCTGTATATAGAGTGGGCTTTAGTGATTTGGACTTTTCTTTACTATTTACTATTTTAAATACCTTTTGCTTTGACTTTGGTGTAGAAATCCATGTTTAAAAAAGCTAAAATACTGGAATACCAGTGTGAAGTTTCAGTTCATGGGAGAAAACTTCTGGCTTCTCTGGTTTTATTTGTATTGCTCAACAGTTGAATTTCGTGTCCACAGATCTTGTGAGCTTATGTTCAGACTCACGATTTTCACAAACTAATTTTAAAATAGAAAAACACAAAGGGAAAAAAAAAATGCCATCTTCAGTTAACTTTGAAGTATAATCTGTTGCTTTTTCAGAAAGGGCAAACAACTGCCTCTTACTCTAATGCAACAAAGATGCATATTCATAGCAACCATTACAACGACAAAAAAGGGGATGAGGAGAGGTAAGGCTGTTGAAGCAAACATCCTTTGTTATTTGCAAGCAAATTTTCTCAATTTTCAGCAGCTCACACTGCATTATTAACTAGCAAAGACTTAGCAAACCACAGCTATAACAGATAATACTTTGTACTTAGAGCCTTTCATCCGAGACTATCAAAACACTTCAGAAAGGCAGGCTTTGTCAACACCAGAGCACAGATGAGGAAACCGAGGCGCACAATTTATGTGGCTTGATCTTGAGTGTAATGTAAACTCAACCACAGATTGAAGAACATTAGGGGTTTCTGGCTTCCAGTCTACTTCGCTTATCTTCATGGTGTAACTGTATTTACATACACTATTTAGATTTAGGTCCTGCTGAATGTCTAACGTGGTACATAATGAATAGGAAATTATCTGTTGAATTACAAACGGTGGATACAATAATAAATTATAGTTAATTACGTGTAATAGATTTGATCATTCGTTGCTGCAGGATGTCAGCGATAAAATTCATTTAAAAAAAGCTGATCAGCTTCATAATCTTACAAAACAAAGCATATTAGCTACCTATTACCTTCCTTTCATGCTTTGTTATTAATTTTCTATTGTTATCTGAATGCAGGACACAGCATAACACACAAACCATTCTTGTGTCTTTAGAAATGGTCCTGTGTTTCAAGTAGATACATGATTATTGACTCATACTAAACAGAGTGAATTTTCTGTATAAAGGAGAGGTGGGGGGAGAAGCAAGAAAAAAGCAAAACACCCCAGTAAGTGAATAAAAACACATAGAAAACTATGTAGTATGTAGTATTTCACTGCCTTCCAAAGAATCTTTTGTGCTACAAATCCAGCAGTTAGATTTGCATTTTTATTTCAATCCTTTAAACTTCCTGGGTCAAAATTATACTTAGTTGAGGATACCCTTAAACAGTTAGGCCAATAGGAACCCATCTATTTGTAAGTGAGAAATCATGTCTTGAAACTCTGCAGCTTCTTCAGGTCTCTATCTCTGCAACAGTAGACGTTTTTAGTTAAATTCAGTGCTAGTAGTTTTCTCCTCTCTCTCTTTTTTTTTTTTTTTAGTAATGTCTGACAGCTTTTGTAACAAAGTTTTCTGACTTCAAATTAGCTGTAAATCATAGCTAATATGAATAATGAAGTGGTGTGAATTTACCCAAAGAGCTGCCATTTTATGTTGAACATCTCTGGTTGTTGTAAACACTTGGAAATGAACTTAAGGGAGACTTATGAATGAGACAGCAGCTAATTCTGTAGACCTGCCCTAATTTGGCTTGAGTCACCTGATTAAGTAGCTTTTTACTTTAGAGTGTTTCAAGTGAAAAATGTATTGGTTACAAAATTTGGACAGTTTTCCCATTTATGATAGAAATCCTATTAAAATTAATCAGCCTTTCAATTTGAAACTGCCTGATAAAAATTTAAATCATGAAAATGCTATGCTATATTTAAGCTATCATTCAGTTAGCTCATTAATGAGATCAAAAGTTACCACTTTTTGTGACACTTGATCATTTGAAAGCATGTCAAGAACTTAAATCAAAGACCTTTCAAATGCAGTACATTTCTATGGAAATAGTCATATCTGAGCCAAGTTTAATACCTTTTCTCTCAAATGAGTGCATTTGTCCAGAAAATAAAATGCTGAATGGAACAGGAACTAATTCTTCACCCCAAAGGTGCAAGTGCTCAGCATAGCGAATATCTGGCCTGAAAGTTATACACAGTTTAACACAAGCATGCCTGGAGTACAATTCCTAATCAGGTCTGGTTTTATAAAGAGATTCAAGTGCTCTCTCCCTTACACAGCACATTTACTATGGCTATCACAATACTTGTGTGTAGTGGCCATTGTTATAGGAGTATTAGATGGTCTCACTATTTATGAAGAGCAATCAGAGGTGACTAATAAAAATCTTCCTAATCAAGTGGTAATAATAACTTTATATTTCATTGTCAAATACCTTATTTCTCTTATCAGTCTTCTATTTTGTCATATGTCTTTGAAAGACTCACCCTATTCCCCATTTAAAATGCATTCAGTACTATGGAAAAATTTCTACTCCACTTCAAGAAGTTCTCTATTTATTGGTCAAGCAGCAGTTAAAATGTGTCACTTAAAACATGCACAGGTGCCAGACTGTGATTCGGATGAATATCAGTTTTGCACTGGTGTGAGTGCCTTTTAATGGAAGGCTAAACCAGAGATTAGTCTTTTGGTTGGGTGCACCAGTTCACAGGTTATTCTACTGTCAATAAGCACCACTTTGTGTGAGGACAGTGTAATTATAGTTTGGATACTGCATAATATCCATGGGGCAGAAGTAGTTTTCCTGGCAGCCAGGGTCCCCCAGACCTGAGTAATGCTGATCGAGGGGCATTGTTTGCTCAGGTGAGCTGTCATTCTGCCTCCTGACTTCCCTCTGCTTGGGTGATAAGAGGCAGAAGTCCCCCAAAAAAGGAGGAAACATGAACCTGTGGGAAAAACCAGGGGCTGGGAAAGCCCGGGGGAACACCAACCCCACAGGAGGGGGGAGGCAGGGGGGCACACTGATCTGGGAGGACAGCTCTCTCGGGGTGGGCAGGCTGAGCATCTGCTCACCACCTGTATGAAAACCTGGTTTTTGTACCCATCCCTTTGGTCATGGTGTGGGGATAGAGCACCTTCCTGAGATAACCAGTCAATAGGACCTGCAAGAAAAGTTTGAAGGGAAGAGCAACCTGTGGGGAGTCTCTCCATAGGCCAGAAGAACTGTCACCAAGTTGCTGGTGTAAAAAGAGGGACATGTGAAAACCAATAGCATGGACCAACATCTGTTTTTTTTAATCTGTAGATAAATCTCTATCATTTTATGTCATAAATTTCAATTGATAAATTATTATTCATTGTGTCCAGGGCAGCCCGGGATTCTTCAAAGTAATGCAAAGTACCATCTCTGGGAAGAATCACAAAACACATGACTCAAAACAACACATATGAAGAAACAATTCACATCCTACAAAATAACCCAAATAAACTACAAAACATGCCATAATTTTGATGAGAACTCCCTAAAATCGTACATTAGCCTTGGTTCTCCTCTGGAACACCTTACGAAAAACAAACTTGCAGCTGGCTCCAAAAATGCAGGCACGTACCAGAGTCATGTTGTTCAGTAGGTTTGTTTATCTTGGGTTCAGTTCATTTGTTGCAGAAATATGCTAGACCCTTAATCCCAGTAGGAAACTGAAACTGTGAGAAAGACAAAGTCTGGCTGACCCCCTACAAGAACAAGCAGCAAATCCTGCTGAGAAACAGCAGTAGCAAAAACAGAGGGTATTACCAGAGAGTTTTGTCTTGGAGGATGACAACTGTTTAAAAAATGCAATGACTGAAGGAGTAATTCTCCTACACCCTCCCACTTTGTCTGTATTAAGCACGTAACAAATGGTGAATTGAAATCTATACTGGTAATAGTGTCAATGAGGGATCAGGATTATACATGATACTTCCTCAATTTGTTATGCCTCATTAGCATCGTGGCTTATTGCAGAGAACGACACAGTTCCCAGGCATTCCCTCATGGCCTGTCCTGATGGATAATGGAAATAAAGAAAGGCAAGGCACGGGTGACACACTGCTCTCACGACATTTATCAGGGGCATAGTTAGCTGGGGTAGGTTTGCTTCACGTCCTCCGTCAGAGCCACATATTGATCTGAATTAATAGCCATGCTTGCCTGGTACTTTTCCAAGGAGCACCCCATGTGGAAGGGGCCCGGGTGCTAACGAATGCACAAGTTTATTCTCTGAAAAAAATATTTACGGTGCCATGAGAAAAAGCAACAAACACGGTTCTTTGCATCAGGCATTGTAAACTCCCCTCTGTCTAAGCTGTTCCCACTGACCTGGTTTCACTGGAGGCAAAATTCTGCCGGCATGCAAATTAAATGGGTTTATTTGTCTTATCTGAGCTTGAACTTTAAGAATAGCTAAATAATTGTTTTAAAAGATGGTGGGTTTTCAGTTCATGTGGAATCCAGATTTAGTTTCTATAGCTCATCTTTGTCACACCTTGACACATAAGCTAAAAAACAGCCTCAGAACACACATTTTCACTCAGGAAACCCTGATTTCAGGTGAAAAGGCAAGTCTAGGAAGAAGTCAGGGACTGAAGTCCTTCATTAAACACAATGATGCTGAAAACTAGCTTGGGGTACGTTCACACCATTAATTAGGACCAGGCTTCTGTTCAAAGGAGAACCCGAATTTTCTGACTGCCCAAACAGCTCTGATTGCCTCCCAAGGGACTATCGCTGCTAGCTGCATCCTAGTTGCATCCTAGTGCAAGTGGGCTGAGATCTTCACTTAGGTCTGGACCAAACATCCAGGTGGTAGGCAAAGGTCTTAAGAACCGCTGAAAATAGGATTTGGGGCTGGATTTCCTTTCATATTAGTTGTGCCAGTAAATGCCTAACTTTAGGCCTCTGATTTTTAAAATGTTAGCTAACATGATTGTCATGGGCATAACATGACAAGATTTTGTAGTAGAGTTCAACATTTTTAATGTCAGACCCAGATAATAGCAAGTCAAGCCATTCTCAGAAAATGTACTTGACCTCCTAGCGTATGTTGTGGTGTATTCTATTTTAATAACAAGTTACAAAGCAAAGGATTCAGGTTTAGGAGAAAGGGATTTTTATCTGCATTCTCAAGACTTTTGGGAGAACCAGAACTTGAAGCTGGTAAGTGTTAAAATGAGTCAGAGGGAAAAAAAGACATTAAAGAACAGATTCATAATTAATGCTACCAGTAGACATCTTGTAAGAGAAAGAAAATGGTATCAGTTTTCATCTGTTGAGAAGGCAAAGAGCAAGATTGGTGTGAAACCCACTCTGGAGCAATGAAAAACAACCAAAACCAGAAATCCTCATTTAGTGGCACGGAGCCTGCAAGGAAAAAAAGGAAAAAAAATTGAACATATATGACCAGCTGATACACAAAGAACGTGTGCTGAGGTTGGTCCACAGGATGGTTGCAGGATATATAAAACCTTCTTTTTGATCTAGGTTTTCAATAGTCAAAATTTAACTTCCACTTTTCATCACAACCAGAAAATTTCTGGTGTGGTCCTGTGGTCTCAGTGAGATCTTAGCACTGATGATGCAAATGTCAACCCTATATTACGTGTTCCATCTCTTGCATGAGAAAATATAATGAACTGCAGGGAGGACTGTACATTTATTATGAATTGGGCTTCACTTAAGTGAAGCAAATCATTGGCATTTGGGAAACACCATCAGTGAAAAAGTCTAGGCCTACAAGCTTGGAGTCACAGGTGCCAGTGAAGAAGTGTAGGTCTAGAAGCCTAAAGTCATATATGTATTTAAGGTTCAGCTGCTTAAGAGCTGAGTTGAACCTTAAGTAGGTGCCAAGTCATGGCTTACAGAGCCTCTGAAGAAGGTGCTTCATTGCAGTGACCTGCATGGGGGAAGCTGGAGTGGTGGGAGAGGCTAAAAGAACAGCAAAGTCACCTGTCCCATCGCATGTGAATGTTACTGAGGCATCACACACTTGATGTACTTCAAACAGTTCAGCTGATTACTCACATGAGGATTGTAAACCTTTTGATATCAACAGTGCCTGCAACCCTGAACGCACATGGAGACATTATTATTTCGGGGGGTAATGTGTTTGCAGTCTTCCCTTCATGACGTCCCACAGCAAGGCCTGAATGTTCGTGACCACGGTTTCTCGGCACCAGTTGTACCCTGTGAGTTGGTCTGTCAGCAGCTGGGCTATGCTTATACCATCCAGACTGCAAAGTCTCAAAAAAGGTAATTAAAAAAAAAACCCACAACTAAAATCAGAAAATGTAGACAGTGAAAAATCTTTATTGTGCTAGAATCATCATTCAAAGCCAGTTCTTAAAGTAGCAAGAATAGCATTAAATGTATATCTATATATCTTTTTAACCTTTATACAGACAGTAGGAGCACTGCAAGCTAAATTTGCATTTCATAGTGGGAAACAAAACCATCCCGCAAAGATATGATAAATCATCAGAGGAACAACGAGGTGCCCTGACACATGCATATGTTTTTCTAAAATCAGAGAGAATGAAGATAAGAGACACACAACCCAATCTCCATCTCAAAGGTTTATTAACTATACCCAAGCCTGACTACCTCGAGTGGTATCACTGAAATTTGAAATATGGATTTGTTCCCAACAGTTTTTCTCTGTTTCTTTTTTAATATTATTTTTGGACAATTGAATGACCTAGTTTTCAAATCACAAGAATTCATAAGACAATTTTTGTTATATAGGTGCAATGGTGATGCAGATTTACTTCTAGTGATACTTTGATTACAGGGAAGAAAAAAAGGCTGTCATTCCTGCAAAGCACGTCGTGTAAGAGAATTATTCAGTCTGGTTCAACTTTGTTGACTTCTGTGAAGGTATAGCAGATACAAGTTTGGACAAGTCAGACAAGTGAAACCAAATGAAAAATTCCTATAGAAATGTTATTTTGACAGAAAAATCAATTTCTACAAGAGAAACATACACTGAAAAATTTCCATATAAAAATTTTAATTCAAATTTTAAAAGTCTATTTTTTCTATAGAAGACCAAAACAAAACATTTATTTTTTTATTTTACTTTGTTTGACCAAGATTAGAATACTGGGGGAAAGTGGGTTAGAAAACCAAGCCAGATTGTTTTAAATCAACTGACTTGGCATAAAACTGCATTTCCTACCAATGTATTTCCTTTGCCAATCATAGTTTCAGTCCCCCATTTCTTTTGGGCCAGCCTTCCTAGAAGACCACATATCCTATACAGTAATAAACGGATTTCACTGACACATGGCTTGTCTACAAGATAATTAATTCTCAGTAAGCGAGGATATGAATTTACAGTGTACTAGCTATGCTGCACTGACTCTCCATATGGACATCCTAATTGCATTGTGGCTTACTCTATCTAAAGCACATTAAGGATATAACTACACAGACTTGTTAGCAGGAAGAAAGCAAGGATAAGGGTTTGCTGCTCTCCTATGGCATTAGCTGCTGCTCTTGAATTGCCTTGGTGAGCTCTCCTTTCCTGAGAGACACTGAGTGTCCAAACTGGACTTACTGCAGACTGTCTAATATGATACAAATCCACATCCTGACTTGCTCTTCCTCTGTTGGCCTCTTCACTGAAGTGCTGCTCTGTGTGATGCACCCTCCAAATCTTCAGATAGCTTACTTGCTCTGTGCATGTTGAATTCCCCCCTGCATGGCAACATATGGAAGAGAGGCATCTACACACATCCCTTGTCAAGATGCAGTTCTGCGTGCACCAGTATTTTTGTTTTGTCAGCATGTGCCGCACGAGGGCCGTGTTCACCACTAACGCCTCTCGTCCTTATTACTGTGGTTTGGTCCTGTGTGTAATATTAATGCCAAAACTATTTTGAGCAAACCTCAGAAGAGAACTGGTTAGGTAATTCAGCTTGGATACCACATACTGACTGACACTACTCCAGGCTTCACACCTGCCCCCTGTTTCCAGCTTTGTTTGTGCAGGGAGGTGGTAGTTGCCAGCAGATTTAGTAGGAGACACATCCCCATCAAGGTCAAGGCTTTCTCCACTGCAAGTGGAAACTCAGGCTCCAAGAGTCAGGTTATGTATGGGCATCCTCTTCCTCCAACAGTTGGTGTTTGGCTGTGTAAGTGGTGTGTGCTGCTGAAACCACCTTACTCTGAGGAGGGGATAGAAGGCCATCCCACAGATGAATTCAACTCTTCTGTACAAGTCAGATCATTTGCAACTATTGCTGAATTGTTTCAGTTTTTTTCATATCTGCTGTATCAACTGGAAATCTTACAGGAGGATTTCATGTGAGACCACCACAAGTGCTGGTTTCCAGCCAGGACTAAACTATCCTGAAGTAGGCTTCCTTTCCACTGAAGCCTGAAGCTACTATAGTCGGAATGTTTAGAGGTATTAAAAAGCTGGAAGCCTCTCACCTCTCTTCAAACAAATATTGTGAGCCAAGGAATAGCAAAACCTAGTTTTATACGGGTCTGTGAATGCTTCCCTGCATCCCTCCCCCACAAACCTGAAGCCTCCCCTTCTCTCTAGAAACTGCACCTGCTATCCAAACATCCCCAGGTCTCCTGGAAGCCTTTGTGCTCTCTGCCCCAAGGGTCTTGTTGCTGTCCCATACTCCATGTGTATTTTCCTTTCTTGTTCCTGAGCACATCTAATGTCCACAGTTACCTTCATGTCCCCTCCCTCTCTCTTTTTCCCTGACACTGAAAAGGCGGTTGGGTGTAGGATCAAGTTTGATGTTTGCTTAGCCTGTATGTGTGTGTTTCCCTTTGTCTCACTAGCTGTGCCACGCTATTCACAGCATGGAAAAGAGAAGTCTTTGAGGTATCTGGCAGTCGGTGGTGGCTCCTTTACTCTGCTGCTGAGTTTCACTATCTCACGATCTTTAAGACTTTTGACAGATCAGGCTGACAGTAGGTAACATGTTCAAAACTTATTGGAGAAAGATGTGGGGGTAGTGACAGACAAACAGTTGAACAGATTCACATATGGGACAACGTGATAAGCCCCATTTTCTTAGAAAATCAGATGGAAAGTTCCTAAGATTTTGTTCTTACCACGTGAGTTTCTTTGTATGTACTAGGGGCTTCCAGAAGTTCGTGATTGTAAGTAAGATCTACTTTCAATTTATGAATTGCATAAATCAACATCTCCAAACTTTGGGATGGCAGTCTGTTATTGCAAAAAAATAAAATTTAAAAAAATGCAGACAAATCCCTTAGCATCAATTCATCTCAGATTTAGACCACTGAAAGCGTGCAGCACAGCACTGGGGAGACTTGATCAGAGGTAGTAATTTGATAGAGCAAAGACATGTTATCAAATCTGAACTTTTCTGTTGTAAGTAGATCTTTTTAGTTGAAATGGATTGTAATGTTGTGTTGCTTTATGGGAATAATCTACACAGTGAATACTGCAGTTGGAAGTTAGGGTTTAAAGCAAGAGATTCTCAGATAAATTAAAATGCCTTTTTCCCCCCCTTTACAAAATTTGTCTCTTCAGTTTTTCAGCCTGAGGAGAAAAAAGGAGTCTCTAGGAATTAATTTCTAATGCACTTGAAGAAATTTCCCTTCATGATTCATTCATAGAGAAAGAAACAGTGAAAACCTTTTTCCACATCAACTTGCAACTCCATTCATATTTATCAACCAGTTCTTAATCCATTTAATCCAGCCAGAGTGCCTGTGAAAAGGAGAGAGGTATGGTGTGAAATGTGACAGCCACCAGAGCAGCAGGAGGAATCTGTTATTCCATACCCATCCTTCCATGTCGCAGTAGTTGTGCTGCTCCCGGCGCACGGTGGGATAAGGCGCCCGTGCGGCAGCGGTTCCCAGGCAGTGTCTGTCTGTCTGTCTGTCTGTCTCTCTGCAGCTGCACCTCGGAGCTAATCCCTTTTATGACACTGCCAAGACCTTTCTGCCCCAGCTAGCAAGGTGGTGTCAGGCATGGGGCAGGTGGAGAGCGGGTGCTTAGGGGTGGGAAACATTTGCTTTCATTGTATATTTTTTTTTAACTTGGTGTTGCTACTTCCCTTAGCTTTGGACTTTGGGGAACTAAGGGACTGGCTTTGTCCCTGTGCATATCCCATGACCTTTATGATGATACCTGTACAGATAATTTTGAAGGTTGGGCTTAGTGGGAGCAAAGGTCAGCTGGAGATTTTGATGCTATGGATGTGGATAATTGAAATGCTTGTATTAATAACACGTTTGAATGAGGAGCCTCATCTCAAGATGCAATGCTGTTGCACTCACCTCTGTGCTCTGATGGTGTTGCAAGCTTCGTTCCAGCCTCCTAACCATAATCAGTGTTTTATTGGCACCAAACATGTGAACAAATTTGGAATTTGGTGGGTTTTTTAGCAGAGAGGTGAATTTCATCCTGTAAGAGAGAAAAAGCTAAAAGTTATACTTACTAATAATAGGAACTCATATTAAATTTGGATACTTGCTGTGGAATTTTAGATTTTCCTCAAGCTGGCAAAAAAAAAAGGAAAAAAAAAAAGACAAATTCTGAGATATGTAGTTTGTAGTCATGGCTAAAATCTAGAGCTGGCAAATCCTTATCACAACACTACAGAATAATTTTAAGGTACCAGCATTGCCAGCTGCACAAATGCATGCAGTGCTGGGGAAGAAACTTTTACCATTTTTTACAATTTGATTTGCCTAATGTCCACCCTTACAGCAGAGCTCTCTGGAACACCAGGGTTAACCCTCCCACTCTGCCTGCTCCCCTCATCTCCTAGGTTTGATGGAACCCTTTGCTCTTGTGCTGCCAGTCCACTCTGGAGGAGAGGACACCCAGATCCCCAGTCCTCTGCCTCAAAATTGGCCCATGAAAAGAAGGAGCAGAAGGAAAAGGACAAAAACTGAAGTAAAACAGGTGAGGGAAGAGGAGGGGCCATAGGAGCAGCCTGAGCTCAGTGAGGAGGGTGAAGGGAGTTGTACCTGCCAGGGAAACATGAATTTCATCTCCCACCTGGTGGCAATCCCTCCTAAGTGGAGACTTAAAATTAAAGCAGGGACTTCATTTCATGTGGGTGTGCAATTTCTAAGGCTCGTTTTCCAGAATAATGTGTAAACTCCACACAAATTTGCCTGCAGGCTTTTCTGTGGTCTTGCACAGCCAACCCTTTCCTCCTCATTTTAATGCTTAGCTATTATATTTTACTAAATTTACTTATATTTTACTAAATTACATTGACGAAGAATTAGTTTATCCTACTCACTGTCAACTGATTCCAGTGCACAACTAAATTTTGGTTTACGTGTAAGCAAACGATTCAGAGGGACTTGGAGATTTTCACCTGGGCTACTCTTCTGCCAGTACCAGAAGGCTTAAGTGCAAACCACTGCTTGCAGCAGAGAGACAGGCTGAGTTCAGGTTCTCTTGCCTTATTTCAATTAGCCAGCCCAATACAGTCCCTCACGGAACATTTCTGATCTTCAAGGTGTCGCATTTGCAAGAAAGCGATAGAGGAGGTATCTTTGCTTGCCAGATAAAAGAAACTAATTACATTAAGGATTTTTTTAGCACTTAAAAAACAAGAAGTAGGTGTTAGTTCCATGTCGTGCTACAAAACATCAACACGGTGACCTCATTTAATTATTTCCCTCATTCACAAAGCTTCTAGATCTGCAAGATTTCTTGCGTTTCACAGGGACAATGGAATACTCCAAAGACAAAAGATGATATTTAAAAAGAAAATAACTAATTAGATGTCAAAGCTTTGTTTAAAAGATGTTCAGCAGAAAATTAGTAAATTATTTTTCTCAGAGACAAACAGGAAGTGTATCCTATTAACTATGTGCTTCCAATCTGTACATCCACTCAGAATCTAATCATTTCACCCATGAGTCAGGCTGGGTCACATTAGGGAGGGGTCAAAGTCTGAGTCAGGGATATGTATTTGTGTGTTTACTATATGGGTTTTTATATTTGGTAACTTTTCTTCATAAGCAGCTTTCTCAGAATAAATGCTGGAATGAAATTTGGATATCACAATATCAATCATTCTGTATGCCTGCTACTAGAGCTCCTGCTTCCATAATGCTGCTGAATTTTTGTTCATAATGCACAAATCCACACAGTTTTCATTACAGTTCTGAAGCAAAGGTAGAGAGAGCTGGAAAATTGGGAGGTACCCGTCAGCACCTTTCCAAGCACGCACGTGCACAATGTTCAATTCAGAAACCTGGGTGCCAATCTAATATCATTTTAAAACATAAAATCATGGAATAGATTTCCTCGATATTCAAGGTGTGGTTATGGCAACTGGTGAAATATCACATACATTATGAGCAATTCTGCAGCACAGTTACAAGGAAGGCCTTTTGCATATTATTACATCAAAAGAACAAAAATGCAGCTCAGCTCCCTGATTCAGAAGACCCTGCTAGGAAGTCACCAAGAAAAGCTCCAAGTGGAAGAGCAACATATAAGGTGAATAGTATCTTTTCCAGGAAAAAAATAAAAAACCAAGTGCTTGAGACTAAGGACTTGTGAAGTGCTGGTAATACACTACATGCAGATTCAAAAGTGCAAAATGCTACTAGATAGAAGATGATGACAGATCTTTGCTCTTGTCAGCAGAGAGACAGTGACTGTAGCAAGTCATTATCACCCAAGTTGTTACTGTGAAGTGTAAATAAAACAAAAATAGCGAAGCAGAAGATTGTAAGATTGTTGATCCAGATTCTGGGTATTTGGAAACCAGCAATAGAAGATTCAACCAAGAAGCACCTTCATCATAAACTAGACGCAGGGTTTAGAAGAGTGCTATGTTTTACCATGAAAAGAAAAATCCTCCTATATCCAGACAGCTTGTGATAAACCTGACACAGATAATCTAGCACTAAAGACACCCTAAAGCAGCCAATTCAAAAGAAAAATACCTTCAAGTGGTTCTGAGTAGAACAGCTTTACAGATGAGAGATGACATCAAAGTAGAAACTGTGAAAGAGTTGTTGTCTTCTTGATGCTGAGAATTCAATCATGGTTCACTAATTATACCTATTTCAGTCACAGTCTTTCCTCCACAGCATTAGCAGAAGAAAGATTTAAGCCCATCAACCATAATATTTCACTCTCTTGAAGTTCTGCTGCCAGGATTTAGTTTATGTAGTTACCTGCTGAAAGAAACCCATCCACCAAAGCACATTCTCCTGTTTTTTGTTGTTCAGTCTTTAAGAGGCAATGTGGAGCTTATTTGACTCTGACACAGTAAATTTCAAACTAAAGAGGCTGATACAGTCCTTTTTATCTATAAGCTAGAATCAGCCCAGAAAAGTTGCTGGTGCATTGTCTGCCATGTGTATGGTGTACTGGCTTGTGATGATGCTGATAGACTTGAGGAGATAGTGCGCAGAGAAGATACTTCACTGCTTCTCAGCCTCTCTTCACAAGGTAACAGCAAGAAAAGCCCCTGGGTAGTGCTTTGAAGAGCAACAGAGAACAACAAAAGAGTCGGTGGTGTCAGATGAAGGACGAAAGATTGCAGTGCTTGGAGGGCCTGGTTTGGATGCTTCCTTGCTCACACACTAAAGCAACCTTTGAATACTTTGATACTACCTTGAAGTGCTGTTTGTACACATGGACTTTTTCATATGCTTGCCATTCTGCCATGTACGAATGAGTCACCTATTATTTGCTGTCCATTCACTCATCTCTACTGTAAATGTGGAGAATTCTTGGTTTAGACTGATTCCCTGAAACTATCTGGGGGGAAAAATCCCAGCATATTAGACCATTGAGGAGACAATAAATAGAGATACTCAGATTCAAAGACGTAAGAGGATTTACTTTCAAATCAAGGGCAGTCAGTAAGTACCACAGTGGAGAGACATAATACAACTTTATAACTGCAATTCGACTCAAGCACATTTTTAGGTACGTAGGATTCACTGAGACTGAGCAGATGTTGAATGTGTACTTGGTGTTCTTGAGGATAGTTGGATATGCACAAATAGTGTTAATTGGACAGGTTTGTCTATTTGACAACTGGTCAGCTGGCTTGCAAAGCAGTGTAGGTGGCCTATAGATAGCTACTGAAAACACATATTGAAGGAAGCACACACTGATTTGAAGAAGAGACTGTATTAATAATGACTTGTCTTCATAGAAATGTTATGACCAGTTGTCCAAACAGAAATGTTGAATGTTTCAGACATCAGTGATCAGTCAGGTATCACTAAGATCTTGGGAGAGGCACATGTCTTCTGAGCAGTCAGGAATTCATCTTGAAACTTGACTGTTGCTCAAAGCAGAGAACTACACATCAGAGAAGTACTGTCATGCCCACGTAGATCCTGTTCCTGAGAACTGGCAATATGGAAAAACTATGAAAAAACAAGCACGGTAACTTTAGGTACAGAGAGAAAAACAAAATGTGGACCATGCTGAAACAATCCTCAGGCCATCTGTCTACCTTTCTGTGAAATGAATGGTTAATACAATGTTTTCAGAGTATGTCCCATGATTAGCCCTCCCTGGCAGTGCAGAAAGCTGAAAAATGGGTGGACTTTTCATTATATCCTGGGAGACACCACAAAAGGTCTGAGACAAATAGCAGAGGATCCAGTGTATGAATTAATGTTAAGGATGCAAAGCTGGGCACAGCATCCAACAGGAGGAAATATTTGGGTAGGGCATCAGTAGTCAAACCCTATTGAATTCTTTGCTGAGAAATGGTGGAAAAAGGATACCAGAGATAAGCTGTGCAACAACTGTTCTCCATTTCCCCTGAGATCTGTAGTCCGTATGTACTCCATGTTTCAACTGGTGAGGACAAATAAGACATAATCAATTGCAAAGACAAAGTAGAACCACTTCCACAGACAGCTTTATCTTGTCCTATGTACGTGCAGGTTGGACCATGGGTGTAAATGAGTTTTTCACTTCATCCAGCAAAATGCAGGACAGCACTGAAATAAGTATGCAAAAAACTGCACAAAATCTGCAAGCCTTTTCCACGCTTTTAATAGTTTTAGTATCAGAGGAAAGCCAGGAGCCTTAAACCAGATGCAAGGAGAGTATATTTATTAACAAACCTTCTCTAAGCTTGGACAAAAAAAGGACCAACAGATTTCTTTCTGCAATTAAAAAAAAAATTCGTGTGCTATCTGTCTTTCCCCAAAAGTGCAATGAGCAGGATCAGTGAATGTTGTTACCAACATTTTGGTGCCAGTTGGGGTAAAAGGGTTTCCAGTCAGCTTCCCAGTGTATAGACTCCCTTTTTCAAAAGGCACTGTGTGCATACTCTCAAGCAGGAATTTGAAGATAATCTCAGTTAACTCCCTTGTGTTGAGTTCTGCAGCAGTGACCAGTTGTCTAACTGATGACAAAGGGAATCTGAACCATCCAAAGCTGTCCTGATGTCTAGGGAGGTCCATCCTGTCTGTGTCACATCAAATCATGCAGAAATCATGAGAGTGACCCCAAGTGCTTGGTCTGTACTTAGCAAAGCTATACTGAAGAAGATTGAAGAAGAGCTCTACAAAGTTGTTTTAGTGAAGATTTAAAAGTGGAAGAGATCAGTGCCTTTAGGAGTATACACTTACTGCCATGTCTGCTCCTTACAGCACATCTAGTATTCTTAGTCAAGGTTAAAGACTCTTCTCTTTCTTCATGACATTTTTTCCACATTTTTTAAAAAAGTATTTCCAAAGCATAAATAGTTGAAATCTCACCATGCAAAAAGAATTATAAATTCGTATATAATTGCTGGGCAGTCATTAAGAACAAAATTCCAACTACTAAACTACCAGTCACAGAAGATTATTGTATCTATATAAAAGTAAATGGATCTAGATTCCTTTAAAAAGTATTATTAAATTTTTCCACCTTACATGGCAACAGCAGTGTGGCAACAACAGGACTCCCAGTTTTGTTCGTAGGCGTATTCAGCAGAGATTTCTTAAGGACAATCGCATGTACAGAGTAATTAAAAGACATTGATATTCCTAGTTCAAGAAAAAGTTTTGGGGTTTGTGTGTGTGTTTGGGGGGGGTTGTTTGTTTGTTTGTTTTGTTTTGATTTAAAATAACATCTGTCTTTGCAAGAAGCTGCCATAGTTCCTATTAGCAACACATCTGAGGGTTGGATTCAGAGCTTAAACTTTGGTGTCCTGTATCCCTGGATAATCCTGGGCAGCATCAGAGCAGCATGGGCAGCAGGTTGAGGGAGGTGATTGTGCCCCTATTCTCTGGTGAGACCCCATCTGCAGTGCTGCACCCAGCTCTGGGAGCCCCAGTACAGGAAGGACATGGAGCTGTTGGAGCGAGTCCAGAGGAGGGACACCAAGTTGATCAGAGGGATGGAGCACCTCTGCTGTGAGGAAAGGCTGAGAGAATTGGGATTGTTCAGCCTGGAGAAAAGAAGGCTTCAGGATGACCTAATTGTGGCCTTCCAGTACCTGAAGGGAAAGATGGAAGAGAAGGAAGGAAGATGGAGAGAAACTTTTTACAAGAGCCTGGAGTGACAGGACAAGGGAGAATGTCTTCAAATTGAGAGAGAGTAGGTTTAGATTGGATATTAGGAAGAAATTCTTCACTGTGAGGCTGGTGAGACACTGGAACAGGCTGCTCAGAGAAGCTGTGGGTGCCCCTCCCTGGAAGTGCTCAAGGCCAGGTTGGATGAGGCTCTGAGCAGCCTGGTCTAGCGGAAGGTGTCCCTTCCCATGGCAGGGAGTTTGGAACTGGATGATCTTTAAGGTTCCTTCAAACCCAGGCCATTCTATGATTCTATAATACTCCAATAGCTTGCACAGCAGCTACTGTCAAGAAGGGTTTGGGGTTTTTTATCCTTCCCTCTGCCTGTCCTCTCCTTTTCCCTCTCCTATCTTGGACCAAGGAAAACTTCTCCTTGGACATTCTGTCAAAACTTAATTGGTTTGGTTCCAACACATACTCCCTCACAATAGAACTCATATCCCTGTTGCAACCCTTTTGGATGACCAGAAGCATGGGCAGTGCCTGGTTCCAGGTGGCTGTGCCATGCCACGGGCACTTCCAGGTCAAGAAAGGCTTGGCTGTGGTTTCATCCATTGCTTGTTCAAAAGCCAGCAGTACCTCCACTAACCTTACCTTGTGATAGTTCCATATCACAGGTCATTAAACATATTTCAAGTGATTCCTCGCGGATGAAACAATAAAAGTATTTGCTGAAATTGAGTAGAACAGTAAAAAACCACTTTCACACCTTAGAGCAGAATCCAAATCAACAATTTTAAATTTTCCAAGTATCTGTGATTTATTTCTAGTCAAGGTGAAATTTTCTATATTTGAACAACGAGCCCACCGAGGAAAAGATTGTTCCTTTTAGTGAGTTCCTGACTTATCTTGAGCAGCAATTATGATTGCTTAAAGAAATTAAGTCAGAAATAAGAAATTTCTGCTGTATTAGGACACAAATACCAAGTTATTGGGATATATGGAAATCTGACTAGGTCAGTTCAGTGGCAATATCACCATTTTTAATGATAATAATGTCTGAGGAAGGAGTACAGGAAAGGGACATTCTACATTCAATCCTAACCTGCAGTAACACTTCTATGAATGAATTTTAAAACCAATGGAAACTTGGCTCAGAAGTAATAATGGAAATGCTGTCAAAACCAAAGTTTGGTTACTGGGGATGGTCTGCAGGCAAAATTATTCTAAAGGTAGGTTGACTCATATAACAAGTCAAATATAGAAACTAAGATTTTTAAGTCATATTTTGTGTATTTCAAGACTGTTTAAGTTTCTGCTAGACCATCCTTTGGACTACTGCATAGTGTATCTACTTGGAATTTCTGCAAATTTTGCTGTGCCTGAAACCAAAAGAATTTGAAATTTCGTGGGTTTATTTTGTATTTCATTCAAAGTAAACAGTCTTACAGTCTGATGTATCATCAATGAAAAATGTGTGGCAAAGAAAACCAGATATTGAATACTACTCTCCTCTAATTACTTTCTCCAGCAGGTGGTGAGATTATTGTCTTCTGTATGTTACCTACTATAAACTGCAAATAGCACAGTTGTAACTTAATATGACATGAACACTAACATTCTCTCCTGATGTTCTGATTTATTTTCTTTTACTAATTGTGAGAGTAGGGGACAATAGAGTTTGGAGAACAAAGTGTAATTTGATAGCTACATGGCTGAGGTACTTTGCTTCATTCATTATACGTATGCACCTCGTTATCCTACATAGTAGAGTATTAACAGTGTATATTGCATTTTTTTTTACTACAGGATCAAGAAGTGAATGGGATGTAGTATTTCAAAATATTACTTCTAGAATAACTTCCCTTTAGAAACCTTGGAGTCACTAGGACGACCTTTACGTCCACTGTTAAATATAGATCCAAACACCAAGAATTTCTGAACATGCTTGAATTGAAATCCCTGGCACTTTTTGTGCTTTGAAAATGGGACATGATCTTTTTGTTACAATGATAATTATTCATAAGAACAGAGCAGGTTTTAAACTGCTTCAGAGTTCAGCACTTCAACACTAGACTTGGTGCAAGAAACCACCAAATAGAAGTGACAGTAAAAAGAGATAAAAGGATGCAGTAGACAGATATAAGTATCTATTAAAAAAAAAGGAAAAAAAGAAAAATATATGCATATATATATATATATATAATGTCAAGTTCATAAAGGGCACATTCCAACTTTGGTCCATCCAAATCAGTCACCCAACTCCCATTTTGAATGATGCAGCTTATTACTGAATCACAGTGAAAGAATTGCAGTGAGAGGGCTGTCCAAAGTTATCAAAACTCTTTAAAAAATGTTGAGGAAAACTCAGCAACTTAAACATGCAGACAGGCAAATTTCTAGCCTCATTGTTTATGAAGGACACAGCTGTGAAATTCTCCATGAGATACCAATGGGAAGTTGTAATAATTACATCAAAATTAATCATTAGTTATAACTGCAAACTTCATTCACAGGCCATCATAAAGGATGTAAAGTCAAACATTAAAAAGATAGGAGATGCCAGAATTAAGGCTGTCTGTGTAACCTCAGTTTAGCCCCCATAATGAATATACCATGTAATGTAATCTGCAATTATGTGATAATACATTATTTTCTGTAGGATCATTGCCTCATTGAGTTCACAGCAAGGATTAAGTACATGAGAAAACCTAAAGGAATAGGATTTTAGAGGTTTCAGAATTTGGACCTCAATGACAAAAGTTTTCCATTTCACCCCAGAAATGTTCTGAAACGATACCGTTAATTTTGTTGTGGAAGCATGGCTGGCAATCACATGGGAAAAAAACAAAGACACTGAAGGGGGAAACCCCCCAACCTTTTGTCCTTCCTCCTCCTGCTGCTTTCCTGTCCCCTCTGTTGGAGTTATTTGCCTCCTCAATTAAAACAGCCCACCAAGACAACTGATTTGACCCTGGGCCCACAGAGGAGGCAAAAGCTCTGGAGGAGCACGTGGCTGGAGGTGGAGACCTGCAAGAGTGGCTGTTCTGCCAGGCAAGGAGAAGCAAGGAGCTCCTCCCACATCCACAGGCAGCACACATCCTCCCTCCCCATCTCCGCTGATTTCCTGACCTCTTCCTGCCTGACGAGGTTTCACACTCTCAGTGCCTGCCAAGCGTAAATCATCTGTTTGCGTAGCCGCAGTCGATTGTGGTGGCCTCGTCTTGCCACAGTAGGAATGAGCAGCTGGGGCCTGGAGCTGGGCTCCAACCTCTCTCAATAGCAGTGCAAATACTCTGCTTTGTAAAAACAATAACCGGGAGACTAATTACTGTTTCACACTTCTGCTTTCAGCTACCGCAGATTTCAGAAAGGCAAGTTCAGAACAGCAAATATTATCCCCATATTGCACTTTGGGAAGAGCACACTGGGAACGTGGAGCTCCGTACAGCGCATTGGCCTGCCCTGCTGCAGGTGGGATGTGAGACCTGACCACCAAAAAAAAATCTTTCTTATAAAGGGTGAATCTTGGCTAAAAAAAGCCATGTGGTATTTTTGAAAGGAGATAATGCTGTGAGCAGATAGAGGTGAAGTTATGAACATAATCTGCTTGGATTATAAAGATTAAATGGCATTTGACATACTTCTGCATATTACACTGGCACATAAGGTCAGGAAGTGCAGGACAGAAAGCACCGCCCTTGTCTGCTTACAAAACTATCCAGGGGCAGATGTCCCTGATTAAGAGTTATGAGTTAATAAGCCAGAGAAATCCAGGGAGTGGAATGGCACACATATATACATGTACTGGTTGTTAAGTTTTACCAGTGCTTCTTTGCCAGGGTGGATGGGTGACAGCAGCTCATCACCAGAAGATCTGGTGGGATGCCACAAGAGCACAGTATGCTGTCATTACAGGGGATGCTTAGGAATAAGTAACCTGTTTGTGAGGGGCTTTCCTCATGGGACTATTCTCTGGCTAGCAATCCCTATCAAATGCTGGAGGGGCCATATCAAATGCTGGAGGGGCCATCTCCTGTTGCAGCAGCATTGTCTGGTGGAGAAGTGGCTGTAGCATTCCCCTAGATGTACTGCCTTGGCAAAGGACACTCCCATCTTCCTGGGCCACAGCAAATTTCCGCCAGGCTGACTGCAAAGCTACTCAATGGCTAAAATAACTTTACTCTTTACCTCCCACTCTTTTGTTTCAACTGCCTTTTTTTTTTTTTCTCTCAAGGTGCAGGGAAAGCTGCAGTGCACATAGTTGAGGTTAGTGGCTTTCTTTACACTCATAAGAAAGGCAAATTATTCCAGAGAGAGGGATTAAATCTTGGAAGGCCCAAGCAACAAGGTCATACCATTCACAGGTTTCATTGCCTCCATGCAAGTGGGATACTACATGGTTAGAAAGGGAGTCTGAAAGGCAGGTGTTGTATCTGCTATACACTTGCAAATAGGTTTCCAACAACTAGAGAGAGGAAAGCATATTGGAAAGACAGGAAAAATAATGTGAAATCAGAGAGAATTTAGGGAAAGCTTGGGGATATCAGAAATATTCCAACAAACAAAACACTCCTAGAAAAGGTGCCCTATTTCCCATAGGAAACCATATGCAACACCCTGGGCTGGTGCTCCACCTGAGAGTCTCTATCTCATCTGGCAGGTGCAGGCCTGTGTTACAAAGCGGGACAGAACTCCAGTGGGCAGCTGGACCGCAGGAAAAGCTGGAACAGAGATTTTTGAAGTTGGGAGCTTTAACTTGGGTTTGTCATTAATCCTCAGAGCGGCACACGCGGCGAGCGGCAGCGAGAGCTCGGCTGTCCGAGGTAGCACGTAGGCACCTAGCAGGTTTTCAGAGGGCCTCCATCTCTCTGCTTTTCCCCCGGAGCGCACTGGAAGCTGGCAGATGCCCAGCTCTCGTGAAAAATCAGGCTGCTTCTCAGAAGTGTAACAAACTAATTTTAAGTGGCCATTTTTAGAAAATTGGCCTTTGTTTCCCCACCAGTTTTTCATTTCCCCATACATCTTTAACAACAAAATATGTTTAGCAGCAAGGAGGAAAAAAATTCTTAGCAGTAGATGGGGATTTTTCCAGGATCATTTCAGTGACAGCTATGTATAGTCCTAAACAGTATAAGGGCATGATTCAGTGATCCAAACAAACTTTTGGGTTGAGACCAGCTGTTACGAATACTTTCTTTGCTCTTTTTAGGATTAAAAAGAATCTGTGTGTATATTACACTCAGGCTGAAACTTGGGCTGCTCCTTGTTTGCTTTTCATCATGTTCATGCTTATTCTCGTTGTTATTGTATTGCTTTCATCTTCAATAAACAGAATATTTTTTTTTAAAAAGCCAATGCCTCTTGTATCTGCAATTCCAGATTCCTTGTGACTTGGCGTAGCTCAAAGAACTGGAGTCTGAGCTGCTGACCTACCTCAGATCTGCTGGCTTTCTGGTTGCTGCTTGCATTTTTCAGTGGTAAGAGAGTGACAGTAATATATCTATAACTTGAGCTACTGTGTAGCTTTTTCATTCTGTTCTGATAGTTGAGCTACCAAACAGTGAGTGACAGAAAGCAAACAAAGCTAACAAAGGAAAAAAAAAGGAAAAAAAAAGGAAAAAAAAAAAAAGAAAAGGAGGAATGACATAAAGTAATAAGAAATGAACAAAATATGAAATTCAGGCAAGAGTAATAAAAGCAAATCCTAAAATAAATGGCAGGATTTGATTTTGCAGTGCTGGCTTACAGCCAGATAACTGTCTGAAAAGTAAAACAAGTGAAGCAGATACACCTAAGGTAAAAATAATGTGTGTATTCTTTTGAGGGAAAGATGAACTAGAAGAAAATAAAAGACCCATCAAGAATGATAGAATTGCATGACTTTAACCCCTTCAGTCTCACATTGAGTAGAAGAGCTGCTACTATTTTTCCATGTTGCTTTTGAAGGAGAAAAATTAATAATAGCATGAGAACAGTAGTATGTTGTGAACAGAGGGAGAAGCTGGAAGCACTTGAAGTTGGATCTTATCTGCCTTTGTGCCCCTCTATGATTTACACTGAGGCATGTCCTCCCATCTCTGCCCCAGCTGTGACTCCCCTGGTCTTGTCAGTCTGGTCAACAGGCCTTGTGCAGCCTCTTCAGGAGGACAGATTAAAAGCAATCTGTTCTTCCACAATTCAAGTATTTTAATTCTCGTTCCAGGAAGCCCCATAAAACAAAATGTCTGCTGAACTGTATCCGATCTCTGATCTCAGTTACATGAGTGAAAACAGATTCTGGCCCATAACAGGAAGAACCTTTTCACAGGAGAAAGTGCTTTTTCACCCACCAACTTTTGGTAGTAGCTTGTTTGGCTTTTGGCACAGATGCCACAAATTGATTCTAATCTTAATTCCTTCTATCCCACAGGGATTTTAATTTTTTTGCCACTTGACTGGGAGCTGTATTTCTATGACTACTCTCCTTGAAATGGCTTAAAGAGCATTCAAAATTAAATGGCCCTTGTGGTTTGGGTTTTTTTTAAGCAAAAGCCAATCTTAACATGATAGCCAAATCTAAAGCAACTTTTCTAAGGCTGGGAGAATTCTTCTCCTCTAATCCATGGAAGATGTGAATTTTACTGCTGTTACGGTCAGCTGTCAGTTGATAGGAGTAGACTGGCTAGGAGGAGGCAGGCAAAGATGAATAAGATATTCTTCAGTCATAAACTCACCCTTTACATACATGTCAATGGGGATAGGAATCATTCTTCTTACAGCAGGTTTTAGCTCTCATTATCTGGGTGATGACTGGCCACAGTTTTGATGCACAAGGGACACAAACCCCAAATGAAGTCCTTCCCTGAGGGAGCCTGTACAAAGACTGTTCTGCAATGAACTCTGCCTGACATTATGCTTCCCAGTGATAAAAGAGGCCAAAAGAACTCTAACAGTCCTGTAAAGCTTACATGAAATAAAAACTACTTATATGCCTCTGAAACCACTTCATAGTGAAGATGGGTAAACACTGGCTTTTTTATGGCTACTGCTGTATATATTTTTCCCCTTATCTTAATGCAGATTCTTGGCATATTGGTGTATAAATAAAGGCAACCTATCCATTTCCCTTCCAGATTTCCAAGAAAAGTTACAAGCCAATTAGCTTTGTATCATAAGCTTTATTGGCAGCAGAAAGCCAGAATCACAGGAACATTTGGTTCCCAGGAATTTGGATCTCGTAAGAGAGGGCCAGTGCCAACACCAACCAGAGTGTCTGCCAGTTGTTGTTCTTCACAGCTACAGCTGGCTGCCATTCCCAGCAATGCCATAGATTAAAGATCAATACCTGATCAGGTTCGCTTTGTGAAAGGTGTGGCATCAGTGGGACATATTGCTGTTTATGAGGCAGAGAGGTGACCACCACTCTATGAACAGAATTCAAAGAGAGATGAGCAAAATTCCAAAACCTGGAGGGGATGCTGAATTTGAAGGCAGGCTTGCAGAGTGCTTCTGGCAGAGATATGATATCTGTAATGTATAGGCCTGTGTGGCCATCCATCTATGAGAAGGTCACTCTAAACAAACCTACGTCCTGAGGACCTCACTGCCATTGTCCAAGCTTGCTTGGCCCCGGCAGATGAACCTTAGGATTAAAGGGTGGGCTCAGTTCAGCGCAGGCTGTGTCTCACCTAAAAAATCCATTGCGCAGGCTGGAAAGGTAAAAGACCTTTCCCCAAATCTTCGTTCGCGAAGATGGGCCATTATTATATAGATCATGAGAATATATTAATCCTTGGAAAACTAGATCATGTGGCTCCCAGTAATGAATCCTGCACAATTTGCCTCCTTCTACCTTGATCTTGGGATCCTTTCACCCTCCCTCTATTCTTATTTTCTTACGATGAGAGTGATATTTTTAAACTGTCATAGCCCCGAAACATGTGAGAACATTATTGTTGTAATAACTACATCTCAATATTCTTCCTGTGCAGTCTCCCAGGATATAGAAAATACTGCCTAAGAATCCTTATTTATGTCTCTAAAGCAGGAGGGCAAGGTTACAGCTTAGATACATGAAGTGCCCTTCTCCTTTTGCCTTCAGTGTCCCCTGCAATTGCCTCAGCAGAGGAGCAGAAGAAAACATAAAAGAAATACAAATGGCCTTGGTCTCGTTTAACTTTTTGGGTCACTCTTTATAACATCATTATATTCAAGAGACCATTCGTCTTTGGTCCACGAGGCCCCCCTGTCGCCTCACACTGCCTGAGTAATTGGTGTCTCTTATCTGTGAAAAGGGGTAGTAACACTTCTCCAACTCACTGGAATGTTTCAAGGGAAAATTAGTAGATATATGCAGCATACTCCAAACACAAAAATCTTCGTGTAAGCACCAAACACTATTAGCAAGTGTGGCTATTGTTGTTCCACGACACAACGTCGATCCAACAGGAAGCATTTTTATTTTGTAATTCGTTTATTGTGAGAAAATCCAGCCAAAAGGTATTTGAGTTGTGCAGCCTAGCGCAGATTTTAGGAGGCCTTACTTATCACTGTTCCAAACTGGGTTACTTCAGCGATTTCCAGGGGACCCATCTGCTTCCATAGCACGGCTCCCTAAATCTCTCCTTGAGCAGCCAGGCCACCGGCATGGAGCAGGGAGTGGAAGGAGCATGCCATTCCCCAAATGTAGTAATTGATTTAGCAGCAGTTTAAAACAATGTTGAGCATTGTCAAGGATGTTCCTTTGTGGCACTAAATCAAGTTCCTCGAGATGGACTACATACTAACCACATACTATCTAAAAATCTCAAGGGCTGTTTATTGTTCAACAATTTATGATAGCCTTGTTAGAGCCCTGCATATCAGACATCTCTGGAGTATGGGAAGAAACAGAGACAAAT
Organism: Neopelma chrysocephalum; assembly: GCF_003984885.1. Taxonomy (NCBI): domain Eukaryota; kingdom Metazoa; phylum Chordata; class Aves; order Passeriformes; family Pipridae; genus Neopelma; species Neopelma chrysocephalum. Next base: position 30,733,899 of record NW_020897714.1, read on the forward strand.
AGCATACAAACTATATTGAACAATTCATTACATTATATTGTCGAAACCTAAGCACAGCATGCAGATAACCCTTTTATGCACGCTGCCTTATTGAACAATAATCACTCTGTAATGTTTCAGATATTTAAATCATATTTATAATCACACATTTTAATGCAACACCCCTCATAAAGTTCTCAAGGCATTTTACAGGATGCATAAAGCATGGAAAAATACAAAATTCTAAAATGCAGATTCACCTACCACAGGCCCTGGAGGTAGGCTAATGAGGTAGATATACAAAACTCTAAGCTGACAGTTTAACAGTTTAAGTAGTGTATGTAATAATTCAAACACATTTTAAGATATCCTTAGTTATAAACCTGTTCTTTAACTAAATATTTGGGCTAGGTTGTATAAGTGCTTATTTTCAGTTTACAATTATGGTGAGAAACAGCAACATTTTTTGGTTCCTTATTTAGAATCTTCTGCTTAAAAGCTTTCACAGATACCAAGCTAAAAGATAAATTACCAGGGGAGGTTTCCCGTATGTTTACTGAGCAGTGTTGTATATAACAACACTTCTCCAAAGAGGGCCAAAACTCTTCCCGTGTTGCATGGGCCACAGGACCGTGAGTCGTGTCCTTGCAGCTGCAGCGATGGAGCACTTCATCCCATGCCTCAGCTTCCCAGAGCATTTAGACAGATTTAATGGCACTTCTATTTCCAGCTTTTGATACATGTGTGCATATGTGAATGAAACATCCCATATTCATGGTCTTTGGTGCTACCCAACCAAGGCTTCCATTTGTTCTTGCCTAAAATGGCACTTAATGCTGTTTTCCTGAAGTGGTGACCAGCACAGCTGGCACAATACCAAGAGTGTGAAATGTGCAGTCAAATTATGACCTTTTAGCACTCCACAGCATACAGGCACCTGATGTGGGCTTGGTTTGCCCAATGGTATCTTAGTTCTGATTATATAAATGCTGTTCTTCCTACTAGAGCAGGCAGTAGTAAGTTAGTTCCATCTCTCTTATTTGCATTCTTTTTAGTAGTCCACAGGTTCCAAAAATCAAGGTTAAGTTACTTAACTGTCATGGAAGCTTTTCTGAGCAAAAACTACTTTTAATTTTGTGCCTCTGACTGCAGAAAATTCTGGAGGTACTTGCAACTTTCTAGGGTTTTTTTATTTTAACATATTTCACTATGTCCAGAAATATTTTTTAATATGTTGTAATGTGTAAAAAGTGTGGGAGGGCTGGGATATTTTTCTTGATGGCACTGTGTGCGTGTGTCTATATTCTCATGGCATATTTGTGGCTTGGATTCAAACTATAGATCAATTCTCATTTTTCTGCTTCCAGACATTTCCTCCTTCCTTTAAGTTAGCACTGAAAAATTAGGATCAAGTGGCAGGGAACTTTAAATAAAAATACATGGTATTTTGATGTTTAAGGATCTCAAAAACAGGACTTCATAGCTTGATGTGATATAATTAAGCAAACAAAAAAAACCCAGAAGCCAAAACCCTTATGGAAGAAATAGAACAGAGAGAGTCCCTTTGGTGGAAAAAGAACTGGCTAATCAACATCATCTATGGATCAGAGCACATTGGGAGGATTCGTGATTCTCCATGATATTTTTTTAAAGATTATAATTCTATTTTTGCAAGCAACTTATGCCCTGAGAGATGACTAAGGAAACCCAGCAAGTTGTGGGACATCTGTTTTCGGCTAATGCACCAAAGGACAATACCTTTCCCTGGCTGCTTTCCCTGGTGGGAAAGGCAGAGCCAACAGCAACAGGTGAGGAAACCTGGTCAAGGATTTGTCTAGTTTACTGTGTGCTTCTGAGTCAGACGTGAAGTACAGGGGTACACGGTGCTGTACCACACGTTGCCACATTTTTCTCTTGAACTTCAGCATGTGCCTTGTTTCTCTGGGACACAGCTGTGTCTGGGGCAACGGGAGAAACTCAGCAGGAGTCAGTGCTGGGTACACACCATCGGTGGATTGTGCTGGTTTCCTGCTAAGCCCTGTCAAGACTCTTGGCTTCGGAGACACCGTCTTTCACAAGGGTAAAATGAAGCTGGTCTGCTTTTTGGTAGGGTCTTACCTCCCTGAGAGACAGGAGATCTTCATGGATCTCACGCTCAGCAAGAGGCAGGATCACCAACCAAGGTCATGATTTGTACTTACGCCTCAGCCTTTTCCAAAGGGAGGGTTGTAACCTATCGATACTCCTTGGCTCTGAATGCTCTTTCGGAATATTATCCTGGGAAAACATTTGTATTCAAACATATAGGAGAGAGACTGGAGTCTACTGCTGGAACCCAAGATAGAAAGCTCATGCCCACAGGTCATGTCAGCTCAGGATGGCCTGGACATGCCCACGCTTAAGAATCCTCTTACGAGAAGCATAAATAACGTTGTGTTGCAGACAGCAAAAAAGGACTGGAAAGATTGTTTCTGTGTTTGTGTGAAGGTACAGTTGGAACTGAAACACAGGGCATCAGTCATCAGCAGGGACAAACTGCAGAGACAGTCTCAGATGACTTTCCACATCGTTGTGCCGACACTTCCTCATTTCTGTCTGAGTCAAAAAAATATTGCTATTTTGGATGCAAACCTATATTGAGATTTCTCTCGTACTTCTCTGCATGTTTTTGTTGTCTCTTTTCCTGTCTAGTCATAATTTTCACCAAAAACAACATGTGAGGATGAGTTTTAGTTAGTGGCTTGAGCACACTGTAGGTTATAGAACTGCGAGCAGTCGGAGAATGTCAGCCTTACCTAATGGAATAACAGATAGAGGGCAAGAATAATAGCTCCCTTGTCTGCTAGTCTATTAATAGAGGAGCCATCAATATTGCAAAATGACTGGTAATAAGAATATTTTAAGGATGGGGGTGAACCTTGGAAATAAATGAACTTTCATTGCTAGCAGGATTGTTACAGAATAAATTAAACGCTTTGAGAAATAGTTTGTTTGGTTACTGGGCAGAAATATAGTATCAGATGCTAGTTATTGTTGTTATTTTTTATTATTCTGCTTTTTTAAATGTTTAGTCATTCTTTTTTCCCTTTAACATCCATGTCCAAAAAATACATAGCACTTCTGACCTAGGAATATATTTATACAACATCACAAAGCTTTTCCATGGCAACAGGCCTTGTCAAGCTGTCACAAGCACCATAATGACAGATTTCCAAGCAGTTCCCAAATAAATATGATCTTAACATGTAAGTGGAGAAAAATGCTTTCCATAAGTGGCATGTAGTTCGAAGAACCTGGCCCTGAGGTGCAGGTAGAAGAAAACTAGTAGGAGATTCAATATTCAATTAAGTTTGAAGCCTTTATGTTTGGAAAACAAAGGAGAATAAAGGCTAGTTCTTGAGACCTTTAGTCACAAAACTAAACATGACCAACCTCAGTCGAAAGGACTTCTTGAATGATTAAAGACCACTTCTCAAGAGTTGAAGGACTGGACCCTGCCAAGTCAAAAAAGATTTAGAATGATGACTGACACGAGCTCTGTGGTATAAAGATCTTCAAAACTCCCCAAAGAAGTCAAATAATTCAAGATTGGGCACTCTGATCTAAAAAACAATCTCTAAGTCAGATTCTGCCTTTGAGATGTTTTCTGCTTTGTGCTGGATTCCACTGGAGTCAGCATTACTAGAAGGAGTAAGGACCTTGGGAAAAATTTTATTTACAAATGAACTGCAGCAATGACTTATGAGAAGTGGGTTCAGGCTGTCCCTCCCCTGGATGTTTTACAAGCACTTACATTTAAATAGGATGTCTCTTAAGGAGGCAAACTGTCATCCACCTACCTGAAAAGAAAGCACCGGAGCATCCCAAGTGAAGCCAGATGTTGTTCCATCTATCATGTTTACTTAATGATCATAACAGTGTAACTCTGATACTATCTTTTTCTCGTACCATTGTACATTTCTTCTTCCCTCTGCCTTCTCAGAACACCTCCAATAGTCTTATCTTGCTCTTTTCCTCCCCTTACTCACTCTCAGCTTTATGCCTTCACTCGTGTTGCCTCCTAACATATTAAATAGTCTCCATGACCTCATCTGTCAAACGTCCTTTTATTCACATCCAAAAAATCTCTTAAAACCCACCTCTTCCAGTAAGCAAGCTTTCTCCTTTTATCATTTATAATTCTGTCTGTCTTTTTTTTTTCTTCTTGTCTCTCTTTATTTTTCACATTGTTACAGACAGAGCTGGTAGTATCATCAGTAGCTAAAATTGCCTGACATTTCCCATTACAAGATTTTGTTTTTAGTTGCTTATAATTTTGCAGCTTTAAATTACTTGGACTGAATTTTTCCATGCCAGGTGTCTCAAGCAAAATTTTTCTGGAAAGTTTCAGCTAGACTAGTTTAGACAGTTCTGAAAATGCAATTAAGGAAAAATGCCGTGGTTTAGCCATTTGAAAGAATTCTTACAGGCATTTTGTTCAAAAGCACTTGCAGCTCCATGGTTTGGTGTAGAGATTTCAAGGATTCAGTGAATCCCTTGGTCTGCCTCTGTCTGCACCTTCAGGAAACCATCAGCCTCCCACAAAATCTCACTTAAATTCATGCTTAATGGAGAATTGTGAGACTTTGGCCTCCAAATTCTCTAATGCAGTAGGGGCTGGAGTGGAAAAAGTTAGGAAATTCCAAATTTGAGGTCACTTTGATAGCCTTAACTAGACTCTCACCTCTTGTGTTAGCTGTAGCTAATATTTAATTATGTGATCATATACGGATTTGTTCCCCCCTGTTGGGTCCAGCCTCATGCAGGGCACAGGATGGGCCTGTGCAGCCTTCAGGGAAGAATAGCTCATTTGTTTGCTGAATCTGAAAGGCAACAACTCAGGAGCAGTGGGCATGGGAATTAAGAAAGGAAAAATTGCTTGTGCTTTGCGTAGTTGAACACTTCCTGGAGCTTTGGATGTTGCTTCTGCCCTTGCCAAAAGAGGGGAGATTTTAAGAGGTATTTAGCTGGGCAGCTCCATGGAAAATATTCAGCATCTACTGTTGAGTGGACAAACTAAGAGTTTTAGAAAAATTGGAATCTGATCATATATGTAAGGGCAATAAGAAAGTATACACTTGAAAGAGGTCTGAAATAAAACTGCAGAGACTTAATATTTAGGTTTTGTGCGTTGTGCTCTATAGCTTTTAGCCTTCTTTTCAACTAGAAAAATGTGTTAAGCCTCCACAGTTAGTTAGAGCAGGACCCCACCTCTCTAATCCCTGTCAAGGTAAATCAGGTAAAAACTTGCACTTCTGAATGGCAGCTCACACATCCAATATATGCCCCAAAATAATTATTTTCAGGATCTGGACCTTGTTTAAAATGAAGTGCCACAGCTGGTGTTTGGAAAGCAGATCATAACAAACAGAATAAAACTTTAGCATTTTCACACAGAATTCAGGGGGGCTGGGGGGGAAGGTGTCAGGATGCCACAAAGATAGAAATGAAAGTCTCATTCTCATCTATGCAAATCCAGCTCTGGCAGTGGAAAGGGATGCCGAGGTGGGATGTACATGGTATTGCAAGGACAGAGGGACGGAGCTTTTTTTGTGTAAATGGAAAACTGCACTGCAGACACATAAAATGTTTGTTTCGGTAAAACACTTGGGAAAACAAATGAAGAATATGCTTGGCACAGTGGCAGAGTTTTATCAACCTACAAAGTTTTCCAGAGTTTTCCATGAAGCCCTGCACATGCTGCATACAGAGTAAAACAAAACAACAGCTAGCAGTGTTTGGTCAGCGCAATAGCTGTATCTCAGTAGATACCAATTAGTTGCCAAGAACTACTGTGTATACATGACAGAGGTTAAAATAGCTCAGAAGGTTTTATTTCTGAAGCTGTTCTCTTTATAACATAATTTATTAGTCATATCCAGTTAGCACTTTCCTAGAAGTGAACTCAACATCACATTGAGCTCAGAGCAAAAAAGCATACTAAACTGTATAACTAAACTGTTTCCTACAATTACTATTCAAATCCTTAGTAAAGGATTTATGCTTTTTAAAACACAGTAAAAACATTTTATCTTGAAGTAATTTCTTGTCTTATATAGAAAAAGTAGCACAAAATATTTCTATATGGGTCAGACTCTCATTGCACTGAAGTCACCTCCTTGTTTTAGGAAGATGTGTGGATTGATATACCCTTCACAGTCACATTTCTCTGTGCAAGAAGGCAGAAGAGCTCACTTCGAATTAAGAAAACGTAAGCCTCATTCAGGAAGGTAGAAGTTTTATGAACCCTTGTATTTATTTCGTAAATATTTCCCCTGTATTTCTTTTCAAGGATTATTTACAAAAAGAGCTGAAAAGAATCCACTGGAACTCCAAATTAACTCAGAGCTGCATGTCTCTGCTGCGGAACAAATATCCATTATGAATGTTAGACATTTTGAGAAGGGTGGATCTTTGTACAGGAATTATTCTTGCTGTGCCTAATATGACCTTTTCTTGACTGGCTTTTTTTCTTGTCTCTTATGCTTGTTTTCCTGAATATCTCCAGTCTGAGAGCTCAGTATAGGCTGAGAAATGCCTTAGACTCCGCAGTCTTCCACTGAGTTTCTAACTAGGTTGAACATGTTCACCCACCCTTGTTCTGAATTGCCATATGCCTGCAACTTCAGTGAGCTTTGATGGATATAACTGTGAGGAGGCATTTCATAAAGACTCCTGGCTCTTATGTTCAGCTAATTCCCCACCAACGACCGAATTGTTTACCCACACAGCATTTTGCAGTTATTGAGAATTTTTGATCAGTTGTGCTGAATTTTGCAGTTATTGAGAATTTTTGATCAGCTGTGCTGAAATTCCTGGATTTTTTTTTTGCTCATTATGCCCAAAAGCAATGGATGAGAAGTAAAGAATTTATTAACTATGCTTCACAAGCGACAAGACTAAGGAACAAGCAAATGAATAGGCTTGTGCAGAGTCATGCAGTGAGGCATTTTTGCCACCACCTCCAAAATTGCTGACTTTCAGGACCAGACTGACTTACATAGTTACACACCGCAACTTGTGTCTGTTCTTTGATCAAGGTAAACTGGAACTCTTGGCAAGTTTTGTTCCTGTACTCTTCCTCCCCAAAGATGGCACAGAAGTACCAGAACTCCACTTACAACAAACACTTGTTTGTGCAGAAGGACCCAAGGTCACAGTGGTTAATCCAAAAAATAATTTTGCAGTGGATTATCTCAGATGATATTTTCTAAAAAATGCTCCATATCATACATGGGCTAAAGTTCACATAGCTCTTCCTCTGGACCCTTCTGTCTGTCAGACCGTGTTTGTTATCACCAGTAGGTGACTGTCTAGGGGAGAGCAGTGGAGACTGCAGCGTTTTGTGGAGTGTTACATCTATATCAGGGAGGAGAAGGGAACATGACACAGCTTGTGTCTCTTCGTCTGAGGTGGCTTATGCGCAGCCATTGCTTTACCTAAGGGGTGGAATATTTTTTCTGCCTGACACAGTCTTCAATTCAACAGATTTCCAGACAGTAGAAGCCACATTTGTGCTGTGAGCTGAAAGTGCCAGGCTTTTGCCTGGGTAGACTTTCTCTCTGGGAGATTTTTGCAATCCAGGCATCGTCTCTGTCTCCTTATCTGGAACGCAGAAGAGTCTGGAGATGCCACTTTTCCATGAAGCAGAACAAATAGGTTATTAAGGGCTTGCCTCACAGAAGATGTGCAGAAAAGATTTTGACTTTAATGAATCAAGACAAAGTATGAATAACCAAAGGTCTAAGTTGCTGTATGACCTATTCTCTAATACTTGTGCTTCAGCTTGCAGGAGCCTAAGTCCTGAACCAGTAGACTATTATAATAGAGTCAAATAACCATCTTAAAACCCACCTTTGCAAGCCTCCAGATATTCATGCTAAACCCTCTCACAAAACTCGGAGATCAAAGGATGTGAAGCTTCTGCAAGACCTACCCGATGATCCTCTTCTCATCTGTGAAGATGCCATTTGCAGGACCACAGAAAGGTTAGCTGGCCTGCCATGCCTCAGGGGTAAAATGCACATGCTGTAAAAATTGTTGTTTTCCTTGATAGAGTGAATGTTGTCAGTTAAGATGATGATGAAAGACATCCCAAAGCAGCAGTCTCTTTCATGGGAGATGCTGTGCTGCTGAAGATGGCATTCTCCCTCTCTCTCTGTGCCACAAAACTGATGAGGCTGCACCTCAAGTTCTGTGTCCAGTTCTGGGCTCCTCAATTCAGGAAGGACATTGAGGTGCTGGAGTGAGTCCAGAGAAGGACAATGGAGCTGGTGAAGGGGTTGGAGCTCAAGTCCTATGAGGAGCAGCTGAGGAAGCCTGGAGAAGAGGAGGCTCAGGGAGACCTTCTCACTCTCTACAATTACCTGAAAGGAGGTTGTAGCCAGGTAGGGGTTGGCCTCTTCTCCCTTGCAGTTAGTGACAGGACAAGATGACATAATCTTAAGCTGCACAACGGTAGGTTTAAATTGGACAGTAGAGAAATATTCTTCACAGAAAGGGTGATTAGACACTGGAATGGGCCTCCCAGGGAAGTGGTAGAGTCACTGTCCCTACAGGTGTTTAAGGAAAGACTGGATGTGGCAGTTAATGCTATGGTGTAGTTGACATGGGGGTGATCAGTCATAGGTTGGACTTGATGACCTCAGAAGTCTTTTCCAATCCAACTGATTGTGTGATTCTGTGTGATTCTCTGATTTTCATAGTAGTATGCTGGTAGAAAGATGATTTGTCAGGGCTTTTCTGAGTGTCTGCCTTTTTAAAGGCATATATTTTTAACAAGATCTTTCTCTATGCCTCTGCAGCCTCCAAAGGCCAGGCTGATCCTGTATGTGGCCACGGTTAGGCAAATGCCTCTTCCTCTTGTTGCTGCACCTGAGCAGACAGTCCTCTTGCTGCCTAATCCAGGATGCGTTGTGGTCTGTTTCCAAACAAATTTTAGTGTGGAAAAAACCCCACATTTTCTTGTATTTCCAAGGCATTCACCAGGAGAGGAAATTCCATGCTAAATTTAAGCACAAGATACAAGTAGGCACTGGCAGAAGCCGCACGTACCACAAATGTAGTTTTCAAACTGCCGAAATGACGTCCATTTCTTATTTTCTGTAGTGCTCTGGCAAACGCCACATATGGACCACAGTTCCCTCAAAAATATACATGTGCAAGATGTATTTTAAACCCAATCAGCTTCCCCTGTGAAGCCAGCCCAGACAAAACTCCTTCCTCCTCAGATGGATAGAGCGTCCTGTTTTCTGGATACTCCTGGAGCATCATTGCAGGTGGACACTTCACTTGCCACTGGCCCTCTTCCCCTTGAGCGCCTTTCCTGCCCCAGTGGGGTACTGCAAGGCCCAAATCCCCCGAGGGTGCATGGCCAGGGGTGGATTGGGGAGGGGGTAAGTACAACAGGATGGGGGGGGGTCCTCTCACAGCGTAGCCACAGTGGATACAGCTGGTTCTTATACTGCTGATGTGAATCACTGCCATACCCATACTAAATAGCCAAGCTGGAGGCTCCATGCAGAAGAAACACATATTTAATATATATGAGATTTACTGTAGAATTTTTGTGTATTAATGCACATTATATTGACATTTACTGTGAGAATTCATGCTTCATAAACATGGAATTGTTCTGTTTTCTCAATTTGTGCCAGTTTCCTATAAATACAGAAATTAGGTAGTTATCCCTAAAGCTATCTGATAGAATTCAAAAATAGATAAACAAAGAATAGCAATGCAATTTGGTCATTAAAATTCTAAAAAAAAAACCAACAAACAAAAAATATATCTGCCCATTATCCTTTTGACGAATCTGGCCTTTTGCCTCAAAACCACTACCAATTTCAGCTGGCATAAGAGGAACATTTTATGAATACTACCCAGTGTTCACAGCACTGAACTGGAAATGCTAGTCAATAACAGCTCATTATCATTATCCAGATGAGAGGCAAATTAAGCATGGGAACACTATGCTACCATAATGTAAAGGCTGAAATTCAAAACAGCAAAAGCAAGAAGAATTTGGACTAAGATTGTCTTCACAACAACTTAAGGACTATTGTGACTGGATTTGAATTTGTATTTTTTCTTAGCAGGTTGGAGCACTCTTGCAAAGACATAGGTGGAGCACCAGATGTATTCCTACAGAATTCATCTTTTCCAAAGAATGGTGATCATCAAAATAAAAATGTTTTGCAGGAAAGATGGAATAGAGTCAAGACTCTGTCTAAAATTGGCCTTCTTCCTTGATAATTTGTCTTCCCATCACTTAAGCAGCCCACTTGGATGGCCTAGTTCCCAAGACTGTATCAGCCCCTCCTGCCAGTTATTTCTGAGATGCTGTCAGTTTTGCACCTCAGTGACTCAGTAGACCTCAGCTCCCATACCAGCCAAGCTTTCAAAACTCTAATTCCTCAGCATTTCAGGTGGGAGGAGAAGGATCCAGTTTGCAGCTCCCCAGACATTTGCCTTCCTGCTGCTTTGGAGACCTTGGGCACCGGTGATGCCTCCAAGAAGATGTCCCCAAATTTCAAAGTCCGGGTGTCCAACCTAAGCACACCAGGTATGTCTGGACTTTGTGACTGCTTTCTCCACAATTTGTAAACCTTTTTTCGGAGTCAGCATGAAACTGGCCATTCAGAAAATCTTTGAAATGGAGGTTTGCACCTCCTCTGCATGTTGGGCCAGAGCAGTTGCACCAGCATTCAAAGAAAATCCCCCATTTTTCCCTGTGTGACGCACATTGGTCTTCTCCACAGCGCTGCCAAATGCCCCTGTGGGGTCCCATGGTGAGGCAGTTAACCTAGATGACCTTCTCAGGTGTATGTGTGATAAATGTCAGCACCAAAATTGTGACTTCTAAGGAGTCAAAAATCCCACAGAGGGAAACAGATGAGTGGGAGACGGAAAGGCTGTGAACCACATATGTGGGAGAGTCATTTGCCCAAGGTGAGCAGTCTAAATCTCATCCAAAGGACAAACATCCACCACACACAGTGTAGCTCCATAGATCTCACCACTGCCTGCTTCAATCTGTGGATCTGCACCTATGACACCAAATTACCTGCTAATGCAGATACAGGTAGGCTTGCCAGTGGCCAGAGTCAAAATCCTCTTGAGAACACCAAGTGTGATAATGTCAGCTATAACTGGGCTGAAGAAGGCACAGAGCTTCAGTGCTCTCCTTGATTGATTATAATTTAGATAATTACATGTATTTTAGAGCCTTTCATCAATAAGTACAGATATTCTGCTTTGCAAAGTAGGGTTTGTTGGGAAATTTAACCTTTACAGTGCTGGGGCTGCTGGAAGTTGAAGTGAGCTGTGATTTAGTGAAGAGGGCAGGCTGGGCCCAAAATACACAGGAAACGTTTCATTTGCCCTGGCAGCTGAAGCATCACTTACCTAACAGAAATTATCTGACAATTTAGGACATGAAGGTTTGACTGACATTAGAAGGTCCGTAGGGAAAACTAAAAGTTACTTGAAGTCAGAGTTTAATAATCTTATATTTAAGAAAAATAATGAGATTTATACAGATCAAATTAATTTGGATATGAGGCCACATTTTACAGAAGTGTGAATCATATGAGGTCACAACTGGAGGTTTTTCAGGCAGAAACACCATACAATTATTTAAAAAAATATTAATCGACTTGCCCCTCAATACCTCTACTTCCCCTGATCAGACATAGTTAGAATACTTCATGGGCACATATGTATTTTATAGGCAACATTATTTGATTTCTTTAATCCAAACCTTGGACCTGCTAATTCTAGTGTGTCTAGTGTAATTCTAGCTGGTAGGTTGGGAATTGTTTTTCTTTCAAGTAATATAATCCAGAGGTCAAAAAGTCAGTGGTAGTGGGTTCACTTGTGGCAAGCAAAGGAAGTGTTAATGCAAAAAAAACCCCTCAGATTAGACTATAGGGTAAATCTAAATAAAAAAGACAGTCAGTGTAAAAAATGACAACACATCACTGTGGAAGATGAGAATCAATGCAGCTCCTTTACATGACAGATTTTCTATTCAGACTAAATATATTCTGTCTTGAGCATATTGTGTATTGCCCTGACATCATTTTGCCTTTATTCACATACTGTGGTAATGCTATCTACAGCATATAGACTCCCATTGACAGCATTTTGCCTTTCCTCAAATCATAACATTGTCTACACAGACATCCACTGACATTGTTTTGCCTATATTTTCCACTATAGACTCACAGTGACATTGTCTGGCATTTCATTATGTTACATCTCAGCAGGATTCAGCAGGGTTTTACACCAATTATTAAAAGTTGTAGTCAGGCTCTGGAGGGCTCCAATAACACGAGTTGGCTTTTGCGTCTCATTGAAGGATCGCAAAATGGTGCTTTCTCAGGTATTTATAGGTTTCTTAATTTTTGGTCAGCCAAGGAAATAGGTCTCAGATGAGGAAGTGGAGCTCCTCATCCTCTGGATGAAGAGTGTGGCCTCAGCAGATGCCAGACTGCTGTACTGTGTATTGCTTCAGGTAATTCCTCCACTGCCTGAATTTCTGAAATGCAGGTGCTGGCCCGGGCATCTGCTGTAGCACTGCTCTCATGTCCCTGGATAGGAAACAGGAAATTAGTGGCCAAATGAGCATAATTTTAGAAAGGGGTCTGCAGGTGGAGAGTCTTAGTGGTTCCTGTGTGCTGCCCTGGGGGAGTCTGGGGGCCGGGGCAGGTGGGTCCCAGCAAGGCTCAGGGCTGCACACCCTGGCACACTTCTCTACCTGGCTGGGAAAATGTCACTGCTGAGTGGTGCAGACTGCTTGGATCAACAGTGCCCTCAGCACCAATGCTGATTAAATTTCTCCTTTTAAATATATCATTTTCTAGTTACTTGAAAGAAAGCATTTTTTTAGTTTGGGAGCACTTGAACAGTACAACTAATGTGACCATCAAAATTTTGCTGGTTTAGACGGAGTTAATGCACGACTGGGTTGATGTATAATTGTGCTTTCTCTTATTTAATGAATTTCAACTTATTGGCATACTCAAACAAAAGAAAAAAAGTGCCAGCACAGAGTTATACCAGTGAATCTGTGGTCTGTGCTGGCACAGATGCTGTGGGATGGCATCTCTTCTCCCTGCTGTCCTGGCATACCTGTCCATGCAAATGTATGCAACATAGGCCTAGTTTCACTCTGCAATAGGTGTGCAAACCAATTGCTGTAAAAAAGGGTTTAAGATTAATTTTGTAGCATGTCACTGTATCTGGATATTTCTGACGTTACTGGAGGCCCTTGTGATATACCGAGAGCAAACGAAGACGTGGGAAATATGAATTTAGTGGATGCAATGCTGTATTGTCAGCATACCCTATTTTTGTTATTTTCTAACACACATGAGGTATTATCATGGTTCAGAGGTGTGTGCATCCACAGGTTAAAGAAAAGCTCAAATAATTTTATTTTTAAAAGACTTCTAGGCTTTTGTAATGCATTCACTCCATCTGGTAAACAAAAAGCTGGTGTTACTCCTTTTTATTGTCTCTGAGCAAGGAAGCCTTTCCAAGGCATAGAAACCATTTATCTGCCTTAGTCAAGATGATTTCCATACCAAGGCCATTGTCCCTGCAGTGAAACTGTGATTATGTGGAGAGTAATTGTGTGTGTGCATATCTGTATACCTTTACATTGTTTCCAGATAAAATTAATGAAAAAGCCCACAGTGAATACAATGAAATGTGCTTTGCCTGCCTTTAAGAGCAGCATTAGTATGTACTTCATATTTTAATAAATTACTGTGCTGGTAAAAGCTGTACCTGTCCATCGTCTGCTGAGCCAGAGTGGTCTTCATTATGCTGCAGACAGTTTGCTCCCATAAAATGCAACACAGACTGAGGCACTATCATCATCAGTAGCGAAATAAAAACTTGTCATGTACAATACTGACAGCAGAATGGAAATGCTTGGAAAAGGCGATTATCTATTGAAATATATATAGTCCAGAGGGCAAATGTTCATTCAACATATTGACAACAAACACGTATCATCTTTTATGGAGGCTGTCTTTCCAGTTCTCTCTGTGTCTTTGGATGTCTCAGCATATGTACAGGGCATTATTTCTTCTATGGGCCCAAATCCTGAGCCAGTGTCAAGTGCCATTGCTCTGCAGAGTTCACAAAGGCAGGCATCTGACAGTGGGTGACAACAGTGCCTGGAATTTTTTTCTTGTATGACACTTTGCTAGTCTAAACTTAAATTTAAATTTTTTTCTTTATTTCATTGTTTTTTTGGTTCCTCCACCCCCCACCTCCCAACCCCCCAACACAGTCCCTTAAAATGTGTGTTAACATTTAGCTCTTTTTCTGATGCGATCTGTAAAGTTTTTATATTAACTTTTCCCTACAAAAGCATGAAGCCCAAATGAAGCAACATGCAGTAGTCACTTTCTTTTTTTTTAACGCAGCCACACGTGACTGTGGCAAAAAATTATTAAAACAAAGTGAAACTGTCAGACTTTAAAGTGGGTTTAATTTCTTTATGAGCTTTGTCTATCATTTGATTTGTAATTATTTTATTTCGTGCTCTTATCTTATAAGAACTTGTCAAAAAGCTTTTGAAATCTTAATAAGTAGGTTCACAGGGTCTTCTTTGGCTACAGTTTTCCTAACCTTTTCAAAGAAGACAGAAAGCCCTTAAATTAAGCTGATCTGCAGGCAGGTAATTTTTGTAGTGTCAGAAAATCACTGACTTCTGTAGTTTGGGCTATTCTTTCATATATAAACATTTAAAAAATAAAACAGCTTTTAATGCAATCTGTGTTTACTAATACGAGCTAATAAAATCACACAATATTACTTTGTATTGTGCTAATGGGTACTGCATTATGCTATATGAATGCTATATTAATTGGTGCTATACATCACCACAGCACTTGCTGTGCAATCCAGAGGAAGAACAATTCTTGAATTTGCTAATACAGTACTTACCAAAGCTGTAAAAACCTTTGGAGACAAAAAAATATGAAAGGCATATGGAAGAGGTTTATTTGCTTTGCTTGGTATTGCATTGCCTTAATTTGGATTCAACACAGCATGTGACAGACGTGTTTGCTACCTGTCTGGGAGATCCCAGATACACTTTTCTGTAGCTCCATCCCTCTGATCAACTTGGTGTCCCTCCTCTGGACTCATTCCAACAGATGGGGTCTCACCAGTGTGGAGTAGAGGGGTAGAATCCCCTCCCTCAATCTGTATAAAGATACAAATATATATATTATGTGCATAATGTGTATAGAGATATACAATATTCTCTATGTATGTATCATATATGTGCATACACACACATGTATATATAAATACGTATATAGACACACAACACGTGTCTATGCCCAAGTATGCTTTGAGCATCAAAATGTCCCATGGATCTTATCCGTCTTGTCCTCAGATTTGGGACAATAACAGAGTGACTCATTAGCATCCAGCAAGAGGACTTTGATGAAAAGGAGGGAGGGACAACAAGGTTCCATTCAAAAATTTCTCAGCAGATATATCTGTCAAAAAATTGACTGCAAGCTGCAGCTGCACTCAGGGTGTTTTAGTCAGAAAGATGCAAACTGAAGAAATAAAGGGCTGGGCCAGGTGTAGAATTATCTCAAATAGTCATTAGCAAAGTCTTCAACCCATCAGGTAAAACTTTAGCACCACAACAATTATCTTCGCATTGAAGTTTGGCCCGGGCAGGTTGAACCCAGGGCAAGAAATGAGTTCAGACTAAGCTTAATAGGAAGGTAATATCATCACATTAAAGCCAGATGCTGGAGAAGTGGCAGTGGGCCTGAAGGAAGAGGTGAAAGTTGGGTGCCACCGCACACTTCTGTGCAGAGCAAAGAAGCTCATGAGGGCCAGAGGTGAACTCAAAAATGTCAGCTCTATTGGGAATCTCAATTCACCACTGCAAGGATAATTTAAAAAGAAAGAAGGAGCCAGCCCCTTTTGTTTTATCATCTTTCTGAAGTAAAAATTAAAAAAAAAAATCCTAAACCCAGATCCAGCAAAATAATGGTAGTTACCTCAGAATAGAATAATGTCCAACTCAAAGTAACAATGGGAGAGGGAAATTTTTCACACCACAGCCCTGAGGAGTATATAGTGACCTAAATCTATTTCAAAATACCTGTTGAATTTTGATGCTATTTTCTGTATTGTGGATTTTGAACAAGCAAGAGTTAAGTAGACTTCTCTGAAATTCAGGATGAGTCTCCTTTAAATGCACACTTCTGCTGAACAGGGTTTGAGAGCTCCTGAAAACCTATGGTGGCAATGATGTAACCTGACCTATTACCTTAACAATTTTATGTGCCCCACTGTGCAATTTGTGTGTGGAATCACTGGCAACAATTACAGGAGCATCGGGTGAGATACAAAATGATGCAATGTGACAGCTAAATGGTAGTTTTGTTTGTTTGTTATCTTAGAGTCCCTATTTAAAAACTAGGCCTTACAATTTCTTTCTGCATAGAGCAGTTGTCACACTCGGCATCCACTTGGATCCATGCTTCGACCTGGATCTTTAGCTGTGCAGTGGCTACCTGACATGTTTATCTCAGCACTTAAAACAAGTCTTGGTTTTATCCTGTTGTTCTAATAGTAATACTTTGCTGTAATAGCATCAATGTAGTTTGAGATAGTTTTACTGGGTGCCTTCCCACTGAAGGTTTAATTTTACATCTGGAACACAAAATTAGCAATATATGGGTACACAGTTCATTGATTAACTTATCGGCTGCTTGGTATTCTATTATTCTATCTAAATATTTCAAGAGAAGGAATAACCCAAAATGATGCCACCTTCTATACCTTCTATATATTGCCTTTGTGAGTATTTAACCAACATTTATACTTTTTTTCAGTTCACAGGCAAACTCTGCTTGTGTTATATTCCTCTTTCTATTGTCCCAGAACATCACAGTGCTCGAAAGATGTACAAGGGTCTTAACTCCAGACTTTTGCAAAAGGCAGTGCTCCATGGAACAGGAAAAACATGTATTTGTTGAGTTTCCTGGATGAACGAACGAGCCCAATATTTCTGGGAGATGTCAGGCTTACTGCCCTTGTACCACCAAGGTATCTGCACAGGCACATTAATTTTAGCTGGTCTGTGTGGTGTCAGGCTTACCACAGCACATGGTAGCTGCACTTTGTTACTGCTCAGCAGTGCCCAGCTTGCTGGAGAGGTGCAGCAGGGTGGCTTCGCACAACTGGGACCTCGGAAGAGTCAGCAGTGCGGTGAGAACAACTGTTCTGGCCAAGCTGATGAACACCCATATGAAACCCTCTAATTTTAACATCACAAATAATCAAAGCGAAAAACACAGTGATCAGGAAGCCCATCTGTGTGATAGCTCTGAAATGTATGGCGCAGTCCTTTCACAAATTAAAAAACGTATTTTGGGGTATCAAAACATTTTAGGTACCTTGAATAATGACAAATTCCTAAGCCCTAGAATACAGTTATCAGAGAGTTTAGTATATCTAAATATATTTAAATATCTCCAAATATTCACTATTATTTTGAAATTATTCTGTTCCTCCTCCCCTTTTGGCAAGCTCTCTGTAGTGCAGTATTAGCAGATAAGGACTTGGCATCTCCAGAGATAAAACACAGACCTTTTCTAATTCTGTTCAGCTCTATATTATATGGTGAAGAGTAAATTAATTTTGCAGCTCCAGATCAGAGATCAGATGAGCGGCAGTAAGATAACCACAGAATCTTTAGATCAAGGAATTCTCTTTCTTTAAATATGCACTCTATGAAAAATACAAATGCTGCCTTACGAACAGTGATTCGTACTTATCCGGATGTCCTTATCTGCATCAGAAAATATGGCTGTCCTTCAAACCCTCACACTAGATATTTATTCTGTGTGTTTTATGGCCTGGGTCCTAGGACTGGAACTGTTGTGGAGGGAAGGGATGAGGTAGCCCAGGGGCAAGTACTCTGATTAATTTGCATTAAACCACAGGATGGAGCTTCAACTTCTCCAGGCACATCAGTGTGAATCAATCAATTTTGTTTCTCTAGTGCGAATGTGTGTGTTCAAGTTGGACATTTTAAACATCCTCAGCATTGGTAATATTCCTTCTTGCAAATAAGCTTAGATGGGAAACAAAACTGTCCTTTACGTTTACAGATCTCATGGTTTTCTTCTCGGCTCATACCAGAAAGCAAGAAAAAAAGTTGCAGCCAGTACATGAATAAATAATATTAAGAAAATTTGGCAAATAATATCTGATTAATAAGCAGAGGGATTTACACTGCAGCTGCTGGGCACATGTGGCTTCCATGAGTATTGATGAGAAGTGCATGCATGGAGCTGTGGAGGCACTGTGTGTAGAGCTACCACTCTACAGTACTGGTAGTCCTTCCAGACTGCTAACACAAATGTTTATCCCACCAAAACCGACATTTTCTTTATCTGTCTCAATCATAAGTTCAAGACACACATTGCTCAATCTCCCTTTCAGAAAATATTAATTCTGAAGTGGTTTGGTTTGTTTCTTTTCTTTTTTTTTTTTTTATTTTAGGGAAAAAGGAAAAAGGAACAGGAGACAATTTTTTTTTGGCTGTGAACCAATGAGAGCGAGCGAGCTAAATTAATTTGAGAAACAAATTGTGTTAAGGAGTGGGGGGGAGCTGATAGATAAGCAGTCATGGGAAATCTATCTAGAGGGAGGACAAATGAGCACAACTTGACTTTCATGTAACCCTTAATCTATTTATAGGAGGAAGAATCGGGAAATGAAGTACCTCTCAACAGCAGTTTAAGTCAACAACTAAAATTAATTGCCTTCACTTTCAAACTACAGTACTTGTGCAGACTGCACATGAACAGCCAATTTCACACTCCCAGACTCTGGCAAAACGTTGACAAAACAGCCTCCTCTTGGAAACAGAGAAAAAGTCAGCCCTGACTTTCATAGCTTAATAAGCCTCATGTTCGTCAAAGGGTGCAGAGAGGGATCTTGTGCTGCAAAGGCCATCATTAAGAACTCTCCAGTTTTGCCTCTGCAGCCTGAGGATGTTAGTGGAAATATTTGCTCCTATCAGTTTGACTAGAAGGTTGTAGTGGCTTGTATGCCAGTACAAAACTGCACACCTTACATCTGAGAAGCCTGGCAATGCTGATGGAGAGGATGAGCATTTAACTTGGGCTCTCCCCACTGTGAAAACACGAGAGCCACAGCCATGAGGGGCTGATTGCCGCCTGCCAGCCCTGAGCACAGCCAATGCAGCCCAGCATCAGGCTGTGGGGCAAAGGACAGGCTCACATAAATAGTCTGGGAACTTGAATCAACCAGCTGGTTCCACTGCCTTCAGTCGACTTGATTTACTAAAGCCAGATTTACACTGCAGAGCCCTCAGTATTATTATTTCGCTTAACTTTTATTTTGGACTAAAGGTCGAGACAGCCATTAACTTTTTGAATTCTTTTCCCTTTGCATAGCTTGATGGCATACCCTCTCCCTGAATGCTCTGCTGTAGATATCTGTTATTGACCACGATGTTTATCTCTTTGTAGTGTTTTAGATAACAAACAGAGGAGGTGAAAGCAGCAGACAGGACCCTTGGTGATGCCACTTACCTGCTGCCTAACCTTGGCCAGTGCACTTAAAGCCCTGTGCTTCGTTTACCACACATGAAGACTGAGGCTTGGTCATGTCAGCACTGCTCTTGAGCCCAATTTTTACACCGCGTGTGTTTATTTCTGCAGGCTGAGGAAATACAAGCTGGGCAAAAAATAAGATCTTTTTCATTTAGCTGTTAAATGAGATCTCTTCGATGCACCCTCAATCTGCAATGGGAAGAAAAATCTTGTCTGTCAGCCTAAGCCTACCTCAGAACTACTAAGTAACTCTTAAAATAAATCATAGTAAACATGGGGTATGTATACGCTTGTTTGTATGCAGTGTTTACGAGAAGTTTTGAATTCTATCCCATTGTTTGTAAATATTCTATATAACTCATCTGTTTTTATGTATTAATTTGTATGTGTTCATTTATTTTTGGTAACAACCTGTTCGATGGAAATATTTTAATAAAAATCTGTGAACATGAGGAAAAGTAGAGCACAATACAGATGCACAAACACTCGCTGCATGACTCTGAGGAAAAAAGTGTACATGGAATTCACACATCATCTGAATAGAGAAACGTATAAAACAGAAATGCAGAGTGAACCGAGTGTATAAATAAAGGCTAAGCAGGACCATCATCAGTCCTGCTTTCCTGCAATGCAATTTATCCATCATACCACAGGAAGGAAGGGTGGGGAGCCAGCAGGATAGGTGCATTTGATGCTCCCGAGCAAATGCCTGTGGGATGCAGGCTGGATGGAAAGTGCTGGATCTGCCCCAGTGCCCAGAGGTTTTGGAGGGCAGCACTGGGCAGAGGGAGGCTTCCCCAGGAGCCCTGGCAGGGGGGGAGCAGAGGTGACACCCCGGCAGAGCACTACCCCGAGGCAACAGCCTTGCTGCTGTGCCGGTGCCGCTCCAGCGTGCCTGGATTTATCAGTTTGGCTGGGTTTAATACGGCTGTCACAATATTTCCAGACTCACTGGGCGTCATGTGTCTTTATTAAAGTTTGCTGAGCATTTTGAGATCCTTTGACGAACTGTGCTAAATGCCAGGTGTTATTTTCACTTTTCCCCAGTCATAGTTAATACAGTTGTCTGCTGTTTTGCTGATTGCTACAGTTACTGCAGATATAAAGACGTGCTAAGTAATAACGCTATCAATCAAGCGATGCATGGAAAAGCTCAAGGGGTGCTTCAAAAGTACCAAAGACTGTTTTCCTGTTGCTGTGGCTTTACCTGAAGGATGGGGAGAGTGAGCAGGTAGGAGCTGGCTTCCCTTTGTGCTGCAGGCAAGCAGCGTGCAGAGCTCACAGGGTTCGTGGCCTGTCACAGAAAGGCTTTACCCTTCTACGCCCTGTCCCACTCTCAGCCTTCGACCTCGGGTTTGCATCAAGTCAGCTCCAACCCAGGCATTCAGTGGGACTCGTGCCTCCTTTCTGTCTCTTCCTGTCCCTCACACTCCTGTGGGAACCCTATATGGATCTTGGAAAGCCTTGAAAGACAAGGGAGGGCCATCTGACCCAAAAGCAGCGTTTGCCCTTTTTTTGTTCCTATTAAGCAGCACGATGTGGAAACCCTGTATTTCCTCGAACGAAGGAAGCTCTGTTGCCAAACTGCAAAGCTGGGTGTGATTTTTGAAGCGCTGACTCCTGCGGTTTCAACATCTCCCTTTCCCAGCTCCAGCGTGACAGAGGAGGCTCCACCTGGAGCTGAAACGGTTACAGGGGGAAGACATGAATGACCTTCAAAGTTTATAGTAAGGAGTGTTTTGGAACACAATGGCAAATTTTGTAATGAAATGCCAGAGCTGTTTACACTTCAGAGAAAATTTTGGACCAAGTTCCACATCCAAGGTTAATAATAATGTTTCGGGCGCAGGAGTCATGGAATAAGTAAAAAGTTGGCTCAGAAATTAATGATGAAGAATGGGAAAACAAAGAAAATAAGTGATATGAGATGAATTATAGCAGGAGGGACTGTAAACTAGACAGAAACTATTGCATGAAGATACAGAAGATTGCAATCACATCAAGGCTAATAGATAAATACAAGTCCTTCAGCATGCTTGTTTGACATTAGCCTGTGTGTGCCATGAAACACTGGAGGGAAAAAAAAAAGAAATAAAGCAGTGAAGACTATGGCTTTGGTCAGTATAAGAATATATCTGTTAAAAAAAAAATCTATTTGAACATTTGCCCAGAACTTAGAATGAACCCATCTGCAACATTTATGAGTTTCATGCAGTTAGGTAATATTTTTGTTTGGTTTTTCAATTCCTTGGTGATAACAGAGGTGATAAATGAAGTGGTCTACATCACTTGTGAAGAGAGTTGCTCTGGCTGCTGGCATTAAATGGAGCAGAACAGGAAGAGAAGAGGGATTGCCCAGTTGCTGCATCAGGGCTCAAGTGACGCTGGGTCACATCCTTTTTTTCCCGATGGCACATGATACCAGGTAAGCTGAGTGGGTTTGACTCTACTGAAATCACCAGCTGTGGACACCTACACACTTCTCTACATTTGGCCATTGGTGTCCCTCTTATTACATTTCAGGTCCCCTTGGAAATCTGAGTTAAAACTCCTCTGTTCTGATATAGTGCAGTACCAGCAGACATGAAAGACTTTATGAGAGAAGTGGGATGTGCCCACAGCCTCATGTGTGAGTACTTTGTGGGGTTGCACACCTAATGGGTGCAAGTTTTCCCCTTCAGAGAGCTCTACAGCCTTGAGTTGAAACCACTGTGTGCTGGCTGCTAATGCAAGGTTGCAGACTGGATCAGGAAATAGGGTGTGCTTACAGGGCACAGAAGAGGGATCCTCCTATGCAACTGTCCCAGTTCAGTAACATGAACTCTGCTCTTTTTAGAAATCCTCAGTAAAAACAGTAAGCTACAGCTTGGAGGAGATGATCATCAATAACCTAGGAGCTGTGAAAAATTACTTTAAAATATGTTAGCATTAAAAGGTAGGAGAGGCATATGGTTGAAAACAGAGACTCTCATTTAAAAATTAACTAAAACACTGAGAATTAGGAAAAAAATGTAACTGAGAATTTAAAAGACTTTATTTGCCATCACATGGTAAACATTTCTTGCCTATGTAGTCCTAGGTTTCTTATGTCTTTTTATTCATGAGTTTCAATCTCTGCAGGCCAAGACACATGTTCTGGGGTAGTAGCTCTCTGTAAGTACATTGGTACCTTCCATGTGGTACTGTAGACTCAGACAACATCAATCATGAAGTCATGAAATAGTTAAAGGAATAAAAGCAAATGATTCTTTCCTCCATGATGCTCAGGCCACCGAGCAGAGCCACTCCTGTGTGTTACTGAGTCATGGTAACATCTGGAGAAACATGATTTTTTTAAAAAGCCCATAAAGATGCTTCTTTTTAATGAAGAAATAACCTTTTGGAAGATATCTTTTGGAGGGGCAGAATCTGAGACATAGGGAATTGTATGTTTCAAATCTATATATTGTTTTCCTTTTCTTTTATTTTTCTTCCTCCCCTCCCCCCCAAAGAATGCCTTACAACACACAGTTACCTTTCAGCCAGCTCTCATTTGGGAAGGAAAATAATGTGGCCTGAGGTATGTATCACTTACAGCAGGGTTAATCAGGAGTTACTCCACTGGCACTCGTACTTACATTGGTGTAAATCTCACGTAAGTGATTTCAGAGTAACAAAGAATGTGACAACAGCAGCTTTCAACCAGTGACTACTGGTGGCCCCTACCACATGGGTTTTCAGGAATCAAAGCCCAGTGTGTTTGAACCCATGTTGACTCAGACAGTAAAATAAAGCAGCCTTTCTAGTCTGTTTCTCAGCATGATAATGCTACCATAGTATTACTCTAAGGTCTTCTGAGTAGCTGCATTTAATAATGCTTTACAGTAAGGTTCCATTTATAAACACTTCATTATTAATAAAGCATGGCAATTTGTAGCATGCATAAAAATTATTTATATTCATGTGCTAACCAAGCCCATAGATTTAATAATATTGACGTCTTATAACACGCATTGTAACAGCTTGTCACAGCATCATCTGTTAAGCATTTCTTACTAATGCATTTCATACCATGCCTTATAATAATTTGTTAAAGGATGCAGCTGCATCTATTAAGCCTTTCATAAATATGAATAGCACATTTTCTAAAATGGCACCATATATTAAATTATTACTGGATATTCTAACTGGAAACAGAATTTTTCTTTCTCACTTCCCCTCTTTCCTTATTTCCCTTTTTTCTTTTTCTTTTCTCTCTCTGTCTCCCTCACCTACCCCCTGTCCCAATCTGTCTGTCTGTCTCTTTTTTAATTCAACCAAACCCCAGATTTTTCTTCATGTGGGGAGGAGAGCTGTTTCAGATCAGTAGGGTTTCCTGGTCTGGGGTACCATATGATTTAGACACCTCTGTTTGAAAGCAGCTTGAAGGCAAGTTCAAAAACCGGTGAGGTCTATGGAGATACTGTACCTCACTGGGACCAACAAGAGTGCCAGCTGTGAAAGGAGGAGATGAACAATCTTGAATTTCTGTCATGTGTGGACTCAGGGCCCGCTCCTGACTGAGGAAGCAAACAAGCACTATTGGTATCAGCAGTTCCTCTTTGCTTCTCAGGCACCACCAGCATTTAGCCACAGAATAATTTCTTTTCATGGAGAAAATAAGAATGGAATTACAAATGAATATCATAATAAATCACCTTGTTGTCAAGAAGGTCTGAATGCAGGAGATTTTGTTGTGAATTTTCTCTGCAACAGAGGGACTTGCGTCTCCCTGGGATGCAAGAGGCAGCAAGAGCACAGTGTGGATGCGGAGCAGGACCTTGTGTGGACCTTGTGTGGCTGCTTGGGGTAGGTAGGTTTGTGCAAATACTTGCTTGCCTGCAGAGGTAAGTGGCATTATAAAAACTGTGAGCAAAACTTAGGTGTCAAAACTTCGTGTCTGCTGTGAGACCCACACATGTTCCTGGGGTCTGCCAGTCATCCTGCTCCTAAGTTTGGCACTGTGGTCCTTCAATGATTTTATCCTGACCTACCAAAAGATTATGCTCCCTGATGGCTCCTAGGTAGAAACTTCCACCCAAGTGACAGTTCCTTACCTCAGCTCTGTCTTCCATCCCTTGCTTTCTCTTCCCCATGAAACACCACTGAATGCTGCTGCACAGCACTGGCCTATATTGCTGTGCACAAGTATAGAAAATACACAAGTCATTCTTTGCAGCTGTTCACTTCTGCACCTTATTCCTGTTCAGGCAACACCTCTTTATTTTTTACCCTCTTTCCTTCTTCAGTGATATAATCTAAAACTGTGGCACACTGCAATGTTATTAGAGATTAAATTCTTAATTATGAATTTCCTTGCTTTTGTAAGTTTGCCTCAGATCCTTAACATTTTTAATGTCATTTTTATGCGAATTTCCATGCTATTTTAATTCATTAGTCATGGGCTATCATTTTTTGATGTAATTACTGTAATTTCATCAAGTGACATAATTACAGTAAATACTTTGAGTAATTACTATTCATATGGAAAAAGATATCTGGAGGTGTAATAATGTCATATAATAAAATATTTATGATGTGTAAAGACAAATTATGATGACACATTTACATCACGTAATGGCATGACAGCATTCCATATTTACCTTGGGTGAGGATAATGACATAAAAATAAGTTTCAGTGATGTCATCTGTTGCTAACAATTACAAAGAGTTGTGCAGCATCCAGGTACAGCAAATTGAATAACTCTCACCTTTTGAAAATAAATAATGTTCGCCCCCTCCCCCAGAAGTGACCCACAAGTCCAGTGGGTTGATCTGTTGCCAGCTGAGGGACAAAGGAAGGATTTATACCGCACGGAGACCAGATAGCACTGTGCTGGGCTGGGGGATTTTTCTGTGGGAGAGTAACTGCCCGCCACTTTTAGCAACTCCAGGTATAAGGGAGACATTTTGAGAGAAAAAAAAAGAAAAGTAGCAAGAAATACAGTTTAGAAAATCATCAGGCAGCATGAAGAGTGTGTATAGATATTTGTGCGTGTGTATAATACGACATACACAGAGCAATATTAAGAAGCACCCAGAAGCTCATAAATCCAAGTCTTCTGCCATTAGTATGTGCCAGGTTTTATCAATACAGGTTCAACGTAACCTGTCACCCACAACCTCTGATGGATTTGGGCAGGATGACCTCTCATTTTGCCACAGTAACCTGTGGCTGCTCCAGCTGAGCTGGAGCCACACAGAGAAGGAGCTGCCTTCTAGAGAGACCTGTCTCCCATATTGCAGAGTGTAGTCACGGCGGGGTATGGGACACAAAGACTTCACCATCAGTGGATGGAAGAATAAAGAAATAGGTGTCTGAATTCTTTACCTACCTGAAATGCCGGTACTGTGCTGTAGATGTTTGGGATTTGTCACGTGTTAGCATCAGGTGTCAGCAGTGTCATTCCTTTTCAGAGCAGAGAAGCAGAGAACCTGGATGTTAAGATCAAAAGCAAAAACAGTCCGCTCTTAAAAAAAAAAAAAAAGAAAAAAAGAAGCTTGAGGATCTGGTAAACTTCTAGATAGATGCTTTCTTTGTCTTTAACTCAGTAAGTTCCATCATTAGGACACAGAGCAAATACCTAATACCTAGTGTCCCCAAAATATAAGTGCATGCATGTCATACATATACACGTTATAAATACATGTCATTTCTGTTTGCGTACATTAAGACCCTTGTTATTTCTGGAGAGTGAACCACTGCTTGATTTACAAACTTGCAGAGGTTTTGAAAGGTGTCAATAAACTTCAGCGTGCTGCAGACAATGTTCGATTTCTTGCCAAAGCCCGAGGCTAAGTCGGTCTTGTAAAGCTTAAAACAGATCCTTGGAACTTGCAGACAAATCCAAAGACTGAAAAAAAAAAAAAGAGAAAAAGAAAAAATTAGAAATCAGATGCTCAAGAGAGAATATTCTTGCCAGTAACATGACAGAGTCAAGTTAATTCGAAGTGATTCAAACAAGAGGGATATTTTTATTTTTTTTTTAGGATATTGCTGGCCAGTTCTGCATCCTGAATCTGATTGACATATGATACTACTAGGCTGAATGAAGACATTTTGCACATGTTTTTGCTTTAAAGAGCAATTGCTAGGGGTAACACTGGTTAGTTACAACGTGGAGACATGCCAAACTATTCTGAATGAGAGTGGATTGCTGGATATCTCGTGCTTCAAGGTTTGTAGGGCTGGGTGGATAATTAAGCATTCCTGACATCACCATGTGGTCACATAAACTCAGAGGGTTGGGGAATTTAATGTGGGAGCTCAGGTTCCTACCGGGTGTGCTCTTCAGTTCTGTAAATTGGCATTTCCACTACAAGAAGTTGAATGAAGTCTTCAGTAGACTTCGACTATTATAGTAATTTCACCACAAAAAGTAATGTTTTGACATAATTTTTTGACAGGGACTTTTGGACTTCTTTTTTTCTAACACTCTTCCCTTTTCACCGCAGCCTTTAAATATTTGCCACAGAGTTTTATTATTTTTTAACAATCTACACCTTTCAGAATATAGTTTCCATATTTTTAGGTTTTGGAAACATTTTTCTGAATGAAAGCTCTTCTGTTCCACAAGGTGTTGATGCAATACTGTGAGCAATAGCAAATTAGTTCATTATTCCTAATGGCAGCCTGAACTTGCAGAGGCAAGCTTGGGTGGGAAAGTCCTTAAATCTCTGTCAGGATTTAAGCTCTTTTTTTGTTTGTTTGCTTGGTTTTTTCAGCTATCATGGTTGATCCTCCTGTTAGAGCGCCTGTTCACACTTTTGAGTAGCTTCAGTTTTCCTCAGCCTGTATATTTTGCATTAGATAGTTCAGCAAAAAAATGCTTCCCAAGTTCTGTTTTAAAAAACCCAACAAAACATAAACCAAGATGATTCTGTTTGAATTTTCAGCCTATTAGTGCATATTGCAAGTTTCTTCCCCGTTGAGAAAGAATAATCTGAGTTTCTGAACCAGCCCCATTTTCCTGAGAATTACATGGCACAAGCACAGGAAGAGTGGGAGGAAACCACACAAACTAAAACAGCTGGTTTGATGTTCACCTGGCTAAACCACTGATACCCGAGGCTGGTTAATCTAAGTTTCCCTGTGTTCAGAATAAAAATTTTCTAGCTTTTTCCAGGCACTGATTTTACCTTATATTGGACAACTCAGGGTCCTCAGTACATATTTTCAGCAATGGGTCTTTGTGCCATTTTACACACTACTCGTGTTTGATCACTCTGCGAGTTCATGTGTGTTAGTGATTCCTCTGGTTTTTGTCACGCAGGGTGAACCGAGAGATTCCCCCGGTGTGGCTGAGATCAGGCCACGGCCCAACATCTCCCAGGGATGATTTGCTTCAGCGTACACAATGTGTCAAAGCATCATGCCTTAATCTGCTGAGCGCAGTGACAGGGCTCGTGATGTGACAAGGCAGATCAGTCGATGCTGTACATGTCTTGCCAGTAGTGAGTAACAGGGGTGACAAACGTTGAGGGAGGGGGATGGAGAAAAAAACAGTGCGTGGAAGAAATGGAGACACCCCTGCACCAGCACCACTAATGATGGCTTGTGCCCACAGTGCGGATGTCGCGTAGCAGCTTGGAAATACATCCACATCTTGGCAGCAGACAGTGCCCACCAGGCCATTAACATTTCTTTCTAGTCTTTTCCAAATTGTGGTTTGTTAACTAGAAACTGAAACTTAAAGTAAGAAAGTCTAAACATCTATAACTGAAATAAGTCAGCGTTTTGTTTCCATAAACTTAAAAAAGTGGCATTGCGGGTTTTTTTGCATTGTCTTTTGTGAAGGCATTTGCTTCCAGATTGTGTTAACAAAAATATGTTGTTTGACAGATATCATCTCAGCAGACAGGTTGCCTAATCTGTTTTATTGACAAATTGACTTATTATTTGATCAACTTGAATATAGTCTTCAAGATATACTTCTATTATAAAAAAGTAGATGGAACAGAGAATAATGTGTTTAGTCCATCATCCTCTTTCAGCTGTCATTTAAACACTGGTGTGTCAGTAAGAAAAGAAAAAAAGTTATACAGTTGTTTTGATCATGCTGTCAGAATTGTCTTTATTGTCTGGGGGGGAATTGCCAGTGTAATTTTTTCTTCCTTGATACGATAATATATTGACCTCCCTCATTCAGTCAGAAGAAAGTGGGTTACGATGGCTTTACCCACCACCTACGTGAAGTTTCATATTCTATCAGAAGAGAAACAAAGGGAGCCAGAATCACTTATACTTCACTTCCCCTGTGTTCTCTTTCAATGGGATCTGGAAACAAAGTGAAGTTAAAAGGTTTTCCTCACCAAAGTCAGAAATGCTTTCAATAAAATAATAAAAATTTCTAGGCTGTTGCATTGCGGTCTTTTCATTAAGGGGAGGGGTGGGCTGCTGGTTATGTTTATTTTTAAGTTTAGAAGTTGCACTTGAAAAGTTTTAAAGGTATAATGAATATAAAAAATGTAAAATCTGCATTTATGTGGTTAACAAGGCAAACATGACAGCTTTAAGATTGTTTTCAAGCAGACTGTTTTGGGAACCTTTCTTGTATCCTCACCTTTCCTGCCTGATTTTGATGGAAGAAATCCTGCTCACCCCCTCCCTGTGGGGCTCCGATGTGCCCTGAGTCAGTGGTGCTACCACAGGAATCAAGTGAATGAGAAGATGAGACAAGATTTAAACCTGGACCCACAGACTGCTACCTTTAGCTATTTACTTTAAAAACTTTACATCAGAAATAAATTAATACTTAGGAGCAAGGCAGTCATTAAAAAAATCCCTCCATCTCGTCCATTTCTGAGTGTCCATCACAATTTGTCCATTTGTAATTGCACTCAAAGTAGGTGGATCAGCTCTAGTGGAGGTAATAAAAAAGACCCCGGTTTGTGTGGTTTGAATCTCTCTGGATTCAAAATAATTACCAATGATGAAAATCTTAGCCCTTTGAAATCAAATGCAATAGATTTTTCATTGGGAAAATAAATGCTCAAACTGAATTAAAAAAAATAAATCTAAGTCGTCAATACAAGGTAAAATTATTTTCTTCTTCTTGTTGTTTAATTCAGTGGGTAAATATATCCTTAGAGGGAAGTTGAACATGCTTTTGAGGCACAAAGTCAGGATTTTGATAAAAAGAAACCCCAAATCCAAACAGTTATGTTTGCAATATGGGAGCTCTAGGAGTGAGAATAAACTGGGCCCTGAGCTGTACCACCCCTGGCCTTAGTTTAGCAAAGCACAGATCTATCTAATGAAAACCTGGCCATGGAAAAAAAAAAAACAAAACCAAACCACCCACAATTTGCTCATCTTTGGGGTTTTTCTTCCTATTTTTTTTAAACTGCAGACATTTAATGCCATGCTTGTCTGAGAGCTTTTTCCTGTAGCTAATAATACTTTGCACTGCTGTAGTGCCTTTAATCCAAAGATCTCAAAGTGCTTTGCAGGCATTAATGAATTAAGCCTCATAACACCCCTTTGAAGTAGGTATTATTATAGCAGTCTTAGAGATGGGCTGAGTAATTTTCCTGAAGTTGTAGAGCAAGTCTCTGACAGAGTCAGGAATAGCCTGACGAAGTCCCGCATCTCAGCTGCTTCTCTAACCACCAGGCCATTCTCCCAGACTAAGTCTCTTAAATCATTTTAATTTTAAATAATTACTTTGATTTACTTACTGTATTTAAGTCATATCTCTGTTAAATACAAGGGGAGGCATTGATTTATCCTTGGTGGGTTAGGCATTCACTGCCTGTGAAAGTTGCGCTGATAACGTGAAGTTAAACCGACACAAATCCCTGTGTGGGGATGCTCTTGTGGAGGGATAGGAGGGGCTTTTCAGGGCTTAGTTTGAGCCCCTGTCTTCACTCACACATACTCAGTACTGTACAGCTCCATCAGTGCTGCTGACACCCGCCCCAGTCCCTGGTACGACACCAGTGCAGCTGCCTGAAATTACCAGTGGCATTTTCTAGGGGTGATAATTTGCACCATAAATGGTTCTTCAAATGGCTATAACTGTACCTATGACAGTAGTTTACATTATTTGTCATACACCAGCCCTCCTTCCTCCTTCCTGACATTGTTAACTAAGACTAAACATATAGTCAGGACTTTAAATAAGTCCAACCTATCTCAAAATACCATTCAAACTGCAGCTTGAATGGCCACACATGGCAGGCAGAATTTTGACTAAACCTTAAATTTGTACTTTTAATTAGATTTTTCAATTATGTATGTACCATTCTACTGCCATTAAGACCCAGATCTACTAAAAGGCTCCTTGCTTGAAGTATTTTAGTTTTTTTGGAGAGGTGTGACGTTAACCCCTTCCTAATGACTTGGCCATCACAGGCATGGGTTGAAGGTCATGATTTTTGGTCCAAGTAACTTTCCATTCTGCCTCTGGCAGCAAGTTTAGAAGAAACCTAAAAGGTAAATTGGTGAAAACCTGCAAATAACCAAACCCATTATCAATTCATTCTTAATGTCATGCCAAGCAGTTTGCTTTGATCAGATTAGTGGGTCAGGAATGACCATTCCTTGGTCCTGCTGTCACATCACCTTCAGCCATGCAGTGCTGGTGTGGTGGTCACAGCCAAGTTCTCTGGACATACAGTGCTCTGAGCTGAATTTGGTCTGCGATGGAGAAGGACTCTAGCTGAGTGCTGAGTTCTCTCCTCATTCCCTCAGCCCCAAGACACCTGCTATGCTCTGAGAAGGCTGCTTGGCCAGCACAAAAAAACCCCCCCAAAACCTGAAAAACCCCAAACCACTAAAGACTGGCTAATCTCTCTAAGTGCTGGACACAGACAGTCAGCTCCCAATGGCAGGATTTCCCCGTGGCCAGGCCAGACGTGGCAAAGCATGAGAGGGGTTGGGTGGGTAGGTGTGTGTGCATGTGTGTGGGGAGTCAGAACCTGTGACTCAGCTGACCCACGCGGTAAGACCAAGACCGTGATAATGCCTGCAAAGTTCACATGACCAGAGGCTGGAGAGCAACTGTTACAGATGATACCTGGGCATCTGTAGGATTTCCTTTGCATTAGCTTTTAGCTCAAAATTTACTTAGAGGAGAAAAATACTCAATGCAACCCCACAGTGTCTGCTAACTGCCAGCCTTGCAAATCCATCCCTGAGTGGGAAAGGCAGGCTGCCATCCTCTGCCTTGCGTGGCCATGTTAGCAAGAAGGTTGTGCAGCTGAGGCACAGCTGATGCTCATGGAGTTGCCGACACTGCCAGCCTTCCTAAATTGGCCAAGGACGCTGTGATGTCATTTTCTTATTCCTGCACTCATTGTCAGCCTGAGAGCAACCTCTGATTTCAGTATGGCCATCAGTGCTACAGAAACACCAACAGATGTTGAGTGTAAGCGTCCCAGGGGCTGAAATTAGCTACTCCGACTATCCCATGCCCACCAGTCTTGGGCATAGATTATTTTGATGAATACCTTCACAAGACTTTCTGTACCTTTACAGCGTGTGCTTGCAACTGGTTGGCCTGACAGATGCTGCCTGCTCTTCTCCCACTTTGCTTTTCTACAGCATTGCTGAATATTTATTAACTGCAAGCTTATTGACAAGCTCCTGTGCACTCTTTCTCGCTGATGCCAAAGTCACAGCACTGTGCTTCCTCGTGAGGCACATACGCTTTCCATAACCTTTCATGGCTTCTGTGGGGGGTCTTTTCACTTTCCTACACACATATAGCTCTGTATGTTACTTTCTTGGTAGGAATGCGCTAATTGTCACACATCTTTCTTTTTTAAATAGATTAATGTCATAATTATCCTCATTTTCTTCCTTCCTGCTACAGGCAATTGCTGGAATGCTTTAGCATTTTTTGAAAAAAAAAACAAAAAACAACCACCCAGAAAAAAACCCACAACTTGTCTGGGGAGAAAGAATTGTTACCACTTCTAAGTCTAGGCCAAAATATCACTTAAGGACTCTAATCTTTTTTTTTCTACTTCAGTTGCATACTTAGGGTTTAACTGGTCATTTCTGATTTTGCAAAGCTCAGGCTTACCCATATGTATTACAGTTCAGATATATTTTCAGCTTAGCTTTTCTCAGGTTCTCCCAGACATTTTTTTCCCCACTGGTTCAGGGAACATCGTTGCTTCCTTTAGGTACCAGCCCAGCCACAAAGAATAAAAATGAGAAAGAAATTCTATGTCCCTCCACGCCAGGGACTTTAAGTGGTTAAACAAGGCTGACTTTTATTGGCCTGAGCCTCACATTATATGGTTCTGCTCAGGCCTATT
The DNA here is from genome assembly GCF_003984885.1 of Neopelma chrysocephalum. NCBI lineage: Eukaryota > Metazoa > Chordata > Aves > Passeriformes > Pipridae > Neopelma > Neopelma chrysocephalum. The sequence goes on from NW_020897714.1 coordinate 30,766,844, forward strand.
TCCACTTCCACTGGACAGGTGCCACATAGGTGCTATACACTGCCTGAGGAAGCCACCAGAATAAACCTCTGGTGTGCTGGTGTTTCAGGTGCCACCCTGCTCCCAGGAAGAGCACAGAGGACAACCTGGCAAGCAAGAGAAGTGTGGGCAGGTTCGTAGGACTTCCACCAGCTACCTCCTGCTTTCCCAAATATTGCCTTTTCCCTTTAGGAAATCTGGAACCATAGAATGGCATCTGTCAAGCCGTAGGCACTTGAGAGTAAGCACCCATCAGAATAACTTACTGTCAAAAACAGGTACAAATTCATTTCATCCCACTTTGTGCCATATGCTGCTGTCAAAACTTCATGAACTGTTTAGGCAGCATGTTGGGACATTTTGACTAACTATGAGCAGAGCTATTTTTTTCATAGCTTTGTGTCATTGGTGTTTATAATGGGGTATTTTCCTGAACTTCCTTTGGTCTCTGAACAGATACGCCTGTAGAAAGTGAACACAGCTTTGAAAGGTGGGTACGGGCCAAACCTCTGGATTCACCCATTCCCATTTATTGTCCTGACAATGAACTGGAAATTGTGCTGTACCATGTTGTTCAGGGACCAACTTTTCCTTCTATTTTAATGCTAATATTTGAAGGATGGGGTGATTTTTTTTTCCCCTGTGATTTGCTGAAAATCTTGAATTTTGGATCAGACTGGTAACCTGAATCTAAATCTCATTTTCTGCTGCTTGAGCCCAGCTGTTTTGTTCTCCTGACAGGAAAATTAGCTAGCACACCCTTCACTATAATAAGTGGGAAACAGACCACAGGATAGGTAAAGAACACATTTGCTGTTTTATTGGTGCCTTGCAGGGCAATAATACTGAAAAAGGGGAATGCAAAAGAAACAAAAAACCAAAAACCAAAAACAAAAACCCAGGACGGTGGCAACCCACATTGTATTTTTTTTAAAGAGTACATCAACTCCTGTTTTTTTTCATTTATTGTGGCATGAATGATAACATAAAACCAAAACATGAAAATATACAACTTATATTACACTATGTGTTATGAACAAAATATAAATCTATAACTCTATGTTATATTTACATAATTATTTCTTTTATTAAATTTCAAGTGAGATGGTAGGTTGCACATACTTTGTTTTAAGCTCCAGGCATTTGATTGTCTCTATTTCTTTTCTATTTTCATTTCACTTGTAAAATCCAAAACGTTAGAAGGAGTAAGAGCTTTAGAGCCAATGGAGCTATATAAATACTGTTTCAGCAAACCAGTGACAAAAAACACTGGGGAGTAGAGAAATCAGTCAGTAGAAAAAACGAACTTGACATGTTCTTCAATCTGGGAAACTGACAAGTTAAGATAAAGTTGAAAAAATGTAAATATAAACCAAGCTAAACAGCCAGCCCATGCCCTGTGAATTGAGGATACACTTGAATCCACATCTAGTGAATCACGCACAGTTCTCTGCAAAATGGAAGGTATGGTTCTACCGAGAAGTGGGCAGACAAAAAAAACTTCCTATCCGATACATCATGCCCTTAAAACATAAGAAATACCATATAGTTGCCATTCATTCTAGCAGATGAATTCTTGCTAAGTAAGGTCTACGTTTCCACGGAGTATAATTATTTTTGATGTTATGAACGTGATGTCAGAGGCTTCTTCGGGGACAATAACAGCTCATCTCTTTGGATTAAAAAGAAAAAGCTCTGAAAATGTGCTGTAAAAAGGTTAAAGACAATTTACTTTCTAAAAAATGATTTAATTAAAAAGAGTCTACTGCAGTAACCAAATCTTTGAAATAATGTCTTCGAAGAAAGAATTTCTTCCATATGCATTCATAATAAGAGGATTTGGTTACAAAACTAATTAAATGCTATAATAATAGCTAGTGTTCTTTTCTGGGGGCCTGATTAATATAGCGGAACGGTTAAATAAAGATGTTAAATGCACTTAAAAATCCTATTTTACTAATATAAGGCATGAATAAATTGAAAAAGGATATACTCTGTGTTATTTAATTGAGCTTAGAAGCAAGTGCCTCAGTTTTTTTTTTTCTTCTTTCTTTTCCCCCTTTCCCCACTGCTGGCAGTGTTCTTTTGTAAGCTCGCAAGACACACGGCACAAGGGGCTCCCCCCAGTTAGAAGGGGGTGTCCTGTACGCCCCACCCCAGGCAGCTCCCCAGGAGCACCCTTGCTCTCCAGGTTCCCAGGGAAGAGGGGAACAGAGCCCGCCTTGGCATTAGGGCCTCGATGCGCTTTTAGGTTAATACGATCCTAATCTCTTCTAACCTGGTTTTTCTACATGCTCCAGGGCACAGAACCCAGGAAAAAAAAAAGAAACAAGACAAGAAGATCTTTTTATAAATGCATGTTTTGCTTTGTTTGGTTTTTTGCGGGTTTTGTTTTCTTTTTTTTTTCCCTAAGAAATTTAAAAGGGACAAACAGGGCCTCATTTTCAAATCTGGTCTTCTACTGCCGAAGGATACACGGGTGATCATCCTTGCACCCAAGAAAACATTAGCACAGGCTTTACGTATTTTTCTGGTTTGGAACCCCAGAGCCGTTTTGCGGCTTTTTTTTTTTTCTTTTTAACATTTTTCTCTTTTGGCCTTTTTTTTTTTTTTAACATTTCTGCATCGGTTTTCAACATCCAAGAAAGCAAGAGGTGGAGTCTGCTAAAGCCACCCTGGTGGGGGAACCCCAGCGTAGTCTCTCGGATGGAAATGTGTACGGTGAGGAAATCAGCGTTCAGCTGAGCCCCAGCCCAGGCCGAGGTGGTGAGCACAGCAGAGGGCTCCGGGAGAAGGTCCTGCTGCCCCAGCTCCTCCAGCACAGGAGCCACCCTGCCCACGGACACCGGGCTGCCTCCAGGAGCGGCTCCTGCGGCGCAGCCTGAAGTTCAGGGCTGAAACTCGGTCCCGCTGAAGCCAAAGGGCCTTGTTCCCATTGACCTCCCCGAGGCCGGCTTTCCAGCCCCCGTGCCCAAGACCTGCTCCAATCGCACCTGCCGCAGTGGCACCTACCTGGAGCTAAAACAAAGTATTCTGGTAGCCCAAAAGTGACACAATTAAACCATAGAGAGTCTCTATAATGTGGTGGAAATCAAGCATCCAGCAAATGTGAGGTGAACCCACAAGAGTCAGAAGTAATTTGTTCACAAAGACAGGGAACAAATTTAAAAGTTAAAAAAAAAAAAAAAGGAGCAATTATCTGTTTTCACATTGTACATAATAATGATATAAAAACAACTGTCTATTTTTTTTTCCTTCTTATCCAAACAGAGTGCTTAAAAAAATTGGCTCTAGATGACTGGTGTAATTAAATAACTAAAATGAGTGATGAGAGAGCAGAAGTTAATTAAGATTGAAAACAACACTCCCATTAATTCACTCCATCATAATAAACATCAGAAGTTGACATGGCTGGGGCCAAAATTAAAATAAAAGAAAGAGAAATGGTGTGAGCAGAAGAAGAAGCGATTTGTTTTCATATGTATATATATATATATTTATATATATATAAAAAGGCAAGGTGGGGAGGGGTATCCATTTTAAATAGCCTAACAGCTTCATTTGCTGCACTGCCAAATTAGAACAGAATAAAATAAAGTTAAAAAGGGGGGGGTGTAAAATAAATTATACATAATTTACTAATCTGGGAACAGCTGACCATTATTATTATTATAATTACCATTACAACACTAGCAAGAAGAGGCAGTTCAACTGAAAAAAAAACCCAACACAGTCATAAGATACAAACAAAAAGAACCCTCTTTGACATGGAGGATATGATCAGCTACTCCAAGCATAATTTCAGAGCAAATTTTCTGAGAGAGAGAAAATAGAAAATAATTTTTTGAGGCAGAGTTGGAAAACAAAACAGGGAAAAGAGGAGAAAAATAAAACAGATGTTGCAGGGTAAAACTATCACGTCCAAACTGCTCATTGGAATATTGTCCTAAGTCTTCAATGGCATTTGCTTGTTTGCTTTGCACAAGGTCTGCAGAGGTCAAGTTACACTTCAAGTGGGATTTCAAGAGGCAAAGAAAGGCATTCCCTCCCTTCCCGGTCTCTCCTTCTACCTGCCCCTTTCATCCTGCACCTGGCTGACTGCAGTGAGAGCTAAATTGCCTGATGAAGGGACCATTTGTAAAAGCAATGTTGCCAAATACTGATGACCAGGGTTCTGGTGAATGCTTGGGCTGGGATCTCACTGCCACTAAGATGCACAGGGCTAATTTTACAAGTTAGAGCGATGACAAACAGCAATGGATCTCTCTCTGGGAGTAGGAATTTACCAGGAAATAACATAAGTATAAAACTGGCATCCCCAGTTGGAAAACCAACTCAGAGGAAGGCTTTTGCCTCAGTATGATCCTAAGACTTTCCTTTACAGGCAACAGAGCAGCTCTGGAATAGCTGCTTTTTGAAATTTGGAGTAGTATTTATGGTTGGTTGGTCAGTTTATCTAATGCTTCTGTCTTGCTACACAAACCAGGGTCCTCTTCTCCTACAGGAATATTACAGTGAGGAGATGAAAAGAAACTCTAATTAATTTATATTTATATTCTTTTTTTCCCCCCGAAATAAAGCATAACATTCAATTACATTATCAGAAATGCAAACTTCTGCTCAGGATTAGACTTGTGTAATTCCACCTTCCTCACCTGGTTGTCATTGCCCAAGGAAGACAAAACTGCACAAGCAACGTATTTAAGTGCTCTAGAACAACTCTGAAAATATTTTAGCACAGGAGAGTAATATTTCGGTTGTGAGAGGCAGCAGCTGGGGAAACTCGGCACCACAAAAGGTTTGGGTTCTTACATGCCCACTTTGAATATGGAAATCTCTTTGTAGCTATTAGTCTTCCTTCCTACACAAACATCCCACAGACAAAAAAAGGACTTCTGCCAATGCAAAGGAGAAAAAAATGTCAGTTAAAAAAAAATTGCCTTTTCAGAATCAGAAATCAGTACTCAGCCACCCTGAAGGTACGAGTTCATCAAAACTGGACATGTTGGGAGGTAACCTAATCATGCTCAGTGAGGAAGTAACATTTCCAGTTGCCCTGTCCTGTGCAGAACAAGCCACATTTTGGACAAGCCTTTTTTATTTCATTTATTATGCCACTTGAAGTGTAAACTAAAAGCAAAGGCTCCTTACAGACCAAGTCATTTGGAGGGTGCAGGACTTCATTCTGGAACATGCTTTTTGCTCACAATAGTCCAAGATTATTCTTATTAGTACCATAAACACGCACACATGAAAATCCAAGACCATAAAATATTTTTTCTCTAAATTTCTTATGTCTCTCTCTCTCTCTCTCTTTTTTCACCTGAGAACGGCACCTACAGTTTCCTTTAAAAAGCAAAACCAAAACCAAAAATATATGTCTAATCTCACCAGCTGCTGGTATATCAGGTTCTTCGAGGGATTGTCTAAGATACAACACTGTCCTAACTTAAGACAGAGTAGAAAGCAAAGAAAAAGCAAAAGAAAAACAAAACAAGAAGAGAGCAACCTAAAAAAAAGCAAATTGGACTAGTTCAGCGCTTTAGTACAAATTTGGCACTTGCTCAAAGACTCAGTATGGTGTGCAACTGATGAAGAGAAGTCCTCTCTTGAAAGGAAATAATTGCTTGTTGGGGTTAACAGAAACAGACTCCCCACTTCCCTCCTTGCCAGCCACGCGCACAGGCACGCACGCACACACGCACACACACACACTTCTGACCCAGATTTGACAGGGAGGAGGGGGAGGAGGAGACAGAGGGGGTTAAAAGGAATTTTATCTTTTTTTCTTTTCCTGTCAGGTGCATTACCAAAAAAAAAAAATTATTTCTCTTTAAACTGTAGCACAAAACAACAAAACACATTCACAAGCCACTTGTTGGCACTGTGTACCTGAGTGAGAATTTCTAGAACATTGTAGAACAAACAGCCATAAAGTTTATTTGAAAAAAAAATAATAATAATAAAAGGTCGACGGGTAAGACTTCAGTGCTTGGGTATAGCAGCTGAATTACTGGCATTATTTTACCCATAGCTTATATCATTCTGTTGTTGTTGTTGTCGTTGTCTTTGTTTCCTTTCTTCTGAGCCTTTTTTCTTCTGATGCAGGCTGATGTCTATTAGTCAGCTGATGTCCCAACTAGTTAAGACTAACAGTTAAAGTAACAGTCAGTGTATGAGAAAGTTAATGTGCTTGGCCACTGGCAAGGATAAACCAGATGGGGCTTTATTTATTTTTTTTTCTTTTCTCCTTGAAGTCCTGTAGGTCACGAGAGATTTGGACCCCGATCAGTTGGCTTGCCCCGCAATGTGATTTTCACTGTCACTGCCATAGTCCGCATCGGGGTCATCCTCTTCCTCATCGTATTCATCGTAGATTTCTCCATTGACGTCGTCGGTCTGCATCTCCTCCTTGATATGAGGCTCCTCGCCTTTGATGCCGTAAGTGCTCTGGATGACGGGCATCCCGGGTTCCGGGCTGCTGGACACGCTCGAGTGCTCCGAGGGCAGATGTGGGGAAGGCATTCCTGCCATGGCAATGGCTCCTGGGTAAACTACGCCCGCGGTGGCAATGGGGATCTGTGCTTGTTGCCTGGCATGGAGAAAAAGCAAAAGGATGTTTGAGTACTGGAAGGAGTAAAGGGAGGGCGAGATCAACAGCAATTTGCAAGCCTGTAGCATATATTCTTGGGCATGTAGAGAAAGTCCCTAGATGGCCCATGCAAGACAGCCTTTATATCAATATTCCAGACTCACCAACTGATGCTCCAGAAATGAACATCAAGCCCAAACCAACTTCACTGATAAAAAAAACCTCTGTAAACATCTCTAGCTGTACCTGCACTAGTTCCAGCTTGCCTGCTTGTGAGGCAAACTTCTTTTCTGGGTCAACTGGGTGTCCCATGAGCTGCCAGCCAAAAATAAACTTCCCTGCAACTCTGGTCCAACTTAAAATCCATGTATTTTGAAAATCTTCCTTTTAAATAATCCATTCTTCGGGCAGGACTAGACATAAAGGTAACACATTGCCAACAGCAGAGATGTAGCAAGGACTGGGTAAATTGCACAGGAATGGGGAGGTGCTGTGGGAAAATACCAATGGATGAGGAGAAAGCAAGGCAGGACTCTCCAAAGAGACAATGCTTACTCCACATTCACTCAGAGACCTGCCTACTATTAGGGAGAGGGACAGTGAGCTTTCTGGGGCCAGCATGGGTTCACAGGTTGATCCCTGAAGGCCTCCCACTGGAAGGTGATAGTTTCCACTGGGAGCGGCCCTTGTGAAAAGCAGGCTCTTTGAAGGAAGATGGATAAAATTGGGAAAAGGCAGACTTAAAACGGAAGCAGGCATTATTTAAAAATAAATAAAAAGCAAGCAAGCAACATGAGCATTTGAGAAAATCCTCTACAGGATGCCTTTATACGGCGTCTAAGCCTTGGAAACCTGTCTGCAGTAATGAAAGAAGAATTATTCCAGGCCACAGAAATTCCCTTTGCATCAAGAACACTGGCTGTGTTATACCAGTGTTTGTTTCCCTGAGAAGCTTCAGAGTCCCAACAAGCCTAGAGGTTTAAAATTCATGCTCCTTTTGTTTCCTTGCTGCATGAAGTAATTCCATTGCAGTAATACTCTTCAGTACATGCTGCACATTGTAATGTCATCAGCGGTGTGTCCATCTGCACTGAAAAGCCTTGCCACAGGAGACAGGGCAGAGTCTCTTGAGATGAACATTCTTAATTAAGAATGAAGCCCTCCCCTGTTCCCCTGCCTGCCTGTGCCCTGGCTGTACAGTAAGCCTCGCACAGTACAGTGATCCTGAAAGACTTTCCTCTGCCAAACAGCTTTACATTTGTTTGGAATCGCTGCTGCATTTTCAGATACTTCCTGCCTGCCACTGGAGTGAGGCCTCCCTCCGCACAGCCCTTATTTCTGTGTTTCTGAAACAAGTTGAAGTTGTCTCAGCTGAAGATACAGCTCTTAAAGTAGGGAGCGGATCTAATTTGCATTTTATTCTTAATTCAATAGGAAGGCTTTTGTTTTCTGGAGTCAGCATTTCTGCAACAAGATTCAGCACACTTAAATTGCTTTTAATATTTAACAATAGGAACACTTTGCACTTAAATGGTGCTTTTCAGAGTGCTTTTCAAATATTAAATAATTTAAGAATGGTATTCTTCCACCTTTGTAGCGTGTCCAGCCCAGAAGTTCTTGCAGCAGTCCTCAGATACTAATGTATAAGGGCTCTCAGCAGTCCAGTGAGGTGAGCTTGCCACGCTACCCACTGAAGATGAAGGCACTGAGATAGGAAAGCATTAAAAAACACCCTTAAAAAGTCCTTCCCATTGTGATGCCTTCAGCATGTCCCAGCAGCCAGCATAGACACAGCTCCTGTAAACCAAATCACTTATTGTGGTGCCCAGGCAGGAGCTGGGCTGGTGTTTAGAAGTTTGCCCTAAATGACCTGTCCTGGGGGATGCAACAGATGGGGAACTAAAACCAGGAATGCAACTGTAGTGCCATGACAGGGCATCACACACTGACCCCCACTGCAGCCATTGGCCTCTTTGTCAGTAGCTTCTATAGAGATTTCACCCCAGGTTCTGTGCCCCTATGCCCCAGTGCAAATTATGTCCAGAAATGTCTTGATTTCAATGTCAGCCTTGTTTGGAAAGCTAAACAGTATGCAGAATGTTACAAGGTTAATTTTTTTTCCCATGATGAGGCATGCATGTTAACCAGATAAGCAGTGTTTTGGGGGCTCTGTTGCCACCTATTCTTTTTCCAGAAGGCCCCCTCCTCTTTTTTTAATCTCTTGATGCCAAATGTTGGCTGACTTCCCTGTGTTTGTTTCAGTGCTTACCATTGGGATCACTGGACCTGCCAGCACCACAGGGTTAAGCAGCTCAAATTTCTCTGCTGAGCGGCTTATTATAACAATGCACACTGTAGCTGTTTTAAACACAGTCTGATGACACTTAGCAGTTGCTGGACAGATATTCTCTCCTTTATTGCTACTTCTAGCAATTAACTAGAGAGATGTGGTACTCAGTTAAAATTAAAAGGATTCAAAATTCAGATGAACAGAACACAAATTTCATTATTTCAGAGGGTCACTCATGTTGCTGCTTTTGCTCTTTTTAAAACCACTGTGTAGCTTTTAATTTTCTGGGGTGAATACAGAAATATTGTGGAATATTTGATTACTTCCAATTCTTTTTGATCTGCTGTAGCCAAATCCAAGGAAGGTTTCCTTCTCTGCAGAAGGCAAATACATGCTACTCTCCTAGGCAGATATTAATCTAATCATATCAAGCTGATCTATTACCTGTTTATCAGAACTGGTCTTCTTAAAATTTATGCTCAACACAAAGCATTTAGCTTACTGCTATAAGACACTCCCTAGTATAACAAATGCTGTCACAACGAACAACGCAGAGAACTTCACGCTTGATATGAATTAACTGAGCCAAGTCCACATTCCAGCTCAAGTAAAGTGTGTTCAGCAGTCCTTTCTGCAAACCACTTGTCACAGATCATACTGAATGCAAACTCGTAATTTTGGCTTTTGGATCACGAGACAGATATTCATTCAGATATACTCTCTCAGGACTCATAATAAAGTAATAGTTATAAGGCTTTATTAGAAGACTTATGTTTCATTGGAAAATCTTGAGTTTTTTTCTTTTTTTTCATGATCAGAGTGGAAACGAGACAGTTGGCTGAGGCTTTAAGATGAGCATATAGCAGAGCCAACATAGAGATCCCTAACTGCCTAACTTCCGCCTGGAACACGTTGTTATAAAGTTTAAGCTTCATTTTCTGCTGGCAATATCTAATGTTCCTGCCAACAAACAATAACATTTACCACACCGAATTAACAATTCTCCCTGAATTATTTTTTTTTTTTTTAATGAAAAGAGCAGTAGTTTTTAAAGGTCCCATACCCAACATTAAAATACTGCCTCATCTCCTGGCGTCTGTTGCGCATGATAGCCTTGTACTCGCCAATGCGTAGTTTTTTGCCGTCTACAAGGCAGGTACGCTTCGGCCTTGGCTTGTATTTGTAGTCTGGGTATTTCTCCAGGTGCTGTTTGCTGAGTCGGGCCTGCTCCTCATAGTATGGCTGCTTCTCTAGGTTTGTCATAGCTTTCCAGCGAGATCCTGTCACCAAGGGAAAAAAAAAATTAAAAAAAAAAAAAGAGATTCTACTCATCCCCAAACACTGAAAGGCAGAGAAACAAGTAGGTCACCCAGAACAAGATACCTACGGTCATATCGCTTTGGGCTGGGAATCTGTCAGAGCTTCTAGACAGGGGTCAGGTCTTGTTTGTATTTTACTGGTAAACCTCTTGGTTATGGCCAGGAGGCAGAGAGATGGCACTTGAAGTTTTGACTCAATATTTTATTGAAATTTATCTACATTATAATGCCTTTCAGGTGGGAAGTAAAACCATTATCTTGATAATGGGCAATCCCTGACACTTTGTTGTAGAAAACAAAGTCGCATATTTTAGAGGAATGTCCAAAGACCCCTTAGATACACAGAGTCTGCTCTGCTACATCCCCACACTCTTCCTTGGCCATGGGCCTGTTTTCACCTCCTGTCCAGAGGAGGTACCACTCCTGTGCTGCCATCTAGTCACTGTGATCCACCATGGCTGGATCAAGGCATGAACTCAGGACAGCACATGTCCACAGCTTAACTGTTCATGACAAACACAGGAACCTTCTGGCTTCCAGGTTTGTGAGAAGTAGAATACGAAGTGATCGTAAATGCTATGCAGTCAGGTACAGGAGCCTGCAAAGAGCCTGAAGCAATGCCTCTAAAAGCTATAAACTATCCCATATGTCTCATCAGGGTTTTAACTCCAAGACCAAGTCCCGGGGAACGCTGCCAGCTCCAACTTATAGAATTTAGTGTGTGTCATGAAGGGAAGAGCACTGGGATACTGGCACACCTCTATGCAGAGCTGCACTATGGCTTCATTGCTGGCAGCCTTGTTTTCTGCCTATGTTAATGTGGATATTTGAGCTAGGCATATAATGAGGACTTTGCAATTGTTTTCGAATACCTCCTGAAAGTTATAAACTAATATTTCTTAAAGGACATAAATATGAGAGCTGAAAGTAAAACTTCTTGAATCAGTTACCCTATTTTATTTTCCCATGAAATATGAAAGTGCTTCAGGCTAAGATACATTTCAAATAACAGGAATGATCCAAGCTGTGAAACATATGGCCTAGAAGGAAAACTTTATTGGAAAATAGTCGATTTTCCCATTGGAAAAAAAGTTTGAATAGTTTGTCAATGTAATGGGTTCATAATGTCATATCTCATACTTGACTTCCTCTTGTTCTTTGTTTTTATGGTTACTCATACTGTACTTAGCTCATGCTATTACTCAGGCTGGTCTTAGCTCACTGTGCCCCCAAGACTGGCAATATAGGGAGCGCAGTTACCCCTTCCCAGGAAAGAAAACAGTTTTATTCACTCTAGAAAGGCCTCTTTTGATTATTGACACCATTTCCCCCATTGCTCTTTGAAGCTTTTCTCCAGAAGCCCAAACTGCAGCACGGACTAAAGGGCTGGTACAGCCTGACCTCACACCTAGAGATAAGTGACTTGTAAACAGCGACGCCTTCATTCTGAAGACAATGGACATCTCTTTCTTAACAAGCACTGATTTGGAGTCAAAGCTGTCATGATATTTACAACATGTAACATGCAGAGATCCCCCAGCTAGTCCTGGAATGGGAAGCAGTTTAATGACATTGTTATTAGCTTAGGCACAGCACCATACCAGCACGACTAGATGGCTTCTAGGATTTGGACTGAAACTCCCGCACGGCTCTTCGTATGCCATACTGAGGTAGTGTCTGTACATGGGGATCTGTGGCTGTGCTCTGTATTACACAGAGCAGCAAAGCTCTGCGGACAGAATCGCAGTCAGCAGCCTTGTCTCCCGCAGAGAAATTATTCCAAGCTTTTTCTGGCAAAGAGAGCGGCTAGAAAAAGTGACACCAACTTTCCACATACAGTACCTCCTAGATTTTGGGCTGAATGACACAGTGGTAAACATGTGGAAATTGCCAAAACACTGCACACCTCCTAATGCTGCAGAAGATGGAAACATAGATCAGGCCTGTGTTGAATGATGTTAAGAATTCAGGATAAAACATGCAAGCTCTACTGGAAGATGCCCAGATGTGGTTCTGCTTTCAAATTCTACCTCACAGACACTGGCACACAGGTGTTTCAGCATACAAAGAAAATCATGGCAGTTAATCTAAAGCTGGAGTCCTCTAATCACAGACCTGCTGAAATCCTAGTGGCTTAGAAAACCTGCCCTAGCTTCTTTTCCTGCTGCTCAATCAGTTTTTATTTATGAATAGAAAAGTTGAAACCCTCAGTCTTTAAACAAATCTTGACATTTGCTTTATATGCTGTGAAGGGATCTGCAGTGTAGGAACTCAGACATATTCTGAGACAGACAGGTGGACAGAAAGGCAGAAATTGAAAGCAGTTGTTGAAGAATTGCCATGAAACTGCTCTATTCCAGCACGGTTCCTGTTCTGCTGTGTTAGTTCACTTGCTGCAATCCTACACTCAGATCTGGGCAGGCTGATTCCTACCTCTTAATGTGAAAAGATCCGTAAATAGTGGGTGAAGTTAGGCAAACACACAAGTCTTTGCAGGATCAGGGCCATAAAAAGAAAAATTTTCATGCATAATATTGGTACATACAGTTACACATACAATATTTATACATAAATGTCATTTGTCATGTTTTTCCTTCCTGAGCTGCAAACTCAAAACAACAAAAATCCTGGCAGTTTCACCTCTGTTCCTAGCAAATTTTTAATAGCTGCCTTCTGCAGTGATGCCTCCTCTTACTATGACTTTAGTGTTTTTACAAAATATACTAAATATAATTTACTAGTATGTTTTGAAGTATCATACATAATTAAACAAACAATGTCGTCAAATTTTAAAAAAGGGTACATTTTCTGTCGATAAACCCTTGTTATATACATTTTATCATTTTCACTTCTTAGTCACATACATAATCCAACCAGCTCTCTGACTGGTCTTAATCTGGAATTTTCAAAGTTTGAAGAATACATAACTCTGATCTTGGAACTTGAAGCCACAGCTCAAGCTATGAATGAGTACTGCAAATCAACATATTAAAACTGGTTAAGAATACCTTATGTTTGGACGAAATACATTTGTAATAGCTTTATCTGTCATTGTTTTATGTGTCTGTAAACACACACAGGCAGGCATGGGTACCTATGCACAATGCCAAACCCAAGCCTAAACAAGGTATGATCGAAGAATCTTGAAAAATCTCTCTTTTTAAGGGAAGATTTACACTCCTGGGTGAGCTTTCCGCTCACCATCTGTGTTGGAAAGCTTTGAGTGGGTCAAGTATGCAAGGCTTTCTCCTTGACTATGAAAACAAGAACCCGTTCCCCTCCCTGGATGAATACATAATGACAAGCAAAATTCTTGCACAACTCTCTCTGATCTGGTGGCTGAAGTATTTAGGAAAAAAAAACCAACCAAACATTTACAAGACTTCAGTACCAAGCATGGCTTCTGCCCCCAAAGTGAGGTAGGGCAGTTAGAGCTGTGCTCACACAGCTGTGTGTGACTGTGAACACATCTGGAGAGGGCAAATATTAAAATCCAGGGCAGAAATGAGATGCCCTCAGGACAGACACTCGTGCTCAGGCACACACGTGCCTGCATGTTCAGAGCTCTGCTTAGATAAGAATTCTCTGATAAGAATTTTCAGCTGTTTGCAATATTCTCTAACTTTTAGTCCATTAGACTGACATTTTTCAATCTGAGTACCTGATTCAGGCTGATTTTATGTTTAATAAATACCCTCACATACACAAACAGTTGTATAATGTATAGGTATGTGTATAGGTTTGTATTCACACACTTACACATCCCAAGAGAATTTCTGAAGGTAGTGTTTAACTTCACTGTTTCCTAATATCTTCATGTAGATTTCTCAGTGAAATTAATTAAAATATTTACAAAAAGATCTAAACAATGCATTATTAAATTGATAGGGTCCAGCAGACCCACTTTAGCACTTTTTTAACAATTTACTAAAAAAAATCATTATCCACAAGTTTAAGTTGCAATGAACAGATGGATGACAAACGTATGCACAGATGAATTTAGTGACAAATCCGTGTATCTAATTTTTATGCTCAAAACATAATACCACAGTGTCAAACATAATCCCTAGAGAATGCTAGTGCTGGGAAGGGCACCTCCTCTCATTTTACTATAAAAATGATCCTCGATCAGTGAGAACTCTATCTAAGCTGCTCTCTGTGACAATGAGCTCTCTGACCTCAATGTGTAGCAGTACCGCTGGAAAAATGGGAAGGAAAAATTGTGGCTTTCTAATAAGGAGACCCTGATACCTGGCTGAACTGTAAGCTTCTAGTTGCTCACCCTACGCCAGTTAACAGACAGCTCCCTGCTGACTTCAAAAGACTGGCCTTTTGCAATTCAGGGAAGACCTTTGTAATGTTTCTGTCAAGAAGGAAGACGCCAGGACATCCCTCTCCATTGCAGAGGTAGACCGAAAAAATTAAATGTGATGCTGGAAAGAAATAGAAACATCATCTCTCACTGCCTCAGACCTTGCTTTTCCCCATATCTGGCAGCAAAACAGAAAGAGTTTGGAGTCAGCTATACTGTCTGTCACCTCAACAGGATCTGTAATGAATTTGCACATTTTACTCCAACTACTGTATATCTAATCAGAAAAAGATGTCCCCATATCTTCCTGATCTAGTGCCAAATAGTAAAAGGTGATTCCTTATGTTAACAATTTCAGCAGAATGGCTTATTAAAACCAGATTTTAGGGTATTATAAAATGCTTAGAAGCCCTTTAAAATGTCAACCAGGATCCCCAGAGACTGCGTAAAATGTCAGCCCAGCTCAAGCGCCTGTTTTAAGCAGAATGAATTAGCAGCGTGCTGTCGGAGGTTGTTATCCAAAACAATCAGTTAAGAGGGAAAACATCAAGCTCTCTTTGTACTTTCTATATGAAAAGGGCCATTCAGAATGATCTTGTAGATTTCTGAAGCTGATTATTTAAAAACAGGTTTAACCAGGTCTACTCTCAATTTAGAAACAGACCAAAACTATTACTGCCCTGTCCTCCGGCTAATCACATCATACACCTCTGACCAGTATAATCCCTTTTAACCAGTATAAGGTTATTTTACCATCAACATAACCAATTTAGCCTTCTAATCCTGTTCCCATAACTAATCTAATCATCTTGTACCACCCTTTAAATCACGGGTTAATATCATCACATCTGCCATCCACAGCAATACATTCTGCCACTCCAACCAATTTATCTCATTTCTACTTGCCCCCTGCTAACTTTTCATAATACCACTCTCATCAACATAAGCCTCAAACCTCTGACCACTCTAAACTCAGCCTATTTACCAGACCTGCAGCTGGTTAATGCTGCTATTACATTTCTTGAGTAGTCTGCAAAACCACTGAGACCTGCAACCCAGGTAAACATGTTCTCCGCTTAGCCACTGGCCTGAGGGGTGCTTAGGTCCTGTAACAGTTTTTCTCAGTAAAAATTCAACATCTCTAACTTGGTCACAGATTTTTTTTTTCTCCAGAACAGTGATTCATGGGCCTCAGAGAGCCTTACTAGTCACCTGCTGTATCATTCAGCATGTCACAGGGGGGTGACTTTGGACAGAACATGGTACTGAGAATCTGAGCAAGTAGTGAAAAGTTGGAAGACTATGGCATGAGATTCAGTAGATGACATTCATCAGAAATATTGCTAGGAATGTAAAGAGCAGAGGATATGGAAATTAGATCTGATGTTTCTTTTTTTCTTAATTTCAGGGTTCTTATCAGACTATGGGAGAATGAAAAACCACCCACTGTAGGAGAAGACTCAATTTGAGAACCTAAAGGTGCACAAGTCCATGGGACCTGCGTGTCCATGGGTCCTGAGATGCATCTGCAGGACCTGAGGGAACTGACAGGTGAACTGGGGTTACACTGTTGGTGGACAAGGGAAGAGTGACCAACATCATCTATCTGGACTTGCGTAAAGCATTTGACATTGTCCCACATGACATCCTTATCTCTTGAACTGGAAAGACATGGATTTGATGTATGGATCCCTTGGTGGACAAATAATTGGTTGGATGGTCACACTCAAAGAGTTGTGCTCAGCAGCTTGATGTCCAAGTGGAGACAGAAAGTTCTATGACACAAATCTAGTACTGTAGTGTGCTACCTCAGAGAAACCAGATAGATGAAATATGTGGGCAAATAAATGACAGCAATTATTTTGTGCTTGTTCAACAGCCGAATGAAATGAACTGTTTTTGTCTATTCAGTTCGTGTTTTCAAACCAAAATTACCAACACAATCTCAGTAATTACAAAGACACAAGAAGATGTCAGGTTATGCTTAATGCATACTGCTGGGTAGCACAGTGGAAGCTCATATCACTGTTGTCCTTGGTGCAGTGATGAAGCTGCACAATAGAGAGACACCACTTCTGTTGTTTCAGGTGCTCGGCTCTATTAATTCAAAATATTTTTGAGTTTTGCTCTGAAAGAACAGTGCTCTATCACTCTTACCTAATATCTTGCTGATGTTGGAGTTGTGCATGTCAGGGAAGGCTTGAAGGATCTTCCTCCGTTCGTCTTTAGCCCACACCATGAATGCGTTCATTGGGCGCTTGATATGGGGTTCATTGCTACCACGCCCTCTGGATTCCCGATAAATTCGAGACTCTGAGACTCCTGCACTTCCTAAAAAGAAAGAGAAAAACATTCCCAGCTTGTTTTTTATTATGCAGCTACCTCTGCCTTTAGTAACCCATGTCAGGTGCTGCACATTCAATGAGTCCATGTTCATAATAGGTTAATGTTAAATATATTGTATATTGTCTAGTTTAATCATTCTGTTAATTCAGTATCACATAGTATAGACTTGATGAAGAGCTTAGCCTGCTTTTTTTCAACACAAAGCATTAAAACAGCTTTTCTAAAACATCTTTTACTGCTCAATAACATAAAGCCTATATTTATCAACGTAGATTTACTTTTTACTTTCTTCCTTTCTTGCTTAGAGAATGCATGTGTTACCCGTCTTCTACCTTTTTTGTGATGGAAAGGGAGTAATATATGGCAACATCAGGCATTTCTTCTTAAGCAATTCTCTAACTAGCAAAAAAATACTTACATATCTGCCTGTTTTTGTGCTGACATCTCCATAACAATATATGCAATAGCAGAGAAACAAACAAACATTATGCTTGCTTTATGAAACAAGTAAAGTTCCCACAGATTCAGAGCACTCAACACTTATGGAGGATCAGGTCTATACTTCAGGGATTCCCTGTGTGATCTCACATATATTTGCCCTCTTTAGTCCCTTTTACTATCAGAAATACATTCTTGGCCCCTTCTTGAGACCTTCCGTGTACAGAGGGAAGGCTAAAAATCACCTCCAGACTTAAAACGCCCCATGATGAATCACTTTTTCCTGCCTTCTTTCATAGCTGTTTATTGCTAACTGCTCACAGGCCTCCAAAGCACTTGGATTCTCCCCCAGATCCCGCTGATACGCACACACAAACCTGGAAATTAGGATAAGCCATTTGTACTGACCGTCAGAATCTCCACTCATGTTGAAATCCATCATTGCGTGGCTAAACTTCCCGTCTTCGTTCTGTTTTACTGCCAACTGCTGAGTCAGGGTCTCCAGTGTTGTTTTGTCCTATATGGGCAAGATGATGGGATTTGGATCAGGAAAATAATTAAACATTGCAATTGCAAAGTTCATATGTAATTTAGAAGGTTGATAGGGAAGTTGGATAACCATTCACAACAGTTTACTGAGCCAGGTATTTAACAATACATAATAATGTTTTTTCTGGAAGAGATATGGTTGTGGACTCTACCGTAAAGTCCTTTTTAAAACTTGCTTATTAGCTAGTGATGAGCAAACTCCATAGTGTTGAAAAGTTTGGTTAGCTCGGCATGATAAAATTGGCTGCACATCTGAAGAATATTTCAACTCTCTATGTCCCTGGGACTGCAAAGCTGGATTCGAAGTTTAGATGATACACACTCTTTTGCAATGTATTTATTGTTTTACTCTATTTCCAGCCTGCAATGAAAGTGCAGGGACATGCGTGACTTTCCCTTTTTTTTTTTTTTTTTTTAAGGCTGTATTTTAGGAAGCAGCCCATAGGGAAAAAAAAACACCCTGCAGTTCAAACTTATTCAGGCCTTGGGAAAGGGTCAACCTGAATTAAGCACGATACTTGGGCAGCAGTTTGTGTTCTCGTCCAGACTGTTTTGCCCAACCCTACTAACACCCCGTCCGTCATTCATCTAGTCAGAACTAACTGTGAACCCTGGATTGCAACAGGCTAGTGTGTGCTGCCAATTAATCTGTCAGGCTGCAGTGGTGTCTAAAGACATTGCCAGAACAACATGCCAGGCCCATTAATTCCAGTGTTCTCTTCAAAACACCTCGCTTCCCCCTGAATTGTTTGACTTTACAAATACAAAGGTGTTCCATTTTCCAACTGTTTTTGTTTTCCCAATGACTTTTGCTCATAAACATTCTATCTTCCTGACAATCATATGTTTAAAAATAAATCTTTCAGGGAAGCAATACTAACATTTCAAAATGTTAGGCACTGTGCCTTTTGCAAAGCTAAGAAAATGACATGATACAGCACGATAATAAAGTGGCTCCAGTTGAAAAAATTCTTTTGAGTTTCTTCCTGAAAGAAAGATCACTGTTTCCTTGCTCTATTCCACTCCTGATGACTGTAAAAGATCAATAAACTAAAAAAAAAAAAGTTCAGATTTCACATGGCAACCAGAGACTTTGCAACTTCTATGTAGCCTAATAATGTCACTGGGTTATGTTACAGAAGAAAACAGAAAAGAGAACAATGCGAATACAGAAATGCTTCCTGCGATGTGATGTCCCTGCATCTGCAATTCAAAGAATGGTTCAAATTCATGAAAGTCATTGAAGAAAGATTTTCTCGAGAGTGTTAGAAACAAGGCTAATCTGCTCAACTTTGTATGCTCACAGAGTTTAGGGAATATGAGGTTAACTTTCCTACTCCTCACATTCATTTTTGTTGCAGATCCCTTTCGCACTCCTGGTGCTCTGTCTATACCCTGACGCATCACCAGGGGAAGTGTGCAAGATGAGTTATCCTCTTGGGTTTTTTTCAGGAAAAGCTCATGCAGCAGAGTCAGCCTATCACAAGCAAAAGGGTTTCCATAACACTACCAGGCACAGAGATCCAGAAAGCTTGGAGAAGCTTCGAATAAGCACCTGAACTATTCAGGCACTTAGCTTTACCAAACTCTTTGATCTATTGGTTTTAACTCAGCTCTCATTTCCAAAGCAACCTGTCAGCAGTCAGAAAGTCAGGAGTAAGTTGACCTTGTACTTCTTCCAAATGAATCACAGATATATCATGGAAATCAACAGTTTTTGAAATCATTTTAAAATGCCGCCACCAACCTAAAATATAAAAGAACATTTCCTCTTTTTGGGTATATCAAGGGGGAGGGGAGTTATTCTGTTGCAGACTTTTCTGGAATCACGCATAAACCTCTTAGAGAAACAGAGCCGAGAGCGCAAAGGGCACAGGCTTAACAGCTTTTCCTTTATGCAGTAAATGCAGCTCTTGAAGTCGGAGGCAGTTACATTCAGAACCACACTCCGCCGACATGATCTGATTGAGTCTTAAGGTCAGCGAATACTCCGGCATGCTGTCTGCAAGGTACCGCGTGCGGCTCGTTTATCAGAGGCTGACTTAACAAGCCTACAGATGCTCTGCCGCTATCCATCTTAGGCAAAGTTTCGCATTTTGAGGTACAGCCACATCAGATGAAGGGAGAGAGCACAGGCGTGATGGAAGAGGGACTGAGAGGGAATGCCAGATGAGCGCTGAGCTCCCGGGATGCTCTGCATGGCCCCGCGCTTGGAGATGGCTCTCTGGAGAACTGAAACATGGGTGAGTGGGGAGACCACCCTTCTAACACAGTGACAATTTTACTCCCTGCTGCTTCAACGTAGGGAATGACAATATAATTCAATCAGCAGTGATAAAGTGGCAGCTAAAAAGACCTTCTCCATGATGTTGCTGTTGAAACAGAGGAAGTCAAAGCAGCCAGTTGTACTTTTCTGTGTTGATGTTTAGAAATGTTTAAGTATAAAGGCATTAATAAGTCTGTTCTTTCCTGAGCCTCTGCAACTGCACTTCTCCTATGAGGAAAGGCTATGAGAGTTGGGATTGTTCAACAAGGAAAAAAGAAGGCTTTGCAGTGACCTAATTGTGGCCTTCCAGTACCTGAAGGGAGCCTACAAAAAAGATGGAGAGAGACTATTTAGAAGGGCCTGGAGTCACAGGACAAGGGGGAGTGGCTTCAATCTGAGAGAGAGTAGGTTTAGATATTGGATATAAGGAAGAAATTCTTTACTGTGAGGGTGGTGAGACACTGACACAGGTTGCCCAGAGAAACTGT
Source organism: Neopelma chrysocephalum (assembly GCF_003984885.1). Lineage (NCBI taxonomy): Eukaryota > Metazoa > Chordata > Aves > Passeriformes > Pipridae > Neopelma > Neopelma chrysocephalum. The sequence continues at coordinate 30,787,462 of NW_020897714.1, forward strand.
GGATGCCCCATCCCTGGAAGTGTTCAAGGCCAGTTTAAATGGAGCTCTGAGCAACCTGGTCTAGCGGAATGTGTGCCTGCTCATGGCAGGGGAGGTGCAAATAGATGATCTCTAAGATCCCTTCCAATCTAAGCCATTAAAAAAAAAACAAACACCAAAAACCACCCACCCAAAACCCCCCTAAAAACAGAATTAGGAGAGCAGAAAGAGATCAGCAACACCCTGGCAGGATGCAAAAGCCTGACAATACGTAAGCAGCATTGTGATTTCATGCCCTATGCTCTTTCCATTAAACACTCTGCAGCTTAATTTCCCCAATTCTGATGTACAGAAACACTTTTACAATTACAAAATATTCAAAAGGGGCTAAGTAACACTCCCATGCTGTTTTGCTTGAAAGCAGTTGGTTGATGACTTACTGCTTTTCTTTGATGGAAGCACCTCCTTACCTTTCCTACAGAGTCTTCCAGTTTATGGAAGAAGTATTTATGGAACCTCCAAAGAAACAAAGGAGAAACTTTTTTCTTCCCTGATCCCAAATAAACTAGCAACCTGCTAACATTGCCATCTCAGCCTCCTCTCACAGAACCATAGAAAGGTTTGGGTTGGCAGAGACCTTAAAGATCAACTAGTTCCAACCCCCCCAACACGGACACCTATATAAGAACTTCAGACAAGAATTTCGCAATGATTTAAAGCTTATATAAAACCAGGATCTATTTATTATCACTATCTTAATTCAACAGCAAATTACACTTTCTCAAAACTGCCACCACTCCACTGTGTAAACAGTAGCAAGCTGAGGCACCATCCAGTGATAACAGGTGGGTGCATGCATGTTGGGTTCAGCAGAACATCCCTTTGCTTCAGGTATGAAATTCTATTCATCCTGTGAAAAATGCACAAGTCACATCTACTGCAGCCTAGCACCAATATTTACAAGAAGAGCAGGCAAGGTTGGTCCAAACCTAGGAAAGTAGTGTGAAGAACTGCCTGTGAGACCTGCCAAAAATCAGACAGGACAAAGCAGTGAAAACAAACACCAAGGAACACTTCTGCTCTTGCAGGAGAATAAACACAGGAATCTCGCTAAAGATGAAGTGATTATTTTCCTTCTAAATTTCTGAATTTTGTACCAGACTTCAGAAGGCTGAAAGACATCCTATAAATATCTTTTTTCTCTATGAAGGACTTCAGCAGAAGTGAAATGTCTATCCTAATGGTCATTTCTATTGGATTGTGGGAGAGGCTCTCTGCAGGGGTAGCAAGAACTCTGTTCACTGGATCATTTAAAATTCTAATGGGCAAACCAGAGAAGATAATACTGTAGAGAGCAATCAAACTCACAACAGCCCAATTGTTCAAAGTATAAACAGAGAGGTTTCATCAATAACCACAATGTGATGAGAAGTTCCTAAAACTTTATTAATCAAAGAAATTCATCTGCCAGAGAAGACTGATTTGTACCACAGCTCCTAGAAATGTTCTAATTATATTTAAAAGAACAATGAAAAACACATACACACATGGAACGTGTCATGTAGAAAAAAATATATAAAAAATGACTAAGCACCACAAGTCAGACTCAGTTTTGTGGTCAGCTGCAAAAGTTACTTGGCTCTCTGTCATGGATAGCTGTCATAGTTTAACAAAACATTGATCTAAAAATGACAAGAACTTGGTTGCAGTCTCTTTCATAGAAGAAACATAAAACAAGAAGAGTCAAAACATATGTAGAACAGCCTGACCATGTTTGCCAGAACTCCTCCCACTACTACACAAGAGTGAAGCAAAACCTTGGAAGGTCTGACAAATAAAGACATTCTGACATATTTACCTACTCCCCTCCAGCCTCACCGCTCCCATCTTGTACTGGATCATGGTACCAACGCTCAGGGTGCACCTGAGACCATGAACACGCCTCCACTCCTGAAGGACTCCACAGTTCTTCCAGAATACTGTGAATGCTGGGCATATGGCAACGGATCCCTCCTCCCCCTCTTCGAGACATCCTTTTGGCTGGGGTATTTGGCAAGCACTGACGGTACTCTGAACTCCGTTAGAATTGTATTTTGGCAAGAGCCGTTTTTCCGATTGCATAATTCAAGGTTAGCAGCTTCACTGAAGCAGTCCACTCTTCACTTTGCTACTCCCCCCACCCTACCCCCATTTCCCCTGACAGGAATATTTTTCCTCTCAGTTTGATGCTTGCAGAGAGACAGCCAGCGTGGAATTCCAGAGGAGGAGCGCTCAGGAGCATCACTTCACATTCCTGCTTTTCTTATCCCAAGTGAACTGAAAGGCCAAATGCATTTTTAGGGGAGCTCATGGGTTCTTGCACCTCAGAATTACAAGCACACTGATGAACTGAGTGCCTGCTACCTTTGTTCCCTTCAGTGTCAATACATAAAAAGAAACAGATGGTTGCCTGCTACTGTCCTTTTCAGTGTTCCATTCCCCCCCCTCCATCCCCGCCAAGTACAGTTTGTCCAGCTATTTATCGTCCTGCTCTGTGGGAAAAACTCACACATCTAAGCTCTAAAGGTGGAATTTTCCAATAGATTGAGATTTGATAAGCTAGTTTTTATCTTAGATTGCTGAGCAGGGCCTGTGACAGCATCTGATGTGGTTTGCAGTGCAGAAGCAGATGTCTCTCCTCAGCAAGGCCCAGTAAATATCAACCATTCTGACACATACCTTGGTCAACATGCACCAAATCTTAAAGTACTAGGCAGATTAGCTGCTATGATCTGGCAATGAAAGTTCACTTTATGACAGAAAAACATATTTAATTATCAGACGCGCTGGTGGCGCCAGGTGTTATCCGTTCAACATTGTGGTATTTTCCTTAGCTCTCCAAGAAGGTGAAGAGTCTTATCCTACATCTGACAAGAGCGAAGACTTTGTAAAAGCAATCTTTCTGTGCAATTCCTCTGCCTCTTGCAATAATAAACATCAGAATAGCTTGAGTTATAAAATCTTCATCCACAGCCTTTCAAGATGTGGAAAACATGAGGCAGGCAGGCACTACGGATGACAGGGAGCTGGAAGAACTTAGAGGAACCACTGGCAATGGAAACAGGTGTGCCAAGAGGTTTGTCCATGATGAATTATTTGCAGTCAGACTTTACTCTTGCATATTAATGTCATGGTACTTCAAAACAGGTACTGTGCCCATTTTCTATGCCCCAGTCCAAACCATATTACAGCCCAGATCCTGTTACACCTATAACTGTTGTAAGAGACTTTCCAGCTTTTTTTCAAAGGGATCTTCTATTTAGATTTGGGTTTTTCTGTGTGGAAGATCACCTTGCCCAAGCATTCTTCACTCATCGGTAATTAACCAAAAAATTTCACAAAGAAAGGCAGGATTATTAACTCTGTTTATGAGACAGGAAACTGAGTCACACATTATGTGACTTGCCAAGGGTTCCTCAGTAAGAGTGGTAGTTTTAGGAACTGAAACTAGCACTCTTGAATGTTATAAAAAAAATTATAATCTCAAATTTATAATTTCTTTGTGAGTGTGGAATTGTGATTCTTGCTGATGGCACATGCTAACAGGGAGAGCAAAATAAAATAAAAGAGAAGTTACAGATCCACCATTGCAATGGACCTTGCTTAAGTAACGCTTGCAGGGCTGTAAAACTCATAAAAAGCACATGCATAAAATGATAAAATAGAGTGAGACTTTCAAATGTTGACTCAGTAATTGTTAAACCCCTTCTGGCTGCACAATTTTATAGTCTTCTACTGTACTAATGAAAAGGGAAGAAACAACAAAGAAGGGTTTTAGCCTTCCAATTATATAAACTCTGTGGACCACCAAAGAAGATGAAAGATTATTTATAATGTCACAGCAAGTTATCATTTGGGAGATTTTTTTTGTTGTTGTTGCATCAAAGTTGAGTATGAAGAAACAATGCATTCACCACCCCCTCAGCTCTTTCAGTCTTGCTTATCTGAGATCTCTCTTTTTCATGGAATAATCCACCCACAAAATCTAAAAGCAGCATTAGAAGCAAGAAAATAAAAGAACATTCTTTATTTTGGGCTCTTCCTGATTTTATGGTACTTCTTTCAAAATTATGACATTCAGTCTTAATTGGGGCTACATTGCTTGGTAAAGGAACGCTATCTTTCAGTTTACAGTACATATTAAAATCCATATTGCTTTAATACCGTGTAGAAATCACTGCATCTGAATTGAATCCATATGAATTGGTACATGGGCCCAGTAGAGAGGTTCCCTATGAGGTGTTATAGGGAAAAACTCAGGTGGATCAAGAAGACCCAGCTGTTTAACTGCTCAGCTCTCAGGAACAGACACCCAGTCACAGGGACAATTTGCTGAAATTTATACAGTCTTTTTCTTTGCTGTGCATTGTGGACATAGGTCTTTGGTTTCTAAGGGCTCTCAAGTGAGTACCTTTAAAAGCAGCGAAATCATGACAGAGCCCACTGAAATAAAAAGCAGAAAATCCTCAATAATTTCGCAGGTGTCAGGTCCCTAAGATTATTTCTTTTTAATCCTTTATTTGAAAAAGAATTAGTTCCTTAGTAAAATATATTAATTAGTTTGGAAACAAACTGATGGGAAGTAGCAATTCTAGAGTACACTGAGGTCCAGCTTTTCTTTGGTTATGAGTTCTGAGAGATAGTGCATGTCAGGACTTTCACATGAAAATGCAGGTAGGACTTGCCCTGTCCATTACTTTAAAGAAGAAATAAAAAGGAAATGGAAAGCGAAACAGAGAAAAGTTTCCACATCATGGGCATAGGCATTGACCTCAATCAGATCCAGCTGTAATCTGCTCACTGCAAATAGATTAAGAGTTACAAGACCCAGTTTCTCATCCAGACTGTTTCCTGGGCTGACATGGTCTGTAACTTTGTGTTGATGTGAATTGTTCAGTTGCTGCACCTTAGTTTCCTGAACTCTACAGGATGGAGATGGTCACATTTTCCCACCATTGTGAAGAGTTTTGAGATCCCTGGATGAAATCTGCCATGTAAATTTTAACCAAGGATTTCACAGCAAGTCAGAAAGCTGGTAGAGCTGATCAGTGAGGAAAGGAAGCATTAACTGGGGAAGAGAGGTGGCACACCAAGAATGAAACAAGACGAATATCACAACCCACGCAGGATATCCTGGGAAGGAGGGTCTACACGCATGCAAAGAGAGAGCAAGAACACAGTCTCTGCTTTCCTGGTAATTGTTTAATGAACAATGGGTGACTCAACTGCATAGCTGCAATACAGCCATACAGACTATTCTTTTCCATTTTTCCATAGAAGGTATTCAAATTATGAGGTCTGCTGTATCTTTGCTCTATTTCTTCCAGCCCTAACGAAGAAGTCAACATACTATCTAGGCTATTGCCTAACAAAGAAACCAACGCATTTTTCTAGTCATGAAGTAAGGCTTAGCTTATCTACTCCCCAGCATCACCATCAATACAATTAAAGGTAAAATTCAGCATCCCCCAAAGACTCTAGAGGGTGTTTGTCACTCAGCTAAGTGAACACCTGCATACTGGGACAGGCAGATCCCCCAGAAGACTGTCCCACCTGCAGAAAACACAGGCCGATCCCTCAAGAGACTAAATGGACACAGTTCACAGAAGAACCAAGCCCAGCCTCTATTGCACTAAACAGAGGTACTGCACTGATGCCGGTGCCCATGACTGCACTGAAAGCCCTAGTGATTGGAGGCATGTGATTATGTAAAAACAATAAAAAAAATCTCAGGAAGCAATTAGCTCTCATGGCTGTAGGGCACAGCTTGGAACTTAAACCCAAGGACTCACAAAGCTGAAAAGTCATAACAAGAACTCTAAATCAATTGTATGTTTTTTTTTTCAGGAGGAAGTTGATCCATCTTTATTGGGCTTAATAAAATTTCCACTACGGTATAAACAGCTGCAGTCCTCCCTGATCCACGGTAGGCTGTGAATGTTTCCAATCTCTGCCTTCTGGAGTGAAAGAAGACTTAAATTCCCATTCAGACTTCAGCAGCAGCTGCAAACATCCAGGGCTCTTCCCTTGCCTCTTTTCCTGCTGTTTTCCTTGACTTCAGTGGAAGTTTCACACACACATCTGTGGGCAGAATCCGTCCCTCCCTCTGTATACTTTTATTAGCTAACCCTGCCCATGCAGCCCTGCCATAGCAATGCAATAAAGGCACATATAAATATAGACACTTAATCTTTTTTCTGAAAAATGTATCTGGGCATTTACTAAATGATGGTCAATCAGGAGAAAAAAAAAGTGTTTTAAAAAGAGCTAAAATCCTTGGGGGAATAAAAAAATTGTTCATTGCAGAATCTCCCCCTCCTGTGCGTAGGCACTTGCTAACTGAGAGTAGTGGCACTGTGACAAAAGTAGCAAAACCAAAGGCAGGCTTTACTAAAAGAAAAAGGGGGAGGGGAATTCTTCCACTGGCCATCTGTGAAAACAAGGCATGTGGCCATTAAATGCAGAGGCTGTAAATATAAATATACACAAGCTCCACAAGGCAAATGGCAAAAAAATGGGGGGAGGTTGGGGATGGACAGATAAACTTCCAGCTGAAGTAAATCAAAATGTTTAATGATTAGTGCTGGGTAAGCCCAATTTTGATCTTTGTAGTGTGCAAGCTTGACCCGTGTTTTGTATTAAACTGGAGAAAAGTTTTAGGAGAGATGACAATGGGTACAGTAGCCTTGTTGAACAGGACTCCTGGACCATCAGTGATCCTGTTGATGCTGCTGATTGGGCTTACTGAAAGGCTGACATCCCCAGTGACGGATGGGTGGTGACATAATACCTGCTCGCCTTCTTGTTTTGAAAGCTGTCTGCTCCGTGTTGATAGCATTAACAAAGAGAACTGCAACTCGCACACAAGGATTTCTGCTGGCAAGGAACCTCAGCAAAACAAAACTAAGAGGAGGACAGGGAAAGGGGTAATAAGAGGGGGATAGATAGTTGTTAGGATAACACGTTAACTTTTGTGTTGTGGGACTTGAAAAGACCATTGTCTGCAAGAGACTTCCTGGTCCCCACACTGTATAATAATTATTGCAAAAGGATCTCTGCTCACACTGCAAGAAGAGAACAAAAATATTACACTGATCATCTTTCCTAATGTTTTACAGGTCAGTGAGGAATAGAGTGGGCTACAAATTACAGGACATATCTATTAGCAGTCTGCTGAACTTGCAGGGATAAGTGTGCATGTATGTAATGTCTGTGGATAATGCAGCCTCTGCTAGTCATTCAGAATGCAAAAGTATTTTTCCAGTAAAATACTACGGAGATTATGAAAATGGGCAAGTTTCAATTCTTGCAAAGTGATTTGGTCCAGAGCCTCTGGACTTATTTCCAAGGGGTTTCTCCTGTTTGGGAAGCCTGGCTTGTGCCAGGTCCCAGTTTCAATCATTACCACTTATTCTAGTCTGACCCACAGTCTCTCAGTGTCTGCAGCAAGCACGGGGTCAGAGTCTGTTTTACCAACCCTTCTCTTTTCTTCTCCTTCCTGCCCTTCTCTCCTTCAGTTTTCTCTTGACTTTCTAGTTCAAATCTAACCACTGGGGGAAGAAAAAAAATGTTATTGAAGTACAATTCTCTACTGCAAGAGAAATTTAAATCCCCTGTGTTAAACCAGCTACTCCTTATGCCTTTAGTAAAGTGAGCTCCAGTGTTTTATTTCTCAAAGGCAGCAGGATCTGCGGGTTTGAGATTCTTATTACCCCACTCCTCCCCAAGGGGAGAGCAGGGACAGAATTCATTTCAGCTCAGCAGATCACAGCAGTTTCTTAAGAGTTAACTCTGCTATCCCCATCTATCAGGCAGCCAGTGAGGCATCAGGAAGGAATGATGGATGTAAAATTATTACAGGGCTGCCACCCGATATACTTACTGCCATTTGTAACTAACGCTGGAACTGACACACTTTTTTCATTATTAAACATCCACATTAAGTCAACATTGGTCACTGTCATTTCATGTTTGGCACTCTCTTAAGGGGAAGAGGGAGAGTTGGGGGTGGCATTGGGGAGGATGGTGGGAGGAGGGGTGAATGGGAATGGGAGGGAAGACATCCTGAACCCAGTGTTCCATAAGCATGAGTAATAAATAGGCTCCTGCTTACAATGCTGGAATAAATATTGTTACAAATAGCTCTTTAGTTACAGCCCAGCAGACAAGTACATGTCAGAGCCTTTTAAAAGGACACACTCCAAGCTGTAACAGGGAGAAGTTGTATCACAGGTTAAGAAACACTTAGCACAGGAGGTGTGGGTAATGGGATGTACTCAGCTCAGAGGGCGACTGCATCCCTGCACATCTGAAACGCTTGTGTGGCTGTGTCCTTACACAACTGCCCGAGCCGGCGGCACTTTCAGCAGCAAGCGCCAGCATTCAGAAACCAGGACCTGTGTTTGTACCAGTGTATACACTGACACACGCTCAAGTACCTGCCTTGTGTGCCCCCTTCCTCCTTTTGCAGTTACCAGGGCACATACGCGAGTGCTTGAGAGTCTGACTGCAGTCAGAGAATTACTGGCTAGTGCAGTGCATGTTTGTGTTGTGCATCCCTGAAGGAGTGCACTGTAGGCTTGGATGCATGCACACACATGCTGGCTCTTTGTGTTTGTGTACAACCCCTTTGCAGAGGAACAGGCAGCTTTGGGGCTGAACAGATAGGCCAGAGATCACTTGCTGACGCTGACTGTTGTGCTGTTTACACCAGCTGACAACCTGCACTCTAAGCTACGTGTATAATAGGTAACATTGTTTATGTATAGTACATATCAAGCTATAATTAACTGTAGATGACAATTACAAATAAAACTATGCTCCTGGGTTTCCAAGAAACCAGAAAAACATATACACACACGTCTCATTTATACACCAAAATGTTTCCAAGAAAAGTAATGTAAAAATATGTTTTATTGCATTTGCAATTAAAATAGGTTTTAGTAAAATCCATGTTCATCATGATGCTCATAGTTTTTACTGTAATCCTCCGAAAATCAAATCTGTCAAGATGGTCCAAGTTGGATGCCCATAAAGTGACTCACCCAAATCATCTTAGCCATTTTAAAAAATCTTCTCTTATTTATGACTCCTTTTATACAGTTTCTCTATAATTCCACAAAATTCCTGTCTGACTACTGCCTTAGCTGGCATGTCTGACTGTCCATGGGGATCAACCCATCTGGGAACATGAGCAAGATAACAGGTCATGTACATGTGAATGAAAAGCCCCAAGAGCTTTAACAGAGACTTGGAGAGGTGATTTGCAGCCTCAAACCTGCCCAGCTACCCCTGGCAGAAAAATTCCTACCAATCCCTACCACATACATGTTAAGAACTGCACAGAGCCCACCTCCACTGGTAGGCTGTAGTAGCATGCAACAAAAAGCTCAAGAGGTCTCAGAAAAATCCAAAAATACAGTAGCCACTTCCACAAAGAAGGGAGAAAATTTCAGCAACGTCCCAGATGAGTTTGTTGACTTTAAAGACTGAGGTCGCTCTACAGGAAGGAGAGTCTTTCTTCTGTATGTAACTACAGCCTTAACATAAATTTCTACATTGTGCCCTTGAACACGTAGATACAATTTTTAATTCCATCCCCCACCTCAAAATCTCCCAGTCAGGAAGTGATCAGCAAGCAAACGTGATGTCCCAAAAGGTCAGGGGGCTGCCTCTAAGTCCCATGGTGGGATCTTGAGCTTCTGAAAGGGAAACCTTCAGTGCTAACACTGCAGCTCTATTTCTCAGTAACCACCTTCCCAACTATCTCATTTTCTTCCTTTGAAAACAAGGAAAACCAGAATAAAATTTAATTCAAAAGAAGTCCTATATCAAACAGACACAAACTTCAGAGAAGCTGGTATGTTTGTCTGGATCTGAACTTCAGAGCTGGCTAGTCAGTGGAGAGCCTAGAGCATAAAAGGGGAAGGAGAACAAATATCTAAACTTTACAGCCTATGTCTTTCCTCTCTGGGGTCAAATGCAAGAGACAGATTAGAAGACCCTACAAGTTAAAAAGTGCTTAGTGGCTTAAGTGATCACCTCAGCAACTTAAATGCCATTATAGTCTAGCAGGGCTCAGACTTGGCTCTGTCCTTTCCCATCTTCACTTTAAAAACAGAGAAAATTAAAGAAAATTGAATAAAATTAATCATGGAATCACAGAATCAATTCAGTTGGAAAAGACCTCCGAGATCATCAAGTCCAAATCAGTGAGCCCCAATAAAGTTTTGGCATTAATTGTATCAAAACACACAAAGCATACAGTTGCTTTAGAAAAATTTTCAATTGAGCAAACAATTTTTTCTTGCTGCTACCTTCTAAAAGAACTTGTCTCTGCCCTCCACAAGCCCACCAGGAGGCATGAATTAGAGAGGAAAATAAACTTCAACTGGGGTTGAGGGTGAGAAGTGAAAACAGAAGGCTAAGGAGGATCCCAAGAATAGGAAAGTAACGGAATAAAGTGAATGCAGATGGTTCCACTCCTGTTACTTAATCAAAAGGCTGTGCAGAGTCACTAGTGCCAGCATAAAGTCATGTGTTAGAACAACAGCTGATCTGTATTAAAGAAGATTAACTCGCAATGCCATGGTGGAGGGCCTGGGATTATTTTATGTGCTTCCATTGCTGAACAAGCCGTCAGCACAATTACTGCCCTCCGATGTGAATGACTGATCTGTAACCACAGCTAAACAGCATGCTGCTTAGGGGCCTGGGTGCTTCATGAAGATGAATTTCCATACCATCAAAGTGCTTTTAATGGGCTTCCTGATCCAACCACAAGGCCTGCTTTGCAAGTATATAGAACTCAGGATGAAGGCTTCCTGTCCAAAAGGATTTGGTCGGTTGTCACTTGACAATTCCCAGCCAGCACAAGGGAGGAGAGGGGGGAGATAGGTAGAGTTGTCTCTGCTTTGGAGGATTAAAAAAAAAAAAAAAGGAAAAAAAAAAAGAAAAAGAAAAAAAAAGGGTACAGATGCTTTCTGAATGCAACCAACTGCTGTATCCACAGCTGAATTCAATGCGCTTAACAAATAACGGCAATTTAGCTATGCTTGCGAGGAATAGCTTGAGTCACTTTGCATTAGCATCTGGCTGAGTGTTAAAGTCATTTCTACATGGGGAGCAGAGAAAAGGAATTTCTGCTCCGAGCATCCTTTCAAGAATGCTTAAATATTTGAATATAAATTCCTTTGTGCTTGTGATCACTTCTTATATCTGACACTCTGCTTTTCCCTTTTCCCTTCTGGTACTCTTCTATGTGAAATGCCATAAACATGCTCCATCCCTCTCTTTCCTTCCCTCTCCCCATACCAGCACTCTTATTCTTCTAAGAAGATACCTATTACCCTGACCTCTTTTTTCCTTCCCCTTCCTCCCAAGAAAGTGCATGAAATTGGAGTCATTTCTACATCACTTACACTCAGGACAGGCTGATGAAAAAAGTACAGTGGTGAGAGACTCACATGTACGTTTAACATTCATTACCCAGGCTGCTGGCTCCTCACAGCTTATTGATCAAACTCCATCTAAAAACAGGGAAAATGGAAAGCTATCCAAATTACCAATCTGCTCATTCTGGACAATATTGTTTGACTCACAAGCTTCCTAGGATGACTGAATTTCAAGTTTCTGGTAAATAGCTGATCATTTTTATTCCATCTACTTTTCTGCCTACCTCAGTGAATCGCACAAGACCTTAGAGTGCAAAGCCAGTCAAAGTGGTTTCAAAAAAATGCAGTTGACACCAAATGTGACAATGGAGATCCTTGTTGTACTGCACAATGATGGATTTATCACCCCAGAAAATACTGAAGCAGAAGAGAGGAACTGAGGAATGAGTCCTGCTAAGCATACGATGCTGAGATGCACGCAAGCGTTTGGATGTATGTCTTAGGTGGTAGAATTATAAGGACAGTTCACTATAAATGTGGCAGCAAGGACTGGCAGGTCTATTTATCCTCCATAAGCCAGGGTAGTGCATGGAAAGACATCAGGTATTTCCAGAGAAAAGCAGCAAATCACAACGTCATTGACATACAGGACAGTTACAGTGCATACAAATTTTTCTAGAGAATATCCACTTTGTTGGTATTTTGTCATAATGCAGCTTCACAGGCCAGTCCAAAAGCAGAAGGTGGTAAGGTCCATACGTTCTGCTGTCTCTTAAGTTTCACTGAAAATATTTGGTGCAGTTTGTGTTGTCAATTCTCTGCTTTTTCAATTTTGTTAAGTCATCTAACGTGACATGACAGTGCTACATTGCAGTGGTCACAAAATATCATATATGACAACCTCACAAGGCTAAATACCCAGAAGCTGAGCCTGAGTATCAGCAAAGCTTATGCTCCTAAAGAAGCTTGAATATTTCAAATCCAGCTCATCTCACAAACACATGTAAGCATTTCCATAATGCAAGATTTCCACTTAGACCCAGAGATTTCCAAGATCACCTTCTCTTAATACACGCTGACAGGCTGGAACAGAGAATTAGTGGCCTCCAAAGTTCTTGTGAGGGCTTTAACTATCTCTGCCTCCTCCCCACTCTCCCCCAGGGTCTCCACGTCTCTCTCTCATGTCATCTTTTGGTTGTGGTTTTCATTTTGCTTTTCACTTCTTTTTGAACTATTCTGTTTAAAAATGGGGAAGGAAAAACAGAGCAAGAAAAAGGAGGAAAGGAAGGGAGGAAGAACCTAGGTATCTGTAGGGAGAGCCAAATGCAATCTCTGACCCTTTGCAAAGGGAGTCTCAGAAACTCACCTTTTCTGTCCTGCAGTTGTTGAGACCCAGGCTGTTCACAACAGCCACCTTCCCATCCAGCACCTGCTGTTCCCTCCGAAGTTGCTCCTTCATCTGTCGGGCCTCCTGGATTGCCTTGGTAACAGCATCGTGGTCATTTAAATAACCTGACGACGTGATAGAAGAAAGGATATCTTAAAAAAAGAAAGTTACAAGAAAACACTTTAGCTTTCATCGATGGAATGCACGGTTTATTGTTATTAATGAGAAAGAGTTAAAAGGCAAGGCCCAGAAACTCGTTCCATGCTTTGTAATTCTGTTGTTGTTATGACAGAGCCACCTGGATAGAAAGCATGAGAAACCTCGGTGCCAAAATCATCCTTCCTGCTATTTGATCCCATTAGTTTCAATATTTCCCTGACACTGCAGAGGTTAGCCCTGTGGTTTGTATGCAGCAGGATGTAACCGGATAAGAGTTAGGGGAAGCTTTGATCATGCCAGCAATCCCAAACTCTTAAAAATAGACCATTTCATTCTTCCCCTCCTTAAAACTTGCGAATACATTAAAATAAACCACAGGTGGCGGTGGTTTGCTATAGATATGAAATGCATAATGGAAAGAGAAACCTCATCCACCGAATGCTCCCCACCACCACCTGTCATTCACAAATGTATAAGAAACCACAGCTACACGGACCTACATTCCCACTCCTATTCATGCTGCTAATAGTAGGTCAAATGTCCACTGTTTTGCTGCAAATTCACAGCCTAGGGCTTAGCCTTAGTAGTCACTGAATTATTTCCTTTTAAAATGTTACAAGCATCACCGGCACAGCTAATACTATTTAATTTTAAATGTGACACTTTGTCATTTTTTTCCTTTAGCGTACTGTAGATTATACTTATTATGATCTGCATGTGATTTGTAGGATAGAATACTGATGGGAGACTCCAAGCCCCAGTCTATTTTTCAAACATTAAAGGAGAGGCTAATATCTATCAATCTCCCTCCCCCTCTCCACATCCCCACATGTGTGCGCACGCACACACTTCTTTCTGTCTTTTAACTAGGGCATAAAAACGGCATAAAATGAATCTGTAATATGAAATTGCCCAGAAAAGGGACTTCTGTTTGTGACATGAGGCTAAATCTAACCAGATCCATTGGTGAATTGTGACAGATGGAGGGACTGTGAGACAGAAGGCAGGCACTAATCACACACAAAATGACCGGCTTGCCTCAACATGTTCCATGGATTCCAGCAAACTTTACACCCTAATCCATTTTTAGAACAAAAAACATCTGGGCCATAAATCCTCTAATCTGCCAAAACACGCTATTAAATCCCATGATTTGTTGAAAAACACTAAGATTAAAGAAAGGAAATATAAAATGGCTAACTGCCGTGTTAGGAAAGTGTTATTAATACTCTTTCTTTGTCTCAATTATGAATGTTCTGTTCCTAAAGAGCCTTGTCTAATCATGTCAGATTACACATCCTTGTTGTATTGCTAGACTCTTCTATCTGATCCACTGATTGCCAAAAAACGCAGGACATTGTCTTGCTGCTTAAAACATTTCAGGGGAAGAAGCTGATGTCAGATTAGTTCAGCGCTGTGCTGCTGTCAGGATTTTAGTTTGGTTTGGGGTTTTATTGTTTTTTTAGACTGCAGACAGAATGGGACTGGTATTCCCATTTTCCTCAGAGTGCAAAAACTAGAAAGAAAAGTTTCTGTGCGGTTTGACTGCTGTTAATTGTACTAACAGTTAGCTTTTGGCTAAATCCCCAGGAACCCTGAGAGTTTTATATGAAATAACTCAATTCACATTGCTTTTATCAAATGACCCAGTTCAGTAATTCCCAGCCAATGGAATTCCAGTAATTCCAGCTTTCCCGGCATAAGGAAGGATATAGCCTGCACCAGCACAGAGCTACCAGCTGATTTTTCTTTTTTTTTTTTTTAACCTCCATTTTATCAACTTGCTTGGTTTCTTCCCCAGTTTGCATATGTTACTGATCAACCTTGCATGTAGTCAGAATAAATTAAAAAGGAAGCAAACAAACAGTAGTATTAGTGCTGGTTGTGCTCTTGATTAGAGTAGGTATAATACTTTCAGTGTGCAATAGAGCCGAATTTGCCTAGGAACTGGAATTCATGCCCTTCTCCAGACTATTTGGCTTTTCCTGAATACTGCTATCTTTGAGACAGTTTGGCACATGACAGTGAATAAAAGCAAGCACTCCTTATGTTTTTCAGTAGCTGCCAAGATGCTGGTGTGCAGGGAAATGATTAATATAGAAGCGACTTGAATGTAAATTATTGTTGTTTAGGGTAGGTGGTGAATTATTGACAGAGAGGGGAACTGCATTACATAAAATGCACTTAGTTACAAGGATTGCCAAACTAGCACAGAGATGTTGCAGATAATGGCAAAGAGCAGAGAGAAGTTGTTTCTGTTTTTAGTACACGGACATATGCCTGTTCCCAAAAAGAAATGCTTGGATTTAAAGTCATACATAAAGCCATGACATTTGTGACTGCTCAGTCTGTAGCACAATTTATATGCTATAAGGATAGCTCTGGAAAGGGCTGTGTATCCGTATGCCCGAGTGCAGCTATGCTGTTAATCACTGAGGCTCCAAGTTTACATCCCTCAAAGACAACTGAACAATACCCGAGCACTTCTCCACGCCATGGGAGCTGAGGAGCCCGAAAGGACTGCTTTTGGAGAACAGTTCTAATTTGAAGTTACTGGTGGTGAAAAGTGACGGCTCAACTGCATCCCAGCAAGGTGGGCTGTGCACACCTAGGACAGACAATTTGTGCCTTGTGTTGACAGCTCCAATCATTCAAAGGCAACTGTCTGGCAAATGACTTGAGTGTTTCCCAGCGAATTTTTTTAGAGGGACTTATCGCTCAAGATAAGAAAGTGATCCAGTTTCTCTACCATTTTAGGGACCTTAGTACCTTTGCTAAAAATGCTATCAAGTTTTTTTTTGTGGTGTAGCTCCTGCTGGAGGGTGACTTGAAATTTCACGCTCACTTCAAGATCATCAAACGCTTTCATTACAGTAACGAGTTCAACTTGTTTAACTTTGGTTGGATCTGACCTAGCAGTTAGCAGGAGAAGACTCTGTAGGGTGTTCAAGAGCCTTTTCTTCTTCTAGTCCTACATTAAAGGATAAACCTTTGTTAGAAGTACATTATGTCTGACCAGCTCCTGCACCAGTTAAAGACAGCTTATCTTATATATACAGCATGCACAGTGATACTGCACAGCAACCTCAAAAAGTCACTTTCTATATTTGTAGCTGAGAGATATACAGCAGTGAACTCTATGTCATTAACAATAACTTAAGTATGTTATCTTTTGCTCCACAGTTTTCCATGGTTTATTAATGGTATAACACATTAATTCTTCTTACAAGAGTGACCTTTAAAGCTCTGCTCATCCTCACAGCTTTTATCCAATTACATTATCACTCATTACAGGTACAGCATTTCAAAATCTGCATCTTGTTAAAAGAAGTAAATTGCAGGGGTCTCAAACCTATGAAAAATATCAGGTGTGTAGGGAAAGAAGATTGCAGAGGAGAGAACAAGAGATGTCTTGCCACTGAGATGTGGGTCAGATGCTTAACTCCCCATCTAAATGCGATGTTCGCTCTACTTAAGGACAAAAAAATCTAATGTGAAAAAATTGAAACGCGATGCATTGTGCATGGAGAGCAGCAGGGTCAAGCAAATTAAAGATGAAATGCATTACTACCTACCACAGTTAAAGAGTGCAGGGTTAATAAAAAAAGAGGTGCTAACAATTAGTAATGTCATATTTTAAAAATATTTCCACAGTCGTAATGTGTCATACCAAATAAAGTTTACTGCACAGCACTGCTGTATCACAGAAACAGTTTCTGATATGTTTGACCTATGGCTTCTTTTGGGTTTTTTGTGCCATCCCTGAAAGTGACCAGCAGGAGATGCTTTAGAAGGAAAACAGAAAAGGTACATCTACCTCCTTTAATTCCCAAAACAGAGGCTGATTTACGTACTGAAATCTTAATTCAGGTTATATTCCATCACTTCATGGAACAAATGATTTCAGTTACAAGGATGAAGAATGGGGGATGGACACATTTTTCTTATATACACAAAGAGTAGTCCCTTTAACACATCAGACGTGTAAAATCACCACTAACATTGTTACTATTTAGATGGTCTTGGGCAAAGATGTAATTTTGGCAGGAGTAAAAAATATTACTGTTTTCTGGAACAATATTAAAAACAGCCAGTCAAGACTTTTTGCAAGATACATCAAATTTGGATTTTTTTAAATGAACCTGGTAATTGTTTTGCTTATTACACCAAGGTAAAATAATACTCCATGCAGCTTTTGAGCAGACTAAGGATTAAACCTGTAATTTTGGAAAGATGTAATTTTTAAGGTTTTTTTTGAAAGTTTATCCGTTGCTTTTAGAGGACATAGTACAATATCACGGGTCTTTAATGGTCACCATTAGACAAGTCACTGTCTTTAATGCATGCCATTAAACAAACAGCATTTATTAACTTTTACTGGTAAAGCAGTATCTGAAATAATAGAGGTCTTTGTTTTCTGAGCCTGTAAAAGCTCAGATACCCCTCCTGAAAGGTAAGTCTCTGTGAGTTTCTTCGCTGACATCAAGCAAATGGAGTGTAATGGTCAACCTATGACAGCTCCTAGACCACTGCCTGGCACTGACTGATAAATGCCCACTTCCCATTTACACCTATGAATCGTTATGAGGAGGGACACAAGGCCGAGCTTACCTATTGTGTTAGCTCTGGCCGAAGGACTCGCTAACGTTGCTGGCACAGAGGACTTTAGCGAACTGGCCCCACTATTTATTCTCAGAGTTGGCATATGAGGAGAGGTGGGCGACGTGGGAGACTTGCCATCAGATGTCTTGGGTTTGGCTGAAAGGTTCAGAGGCTGGGCCACTTCATCCTACGACAAGCAGAAGAGAAAAGAACGTTATTGCAAAACTGCTGTTGGCACAACACCGTCCAAGCAACGACAGCTGTTTTCAGCTCATATGAACTTCTAAACCTGAAAGGTTGTATGATATATATGAAGATCAAATGTGATATCATCTTGTCACTCCAGTTTGAAACTGAAATGACTGATAAACTGGGAAATTAGCGTGACATGATCAGAGAACATCGTCCATTTGCACTTTGGATGAGAGTTGTCTCAGAAGAAATTATTCCCATCAACAAGATATGCTTCTATCATGAAAATTAAGAGCAATTTTCCAGTTATATCTCTGCTATTTTATTTTAAATGTTATATTCCTTAATGAAATAAGAATTGAAGAGCATATTCACTTAAAATTCAACCACCACCATCCAAATTGGGCAAACGTGTTTAAATGAATGGGGTTTCCGTTGGGTTATTTTGATGGTCCTTTTTTTGCATGTTTTGGTTGGCAGGTTGATTTGGGGGTTTTTGTTTTGTTGTTTTTTAACTTGTCCTTTCCCCTGCACTTCCCAGGTTTAGAATTCCAAGCACAAAAATATCATAGGAAATAAATACTTCTCCTTCACCTTAATGAGAAAGCAGAAGAAACCTGTCCTTTCTTTCCACAAAATCTGAAACAATAACCTGGACAATTCTGCATATAGCCATAAATGTTTTCCTCTTCTGCAAAGCTGAACTTCCAGATTTCAGTAATTATTATTATGTGAAAATAGAAAAATTGGGTGACATTTTTTGCAGGGTAACTGGAATTATTCCTAAACCTGGCTTGATTACACAGAGTGACAGACAGTGCTATAAAACACATTAAAATTCTAAGGCATGTATTTTTGTTTGACCAACATAAAATACAGTGAGGGGAAAAAAAAACAGAGAAGGGAGAAAAGGTTTTTCAACAAGGGGGTATTTTAGAAGTTATTTTAGCTGACTTTTAAATAGCCAGAACTAATGAATATGGTATTAGATCAAATCATCACATAATAGCTTAGCTCTTCTCTGACACTGTGACTTAGGAAAATCATCCTTTAGCTACAAAATATGTTATATCAGACAACTGGGTTTCAGCTCTAGGCACCGAAGAAACTGATTCTGATCTCTCTAAACTGTAAGTACATCTAGTTTTGCAGAATTATTCCTGACTTACAACAGTGCAAAGCTGACTGGAATTAGACTCGTAATGTTTGAGTGTTTTACTGTTACCACTAAGGTTACCACTACTATCATATAACACTGATTCTTTTCCACAGAGGTTGGTGTGCTGCAGTAAAGAAGGAATTTTATAGTTGCCTGTCGCTTGCAGAAGTATGATGAGATGTACATGTACAAACACAGGACAATTCTGCAAAGAACTGTCATATAACTTTTCCATTGCTTAAAGAAGCAAGCTGTAAGCAAAGCACCTTTGTTATATTTAATTATTTCTACATAGTTTTGGTACAGTCACAGCAGACAAACATATCAGAGGCATAATGGACAAAGCTGTCATCCTTAAAGTGGTGTTTAAGCCACCCTCATGCATAAAACAAATGGGAAAAAAATTAACACATAAAATTTGTCTTAGGAGCCTATATTCTGTATTCTCAGAAGTGAACTAGGCACCTAGAAGGCAGACATCTGTTGGTCTTTTAGGAGACCTAAGCAGCAGGGTTAAAATGTTACGAGTACAATCAGCATTTGACATTTTAAGAAGGGATTCATTACTTTACAGAAATACAAATGCATTGTATTAAATGGGTAAAAATAAAGATAAAATCAAATAGAATAAAATAACCTACTGGCCAAATGGAAGGGGGGCTTGCTCTGCTGTTCACCCAATTTCAATTAAAAAACAAAAAAAATCCCAAAGCAGCGAACTCTAATGTTGTGAAATCAGTACTGAGAGAGTTGCATACTTGCATTTTAAGTACAAATGAGCCAATGAACCAACCGAACACAGCGACCCTGTGCCAGACAAGGATCCCTGAAGAGCAAAGTCATCTATTTGGAAGACAGCATCAGAAGCAAAGCCAACCTGCCCACAGATTTGTTTTGGTTCAATCCAAGAGGGTTTAGTTTCTATGTACATTCAATTCTCGACCTCTGTTTTAAGTCTCAAGAAAAGGGGCTGATTAATGTCAGAAATGGTAGTAAAACCTGCAATGTGCCCTCTGGCCACTGGATATCTGACCAAGAGCAGCACCAATGCACAGGGAGCAGCAGCCAGTTCCTGATGGGAATGGGTATCACTCGCTGCAAAGGCAGCTTGGATTCCAAACTGCATCCTCATGCTGAAAGGTTTTCTTCAGTCTCATCCTTTTGCCTCAATCCCTCGGCTATCCTATCCATATAAAGTTTATTTCCTTGCCTCCTCTTGCTCCTCCTTAGTTCCCTTTTTTTTTAATCCTGGTGTGAAGGCAAGGTCTTGTGCAAGTCCACTATAGAAGAGTGGTTTTGGTCTCATTTAATGTGAGTTAGAAAGGGGGGAGGTGGTTTTTTCCATCATAGGCATCCAGCAATGAGCCTGTCTGTGCTGTAACTATTCTTGGTAGTAAGAATGCTCTTCTTCATTCAAGTCAGCACAGCCATCTCTGGAGCCAAGAAATACAAGGCCTTGTGGAAATAATAGAAGTCGACAGTTCCAGAGCTGATAAATGTCATTCCAAATTGCCCCTTCATTCACTTTCATTGTGTGTTCAGGCTAATGGTAAATTAATCGGAGGTCACAGAAGCTTGGTTCTCATAAAGGAGGATAAGTAAACAATTTTCAGCTATTTTATGTATTTACCAAAATGATATTACTTCAGTGTTTGGTCTTCATAACATTTTTACTTCTGTTATTTCAAAGAGCATTCTCAAATCCTCGCTGGAAGTCAAATGCATTAAAAATTCAGTCAGACAGTTTAGAAATCCTACGTTGCATCATGAGTTGGTAATAATTTAAGTAATTTCCTTTACCACAGTGGAACTACACTGATTTATTCCAAAGGACTCTAAAAAACACCTGGGAGACAGGTAATAACATACAATTGTGTTAAGTGTGAAGATGACTGTTAGGATGTTCACTCCTATAGTTGGTGAAACATTTTACCCTTTTTCCTTTCTGCAGCCATAAATTCAAAATCCTCTGCTCTTGCAGTTTTAATCAAGAACTGTCTTCATTATGGATCTGAGCCTGCATAACCACAAGAAGAATTAGGTGTTCGTCTACCTTTAATTTTTAACTATAAAACCTCCCATTTAACATTTTGCCACATTACAGATTAGCAGGCTTCACTTTCAGTTATATCAAGGCTGTGTGTAAGTGCAGCATGACAGCTAGGGCAAATAGGAGAAACAAAAGAAATAAAAATACCTGTAGTATCTTCACTTCAGGTAGATGGTATCTTTCAACAGCCAGGAGATTTGTTTTTATGCAGTGCATCACATGATCTAGAACTACTCCCTGTACTTAGTTTTTATTAGAGAAAGTACTGATTGTTCCCTGACTTTTTTTGACATGCAGTTATTCTAAGGTGCCGTTGATAAGGGCTTTTTCTTCCAAGCCAGTATTTTTTAAAGAGTTAAAGTCAAACATTCATTTATATATCAGCCAAACTGACTAATCCTTAGACCAAAGGATTTTAAGACCCAAAAGGCTCGTAATAATATAAACATATGTGATGGAAGTAAAATATGATCTTGATTAAAGGTTTTGAAACGTCTTTTTTAAAGTAGCACATTTGTCTAACAAAACAAAACACACACACACACACAGAATAAATGTAGAGAATAAAGCATAAGCAAAAACACATGAAGGAGGGCTAATAAAATGAAGTACCCATAGCAAGAGCAAAGCATTAGTAAAGAGATTCCCATCCCCTGTATTACAGCAGTGTCAGAACAGTCGCTATTTTAGGAAGAGCTGGTTTACTTCCCAGGATTGGGAAGCAAACTTCCCAGGAAGCAAACTTCAGTTTAGGGAACTTTAAATCCTTGATTTGCTCTAGATTTTTTTCCCAGATGATCTCTAGGTATATGAGGGAAGAAAGAGTAACCCTTCACCTACACCAGAATTTGGGGGGTAAATAAAATATTCAAGATCTGTGTTTTGTAGCTTCACTCATCTCAAATTAGTATAACTTTGAGCTGTCATATTTAAGCGTTAGACACAGGAAATCTCCAAATGTAAGTGTCTGACAAGCAACATGTAAACAGAAATACTGCTGGCAAGTTGAGTGTGCATCACACTGCTTTTATAAGGTTTGTATGGTCCTTTGAAAAGGTAAAATGCAAGGTTAACATGAAGTGCTCATTAACATGGGAGGAAAAAATGAAAGAGAGGGAAAAGAAAAGGATTTGGCCACAGTCCTACAGTAACTTAGCGGCAGAGCTTCAGACAGACCCGGGAATTCTGACTCGCAGTCACCACTCTTGAAATAGTTGGCTGAAATGGTGTCTTTTCTCATCTTTCAATCATGCTGTCTCTGTTTACTTCCTCCTAAGATAAAAGGTTAATTTATCTCTATGAAGATAGATACGGAAAAAAAAATGGAATAAAATCAGATTTTGAGAAACTCTCTAGACCATTTATTAAAAATGGCACTATTTCAACACCAAGAGCTAAATAAATGACAGATAGTCCAGATGAATGAACTAGTCTCGGAGAATGAAAAAAAAAAGAGGAAGGATGGGGAAGAACCCAGACAGTTCATTAGGATTTGATAATCTCACTCCTTTACACATATTTTAAAGATTAGTGGACTATTAAAATACAGTAACTGAATTATTGTACTGTCATTTAAATCCAAGTGCTGTATCCCACTGTGGCACACACTGAAGGTCCAGGTTGCACGGTTTATTACAAAATCATGAACTACCCTGTGTATCATCTGACTGGCAATACAAATGTGCTTAAATGACCTGGCATAAGCACAGCCCAGCCTGCTCTACTAAAGAGGCTTTTCATGACCTCTGGGAACAGATTCACCACATCTTGCTGCCTATTTAAATGACCTTGACAGTACAAATTACAGCCAAACGAGTTAGAAATAAGAAGCCAGAGAGGGGGGTTTCTAAAAGAATGCCTCTGCCACCTCACCAGAAACAAAGTCTCATTCCCCCACCCTGGTTTTGTTTCATGGAGATCTTCATTGCAACAGAAATGCAAAATATGGAGCACTTACTGGCATGTCTGGGGCAGAAGACAATGATGCTATTGTTGCCCACTGAACAATGCAGCCACTCAGTAGCTTATCCATTCAGTCTTGTGCTCATCCAGAAATGTCTAACTGAAGTATATCAGAAACCGAGGTGCAACAGCATAGATGCAAAGAAAATCCTTTGGCATCAGTGTCCCTCAAGACTACAGTTGTCCACACACTCACACAAAGATACTGGCAGCTTCCTTCACATCCCCTCCCCTTCCTCTGAAGCTACTCATGGTGAAATTATCAGTAGTGATAATAAGAAGCCGAGAGGTAAAGGCAGTTGTGAAACATGTTGTATAAATGAATCATGCTGCTGATATTATCCTCACTGATGAAATAATTGTATTAAATTAAGCAGGGATGTTCACATGACAGGATGGGTGAATTAGATAATGCTCATCTGCAGCTGTACCTCCTCCTGCCACATTCTCAAGTTTTGATTAAGAATAATGTGTCCCTTCCTGCAAAGGTGGAAATTTCTCTAACTACATAGAAAAAGAGATGAGATGTAAAACCAGGTATCTTGGTTATGATATTATAATAAACACAACAGAATTATTCTTCAGGTTCAGAGAAGTCAGTTTATCATACTCTTTGCCCAGGAGTTTCATCACCAAAGTAGAAGGTATGACTAGACTGGTTAGAAAGGAAAAGGTACCAAGGACAAGGCAGAAGGCAGGTATTAGGAAGAACTGTCTTCTTTCTTTCTGATTCTTCAAAGTGCACAGACTTTTCCTTCTGTGATAGCTGCAGAAACATCTCTGCCTGGATTTTTTCTACAACCAGAACAGCTCTTTTTAATGGTGTTGCTTTTTGTCGTTCTCAGAAGGCAGACACTTCCTGGATTCAGTGCATGTTATCCAACCGCAGTTAATGCTTCCAGACTTTACTGATATTGACCAAATACTCTTATTCATGGGACTCAAAACAAAGGGGGTAACTGAGCTGCCTTGTGAAAAATATTCTTTCTGCTCTCTGGTCTGCTTCTTTTAGGGGACTACTCAACAAATAAATTACTCCCAAATGCTGATTTATAAGCTGGGAGTATTACTGCCCAGTTTCCATTCCTGTTCATAGGGAAAACAGTGCAGGAACTCACGGACTGAATCTGCTGGGTAGTACCTGAGACAGACAGGACTTTTACCCAGTCTTCTTTTCAACACTAGGGGCTCTCAGTGAGGATATTCTCTGGGGACTTTGTCCTCTCAGAAAGATCCCTAACATCCTCCCCTCTCGTTTTTCTTTACAGGAAGCCTAGTTGCCAGGAAAGAAGTCTGCAAGTTACAAAGACTAATTTGCTGCCCTGGAAACCCCAAGCTTTTGATTTTGTCTGGTCCACACGTTGTCACAGCAAAAAACAGAGAGCTGCTGGGTGGTTTTCCCTTTGTATCCAGTGCTGTTTTCCTGAGCTGTATGCAGGATTCACAACCAGATATAAGAAGGACAAAAGAGGAGCATGCAAAATGTCCTGCTTAGAAACATGGCAGGCCCTGGAAGCTGAGTGCCTCCTCTCTACCCCACAACCTTTTTATCTGACGCGCAGCACTTACTCTATTATACCTCTCTATTCTATAAACCACGGAATACAGATGCTGAACTCATAGAGGAGAAAATGCCAAACAAGTCTAGGATCATTTTAGTCCTCCAGCTAGCTCAGACATGGAAGAGTGTGGGATGTTTCAGCTGCAGGGCAGCCTAAAAGCAGTGTCTAGGGACAGAGCTATGTAACTCCTCTTCAAAGGCTACATCTGACCATGACCCAAGGCAAAGGCCTTCGTTTTGTAGCAACTAGTCAGACCTCTGCACACAGAACCCTAAAAGCAACTCTTTTTTAAAAGTCTTCAGGAAACACAAGTGTTGCACTGGGACCTCACCCTTTGGGGTCTTGTAGAGCACCAGGCAGGCTGCTTGGCCAACAGAATACACCAGGGCATGCAGCTTAGCAAAATGAGCAGAAGGGTATGTGTTTACCCAAAATTCATTCGTTTAGTTTCACAAATCCTCACAGATGCATCCTCCAAACCATACTTGCAGCTTCTGGCTGGCTTTGGACTGTCAAAACGCCCACTATCCTTGTGAACTCTCCTGATAATCTCCACAGACAAACAGCACAATATGTTTGAGCAAAGTGGCTGGTATGAGATTTCTAGGCTATTTTTGCTTGATCATGAGTTCTCAGTCACACCAACCTCTAGGGAAACCTGATGACTTATGGATGCTTATCCCAACCCAGATCCAATCTTCAAGCATTCATTTTCATCCATACAGAAGTAACTGACTTACTCCTATCACAATTATTCTGCTGCTTGGGCCCTCCTGTTCGACTGAAACAACCAGAAGTGAGAGTTTCTCATCACACCTCTTAGAACCTAGTATGTGGATTTTCAGTACAGCATGAAACAAAACTGCAGGAACAAAGCTTTTAGCATTTGCTTGCACCTCATAATGAAAAAGCTCCTTCTCATTCTGCATCTCTGAGTGAAAATTTAACTCAGTAGCTCCATTTACAAGGCAGCTTCAGTGAAGCTGCTTCTGAGCAAATCTTGGCAGGTTTGGCCTGAAAAGTGAAGGGTCCATGCTGAGTAAAGATAAAAAATGAGTCAGTGCAGAGAGACCAGCCACTTGGAATTCTGCTAGTCTGTATATCATGTCAAACTTGGGTGCTGTTGTTAGCTTTTTGCATCTAATAATTATTGTTCAGCTGTATTTCTCACATCACTGTTGTACCTATTTATTTGGTATAATGCTATTAATGAAGTGCTTCCCTAAGGCGGCTCAAGTCAGCGGCTAAGCAGGAAGAGTGATTTAGGCACAGGTCAGCAGGGATTGACGCAGACACTGCAAATCTTCAGGGGAAGACAACAACTGATTTTTCATACTTCTAACCATGCAAATCTCTTTACATGCGGTAAAAATCATTAGAGAGGATCACAAAATCGTGAGAGGACAGGAAGGGAGAGGATTCTTCCTACAAAGAATGCTTCTTCCAAACTGCCCCCACTGAAATACACAGCAAGCAATAAAGTGCAATAGGGAAAAATCACTTCTCCAGCATACTGTAGGAATATTAATTAATTAAAGCTCATAATGACTCTGACAGCTTTTGCCTTATTTTACGAATGGGAAGGATAAGGCACCAAGTGGCTAAATGATTTGCCTAATCTCACACAGTGAGTAAACAGCTGAGTCACAAGGAAGAGCAGAGCAACTGCCACTCTTACACAGACCAGTGTTTGAGGGTTTCTTTGATACTGTACTGAACCTCCTGAAAAGGTCAGCTGCTTCAAAAGAAGTTGCAAGAAAAAGATAGTGGTCAGACAGTTTGAGCTGTTGTTATGTAATTCTGAACTTGTGCTGGGTAGAAACTGGAGTGGTCTGTGACCCAGAGCATCACGATTTGTAGCTTGGGTATTGGTTAGATTTTTGGTTTTAATCCTTTCAATGTAATTCTGTCCCAGTAAAACCCAATAAACTTGTGGAGTAGTGTCCTTAAAAATGCCCTCTCCCACCTATAATAAGGTTGTTTAAAAAATGGAAATAGACATTAGACTGGATTTTGTTTCCTGCCTAAATTGAACCTCGAGTCACCGCCTTCCAACGAATAATCCCCAGTAAATGTTACGCAGAATGAACAGCAATGAAAACAACAAAATCTGAAAGGACAGGGAAGGACTTGGAAGGAAATAAAACAAGGACCTGCAAAGCCAAACAGCATTACAAACTGGTACATTTTAAATGAACAACAAGAAAACAGAAGCCACACTGATCAAAGCCTCCCACCTCCTCTCTGTGGTGGATGACACCTTCGCTGGGAGCACACCACCACCTCTAACCCCACACCTGCAAAAGGAATTAATTTCAAAAAGAATACAGACCAAAGCGAACCGTATCAAAACAAATTAGCAACAGACCCCTCCTCCTGCTGTGGTCAGGCAGGAGAAGCAAAGATGCTGCACAGTTGCTAAGATTCAGGGGGAAAAAATACAAAACAAAACAAAAAAAAAAAAAACAGAACCCAGCTGTGGAAAACTTAAGAAGAAAAAAAGTCAAAAGAGCTTGCAAGAAAGAGATTTCAAACAGCTTGGACAACTGGCAGTGGACTAAGAAATTCCTTTTCAAAACACACCTGTGCTTTCTCTGACTCTGGATATCTCTGTGTAGCCTAGGTAGATTTTACACTGCAGCAACATATACAGCACTAGGAATATGTGGCGCAAAGATAATATACACTGTATTTATTTATAGATACATACAACTGTAAGAAAAATGTCAAAATATGTTTTGTAACTGTAGATATGACCTGCTTGACAATTTGTTTTTTCCAACTAATAGCTTTTCAAAGGAAACCTATCAACACAAAACTCATCCGTCTTCAAGGCTTGTGTGCTGTTAACAACATCCCAGATCACTAAAATCAAAATGATTTTACGACTCTGTCTTGCTGGGTATTTTTTTCATTTCACCTCCTTTTAGCAGCAAGACGAAATCTAATCATCAGTTCCAGAAACTGAAGGGAGTTTAATGTACTGCAGAGAATGTTCAAAGCAAACACATACTCCTTCATTAAGTACTACACTCATAGAAGAAGAATTTGTTTAATATTTATACCCCATCCATAATCACATACATGGAGTTAACTACTTGAGAGTACACCTGTTGAGAATGGTTGTTCCTTTTCCTATGCCACAGTCATGCCTTTTTTTAATTGCTGATTTTTGGGTCATGCCAAAGAGACTTGGGCTCAGCTCCTGACTTTCCAAAAAGCTTTCTCTGTGAACTTGAATGAGTCACTCATTATCTAATCTGCTGTACACTGTCACTGGTATCTTTGCAAAGTTATATTACCAACTAAAAATTTTAGTGTTTTGCACAAGTGCAAACAGCTACAGAATGCAAAGGGTCCCCTCTTTTGCCTCAGTTCTCTACTCACAAAATTGGAGAAAATACATCCTTTCATCTTTGTAAAGAGTTTATTCTATGCAAGCTGGGCACACCTCATATATATGTTTATGTAACTGCATGGGGACACCACCATTTACAACCCTATAAGTTTAGTAAGTACTATTGATACTACATAATTATCCTAATCAACATATTAATCAACCATAATAATCATAATTAAAATTGAAATATTTTGTAGTTTCTTTTTTCTTTTTTTTTATTATTTGCTGCTGTCTGTACTGAACACAGATTACAAGCAGAACAGTGTTGAAGGAGTATTCAGCCTCCCCTGGTGAACAGACTTCAGTTCCTATTCCTGATTCACACCAGCAAAAATGAAATCACCATCAGGACTGGTATTGGGGCCAAATTGCTGGCAGGCACAATGAACCACTAATTGCTGGATTCATTAGTAAGACTCATAGTTTGTCCCCATGAGATGCTGAACACTTTCAGTTCCTTTTAAAACCCTGCATCTTAGAAATTAAAATTAACAACTGCAAAACTAGTATTTTTGTTATACTGTAGAAGCTCAGCAGGAATTTGAAGTCAGATCACAAGAATGCCAAAAATCTATTATGTAAAATTAGGCAGATTTTTATCTACCATTTCCCTGTTAATTCTGTAGAACATACATGCATCCACACACAATAGATACTCCATGCTGTTCCTCAAGCCTAAACAATTGGTTAAAATAGTTCTTGTAAAGCTGAGGGAGACAACTGCCTTAAAAAATACCTTTCAAATAGCCCCAGTATCACACTGTTAAGACCGACCTATTCTTTTCAGACATAAAACAAATGTCTATTTAAGAACACATCCAAATGCATTTCCATCACTCAGCCAGAACATATTCACCTCCCAGAAGCCAACACTGCGAGATGGAAAGGGAGAGGGAGATAGAGGGAGAGAGGAGACCTTTAGTCCACCTACTGGCTTCACTGAAGGCAATGAATCCAGCCCTAGCTCATTTCAAGTAGGTTCAACTGTGTCAAAGGTTACCCACAAGCTATTTCTTGATGATTTATAGCTGATGTCTACACATCTTCTTTTATTTTAATGATGACTTCAATATAAACGTTAAGACATTCTTTGTCTTCTCAGAAGTATATGAGAGGGAAGATGACATCTTAAAAAAAAAAATATTTGAAGAGGCTGATTCGTTATTTCTGAACAGGGCCAGCTCTGGGCAGTTTTTATATCTTATCCAGAAGAAAAAAAAGGGGGAGAAAAAAAAGAGCCCCCTTCATCCTTTTCTCTCATACTAAAGCTGCTATGTTTTTGTGACTTATTCTGGGCACAAATCCTAGAGCACTGACTCAAAGTGTATGTCACCAGTTAATTATCATCAAGACAAGACACTAGGATACTTGGTAAGCATAAGATAATTTTATCTCTTCATTAGTAATAACATGTATTTATATAGCATTATTTTGCTCCGTTCGAGCCCAAAGCTATTTACAAAGTGAGTCCCAAATGATACTATCATGGGAATCCTTCCACCCAGCACTGAACTGTAATCATTTGGGGGGTGAAGAACAACAGCCCAGGACAAGCAGTAGCAACGCATACTGCATCCATTTGAAATGTAAGATGCCATGCTGGTAAAACTGCTGAGCGTTGTCCAAATGTGAGATTATTTTTAGCCTTAAAATTCATGTGTGTGCATGCGGGCGAGTGTGCACATGTGGTCTGTGTGTATGTTTGGCAATCATCATCAATACTGATATTCTGAATGCACCAACCAATCTCCACCAGGTTTGATGAAGTCCTCAAATGTCCCACATATTCTGTGTAGAGGGACAGTGGGGTGGGGGAGAGGAATGCTCCAAAACTCTCCCCTCAGGAGAAGACTCCAGTGCTTACCCACATTTTAACAGATACCAGAGGATCCCTCGAAGAGATGAACTCTGCATTTTCAGCCAGAGTCCAAATACTGTGAGACTTCACCCTGAAACTAGGCTTTACCACTTCTGATGATCCTGGAGCATCTTGCTCGTTTTAAAAGGAAAGCAGAAGATGAAGTCTCTATCTACTTTGTTCTGCTCTGCAGTCCTCTGAATAGCTGTGCTATTTTCCTGCTCAGGTCGGCCAAAATAATGTAACTGTTGTTTTTCTCACCCAGGAGCCCCAGTAAAATGTAACTGGTCGGCACAGTAGTGAGCCTCCCAGGTATTACACCACCGAGCTGCAGCTCACTGGGAAGACTCATTTTGTGTAGAGAAACTGCTGTCTCGAAGGCTTGAATCCGGACATGAAAGGTTGTGGACAAACAGTCATATGACACCCTTTAAACTTCTGATATCATGAATGAAATGCTACCTCACATGCCTTTCTTAGCCAAATGTATGTGTTGAATTTTCCTGACCCCAAACTTGGTCTGTGTCTTTTGCAGAAAACCTTGAAAGCACAGGCTATCCACACAATTATGATGAATAATAAGCAAACAGAGATTCATTTCAGAGTTCTAATTGCAGACTCTATTTTCAGTGGACATCTGAAACTAGGATAAGAGTACCCAGAAAGGGAGAGAACATAATTTCAGAGAAGACTAAGAATATTGGAAATAGGCACAAAAAGGGCTCATCCTGACCTGTAAGCAAAGCAGAAAAAACTCAAGAATTTAGACTAGAAGGGCTCAAGATTTAACAAGGCAACCAACAGCTAAATTCAAAATATATTAACTTACAGCTGTAACCTGAAGCCTATACAGCTTTTAGCATGGCTAAAGATAAAAATAATCAGTGACCTGGAATGACTGCTCTCCCTGAGAGAGCTACCTTTGGAAAGAAAGAAATTCACAAGAACCCACACAACAAAAACACTTTCCAGAATTGCTACATGCATAGTTTTCTTCCTAATTGTACACTGAATTAGAGCTTCTTCACTACTTCTGTCACTATATTACTCCCTTTTCCAGTACACCGCTTCACAGTTTTCTCCGGAGCATTTCGGAGACGAACAAACGTACCCCTGAAACTCAACTTTAAGAAGCTTTTTGTGCCAATTTTCCCATGGACATGTCATGTTGGGTTGTGTTTGTCACTCTGCAGCTCCTGTTGTGTTCTGTTAGCCTGGAATCGTGTAACACGAAGTGGCTGATTCATGACGTGACATGTCACTGCCCAGCATGTCAGCTGAAAGCCGTACGAACCCATGTGCTTCATCTCCACGCACACACACATCTTGGAAATGCCCCCCTTATTCTGAATCCACTAGCAGGTGCTGGCACATCCACTCAAAAAAGTTGAAGGAACACTAATAACTTATGAAATACTCAAAGTTACATTCCTTCCTTAACATCACGATTAGAAACTGAAAAACCTTCTCTGCAGCGTTCCCATTAGAGACAAGGTCTTCCCCTCCACGCTCTCTGTGTGTGTCAAGATACTGAACAATCTTTTATCAAAGACTTTTTTCTTAATTTTATTTTTTTTCCCAGGGATACCAGTCATGGCAATAGCTTATCTTTACTTTAAAAGCAGCAGGGAAAAATGTAGCAACTGAAATGAAACAAACAGAAACTAAACTCATTCATTAGCACTGAAAGTACACATTTGAATTCATAGTCTGGCAGCATTAATGGATAAAGGCACATGATCAAGACTGAAGCTTTAAACTGGTTTCATGTATTAAATCCTGTCAAATTACATCAAGATTCAAAACAGTTTGTTGTGTCAGCTTGTCTGCCTCTGATTGTCCTTTGGATGCTCTCGAATGTTCTCTCTGGATACTACAGCAGCACTTTCATTGGGAGACTCTATAGTAAAAAGTCTAATTCTGCTGAGAAGTATTTATGCCTTAGCAGAATTGCCAACATGAAATCTTCCATGATTTGAGACTGAAAATTAATCCCACTTGATTAAAATAGTAACTCATAGATTAATTTTCTTAGCTGCTTTCTAAGCCTTTGAGATACATTTATACCAATCTGTAAGTTTCAGCCATGACAACCTGAAGCTTTTTTGTTCAAATGAGATTCTCACATATCCACATGACTCCAGGATCTGGGGCTTTAAGGAAGCTATCTATTATAAAATCGTAAGATGTAGCCACAGTGCTTGGAAAAGTATGTGTCCTCTGAAGTGATGCTTTCCACATAATGTCTGTGAATCCCTCTTTTGCACCAGCTCATTTTATGCTAAATAATTTGAACTGCATTCTTACAACAAATGTGCAGTTCTGAGAAACCTGAGTGGAATATTTGCCAAGCATTTCATATAACTCTGAAGCTAATATTAACCTATAAGAAACTGTCTTGTTGAATTTGAAAATGAAACAGATTTTTCCATTCTGCTGCTAAATGTTGCTTCTCTTCTGCTATCCACAGTTACCAGGGATTAGAGATTAAAATGTTTCAGATTAAAATATTTCTGGAGCTCCCTTGTTACATGATTATCACTGAGCTGTGGCTACAGAAATACTTACTGCAAAATATATTTCTTTGCTGCTTAGTTTGAATTCCTTTCTGCCAGAACGTGTCAAGAGGAGCTAATTTCAAATCTAGCATGTAAAGTGGATGCAAACCACCCTCCTGCAGACAAAGCAAGCAGTCTTCGGAAGCTGCTAGACTGATCACATTAGAATCTGATTCAATCACCTCAGAAATTCACTTTCCACGTTGAAGTTCTACATTTGGCAAAACATGGGTACACTGCTGTCCACTAGACAGGGCCAATGCAGCCCATGCACTTTTCTTTTGATTACTAACACATGCCCATAATTAACAACACAAAATGCCCAAACACTTAATCCGAAGCTGCAAAAGGCAAGGTTTGATTCCCAAAGTGAGGTACCTGGTTCTCTTCTAGAAGGATGTGGCAGAATAAGAGTTCTCTGTTCCATTTCAAGCTGTCTCCTAACCCATGAAACAGACATTGCTACAGTTCTATTACTTGCACTCCTGTACTCCTGGTATGAACACATCCCTTGTTTCAGAGACTCTTAAGATCTCAGAGTCTAAAAAATAAATCTCTGGAATAAATGATGACCTTTACTTTGTAGAAATTTTATATTCTGAAGGAAAGTAGAAATTAATCTGATATTGGCATAACTGGCTGGTTTTTACCTATATTTAATTTAAGAGCTAATATTGGTCCTTCATTTTGTCAGTGCTGCAATACTCAGCAGCCCCCAGTGAGGGAAGGTATGTCCCAAGCTGAACTTTGCGTATTTCTCCCATAGTTGGTCCCCTTTTCTCAGCATAAAGACTGTCTTCTAAAAATTTTTCCACCTTCCCCACAGAACAAACCCACCCAAACATAAGGAGGATCAGCAAAATCCACTGCAACCAGAAAAATTGAATTTTTCTCCATTTCTTTATGCAGCTCCAGATTGCATGCTCTCCTAAAGCCCTTTTACTGCTATTTTTAGGACTTAGTGGCCAACTGGCAACATCAGCTCAACAGCTATCTTAGTGGCATTAAAAAAACCCTGACTTTGTGACACCGTTTTCTTGTTTGGGGCTATTCCAATCTCTTTTTGCAAAATGCTGCTCTTTCTCATTCAAGGTCTTTGTTACAACATACACTGTGTGGGTAGTTCTCTCAAACAGCTTCTGAGAAGTTGATGCTCAGGTATTTCTAAGTAACAGGGTAAGATGCAGAGCAGAAACAAAAAGTCAGGTCCCAGCACTTCTAAACTGAGGAGTTCAGGAGTCGAAAACTGAGGGATTCTGCAACTGAACCTGGCTTTAGTAGCTGCCTCCTGAAAGTAACACTGCCTGGTGTAAAACCTCGGTGTTCAGTATAAAGCCAATGATGTGGATTGTTTAACCAAAGATGATGAAAACTGCTACCTGCTGCCCATCCCACAAATTTTTCCATGTAGGAAAAAAGGGGGTATTTTATTTATTCATACCTGTTGTAGAAGGCTACAGCAGCAAAGAACAGCAGTGAACTAGTAAGGACGCAGTGCCTGTTTGTCTACCGCTTTGCTTTACACCTTTGTTGCTCCCTGTCTGATTTCTGAAGACCTCTCTTTCAGAAATGCAGCAGTCTTGCCTCATCTGTGTATCTCGCTTTTGTTTTGTGATTAGAGATTTTGGAGCATTTTCTTTCCCCCTTTTTCTTTTTGTTATGCTTTCCTTTGAGTTTTCATTATGAAAAGAGGTTACTGAGCCTGAGAACTCTGCTTGAGAGACAGGTTCCTGCCAGAGACATGATATCAGGAAACAAGAGCTGTGGACAGTTAATCTGAAAAACCATCCTAGGAGCCCCTCCACGTATCTAATTTATTTTTAGGAAAGTAGGGAGGGATGGGAGGCAGTCAGAATGCTGTGTAAGTAAGTCCCTACTGCTGCTGCTATTAAGATACTGCTATTAACATCACTTTCATTGTTTGGGACACATTCTCCGTTTTAGAAAAGCACCTTAAGAAGTTGCATTAATACCCATCACTTTCTTGTGCTCCAGCAAATGGTTTAAAAAGCCATTCTTTATATTCATGGATGTAACATATAGGAAGAAGAACAAGGAAGAGGAAAACAGTTTCAAAGATTCTGCCACAAATTCCACATTTTACTATTTGGGATCAAAAGGACAGGCAGCAAATGAGAAAGGCTTCCAGGTAAAGAGATTATTAGCTACAAGGTCTCTATTGAGAATGGACAGGGGTACTAAAGAGGGAGCATAGTGCCAAGTAGAATAGCACAGATAAGGCAGATGAGGTCTCAGTTTACAGCTGATACATCACTGCATCCGTACTATTAACTTTTCCTTAATTATCTTACAGCAATTTCTGACCTGTTTAATGCACTGACAAGGGAATTGGGAAATGCAATCACTGAAAAAATGTTTTGAATGTTCTGATTTATAATATTCTAGTGCTGTTATTCCAGTGCTGAAAACCTTAATAGATAAATTTAACAACGATTTTTTTTTTTAATCAGTAGCATATAAAGAATTGTGTCCAGACTGGAAACTCTCAAAAACAGAAGAGCTTGCAAATCTTAGAGATAAAACTTCTGTAAAAACAGGCTCGATGTTCTATCAGGGACACTGTGTCTTACACCACTTTAGGAGAACTCTTGTTCTTCACTCTAAAATACCTCAGTATTGCCTTCAATGAAAATAAGGATGCCTTAACTTCCTGTTGCTTGGATAGGCATTCAGCACCTGCTGAGCTCTTCTGCCAATAAAGAGGACGGTAACTGCCATTAGGATATGACACTTAACACATGCCATAGGTTAGTTTCACATACGTTTCTTTTCTCTACTCTTCTGGGAAAAGGATTTGGCCCTATCTAACACAATCACACCTTTTGATCACCTGTATACAGCCATGATCGGTCTTCTTTATCACACATCTGTCCTCTTTGTAGCTGAAGTACTTCACTGTGCTGTGCAGAACAACTGGTTCGTGTCTCCAAAAACATTTGCTAATGCTGAATAAAAAGAAGCGCTATGAAGAGGAAAAAACAGTATCCTTCTGCATCTGTATGCAAGTATCATCCTCAGAACTGAAATATTTTCCTTTAAATATGTTCAAAAATGGCAGCTCTGAGGGCACAAGGAATCTGTATGTCTGCTTATCACTGGGGCTTCTGCCACAGTCATAGCATGATGTGGCAAGTAAGCTGATGTATCTATGTACATAATGGAGCTTAATGTCTTCCCCAAGATCTCCTCAGGATAAAATTTCACATTCTGCACTATCATACAAAAGAGAGAAATGAGGGAAAGGGAGACAAATATACCCAACTTAACAGGGCTGCTTAGGGCAGTCATCTAAAATGATGTTTAAGTCAACAATTTGTCTGAAGGAGAATCACAAATATCATATAGATGAGGGTTCTTTTTATTGTTTTTGTTTGGTTTTTTTCCCTCGGGGGGGGGGCTTTTTCTTTCTCCTTCCCTTCAGATAGTTTCTTTTTTTTTTTCCCCACTGTATTTTATCCTGAATCAAGAAAACGTTCTTACCAAAACTGGGAAGTATAGTCCCATCATCAGTTTTAACTGTGAGGGAAGATCCACAACGAGCTACCTATAGTAAATAGTTTACTTATTTTTCCTAATAAAAATCTACTAATTTTTCCTGTGGTGCGTCTGAATTAAAATGCCCATTTTCCAAAGCCTCTTTTTCTTTATTTTGTCCCTGGTATCACATGTACTTGGTAAGAAAGTCGACAGCTTCTCAGTTGTAGGTTCCTTAACAAGGCTTAACTTGCCTGGATGAGAATGGAGCAAGCACAACACTGTTCCCTTTCTATCCTTTGTATACTATGAACAGGATGAAAGACACGGTGCACGTGGCACAAGCTGCATCATCATCATCAGATACTCCGGAAAAATGGAAGAAGTTCTTCTGGAGAGTCTTGGCTGTCTTAAGGCCAGTTTGTGCTGTGGTAGAGAGGCAAACTCGAAACCCTTCAAAGGCAATTCAATTGCTGTCCACGGGTGACATGAAAAAATTTCAATCCACTGTTTACTTTGGTGATCAGATAATGTGAAAACAAAGTACCGTCTTCAGTTAAAGATTCACACTGATATTTGTCTGAATATTGCAGTTGAGGAGAATCTGATTGTGTATATCCAACTGCTTAGTGCTGTTCCTGGCTTGTCTGAAACACATTTCCTTTCCTTGTCACAACTCCCAGGTGCTACTGCTGAGCAAATAGTAACATCACTGCCAGAAGTATTTGAAAAGAACAAAAAAAATTGATTTGGACAATCTGTGTGCTCTTGTCATTGATGGAGACACTACTGTGAATAGTGTTGGGGCTGAGGTCACAACAAGGTTAAAAGAAAAGTGCCCAGGAATTCTCTCCTGTCACATTTCACACTGAATTGTTCCTGTTTCGCAACAGATGCTACAGACAATGCACTGTGCTCCATTAAATACAGGGAATCATTTAGCTACGTTTACAAGCTACACTGAAAATTCACTCCAGAATTACTGTACTTGAAAGGTTACATGGAAAGGGCTAGAATATTCCATCAGGCAGGCACTAGATGCTATATTTATACCTGCCACGTAAAAAGCAAGGAACAAAAGCAGGAATGAACAGGGCCCCAGCTGCTTACAAGTGAGGGTGATGTTGCTCTCCTTATTCAAGAGTATAATGCACCTCATCTGAAGCCAGTGAAGACTGTAGCTATCAGGTGAGAATCCTGGTAGCATGGTAAGGGTCATAATTTAATAAACATATTCCCTATAGCATTGCTTTTTTTTTATCCTGTGCGTGGCCCTGTACAAGCAAGAGGCTTGAAGTTAATCACGAGATGGGCTGGGAGGTTATTCTGCCTAGTTCTTATCTGCACCTATGCCTGTCCTCTCCTACTTACTTTGGGAGCCTGTAACCACCTTGAACACCCAACAGAGCAGCATGCAAGCATTTACACGATCAAAGGCAAAATGTGCTTAAGACAGACTTTGGAAATCCAGCACAATTTGGCAAACTTCAAAGATAGTTGCCTTTCAAACGGGTTGTGGAGGAGGCCTTGGTAAATTTGAATGGTATGATTAGCATACCGGCTGTTTTTAAAACTGCTCAAGAAGAAGCTGTGTTAAAATCCATTTCCGCAAGACACACGCATTTTCTTTTGGACAGGCTCCACTAGCTCTGTTTCTTAAATCAATTTTTCTGGCACGGATTTCTTCTTGGAAGAATATACGACACCAGCTCAGTTTCCTAACCAAAACTTGACAGAATGTGTGCAGCACAGCATAATGGCATCTCTGCCTCATGGCTTCCTAAAAGTTACAGTACAGAAACCTCGGAAGTGAATTTGACTATTCCAGGTCACATCTGCTGAAAAGCGAGCGAGACGACAGAAGATGCCAGGGTAGCCTGTCCAGCACAGTGTTCAAACACTGGTGAGGGCCACTGATAAAAGGTTTGCCAAAACGGGAGTTGCCAAGGTCTTAGAGGAGTTTCAGGGATGTTTTCAAGTCTTACTAGATTTAAAGGATGATCCTTGGCAAACTCCCCCTGATGCTTCTCAGCATTTCTAGAGCCAACAGTTGTTCCATCTGCCGCTGAGGCCGACTTTGAAGAATCCTTGCAAAGAGCAGCACACTAACTTTAACACTACACAAGAGAGGAAAAAAACACAGCTTTTCAGAAGTGACCTAGATGTTTGCCAGTAGCTTGACACACTCTCAGGTAAGGCTGTCTCCTTGTCTCCAAACACTTGAGCGTATTACCAAAGCTGCGCCAGTGTAAACTGTGGGCTGAAAATAGAGATTCAGTAAACAGCATTTATTGAAAGCTTGTCTAAGGCATTAACTGTTCATCCGTGGAGGTCTGGTGTACAGTAACAGCGAGAAAGACCACCACAAACTAGCTTCAAGAACCAAATTGCTGCTGGGGATTAAAAAAAAAAATAAAAAATTAAGATACGGTTGGGAAACTCAGACAGGTACTCCCTGACAACAGCTAGAAAAATTAAATTTAAAAAAAATCAGAAAACACAATAAACTTTTGAGGATGTTGAACACAAACAACCTCTGAAAAAGCAAAGGAAGGTCCACACAGACACAAACGAAGGTGTTTAGTTTCAACACATAAGCTTCAGTTTCTGCCATTGTGACAGATTTGCCGGAGTGTTTTCTGAGCCAGGCCACTGCACTATTGTATAAGCTTTATTCTAATTACTGTAGGTTCTAAAAAGGTTTCTTTATCGTTTAGTATTATAAATAATTGTGCTTCCAGGCTGGGGTTCAAAGCTCAGAACAGCACTCGCACAACAGCACAGGCAGGTCAGGTGACCTTTCTCCAATTCTCCTCTCCCTGGTGCTGAGGACAGACAAAGTGATATGTCTGTCATACGCCATTACCATTAGAACAGAATCTTGTTCTTTTATTACAACTGAACTCCGCCGGATTTCTCAGCAGGAATGCTAAGTGAAATCAATGTCTTGGATTTCCAGGCTGAGCTTGGAGGTCACAGCCACTCTATCATTTCTCAGCATTATCCCTTCTCTTTCTCTCGCGCTCTCTCTGAGCCTCCAACTGGCACACAGCAGATTGAAAACAGCATGCATCACAGGGCTTACGCTGCACAATTTTACAGCCTTTTGGAGCCCCCTTCCTTTCCTTTTGGCCCACTTTTTTATTTTTTCTTTCCCAATTTGCAAGTAAGTTTTGTTTGTCTCCCACAGACCTGCAGGCCAAAGGCACTGCAACACCTACAAATATGAAAAAGCAATAAAACGTAAGGGAGGATAGAGCTGATTTTGACAGTTGCCAGTTAAGATGGTTATGCTCGATGATACCAGTAGATATGCAGGCCTTCTAATCCTGCAGTTGCCACAAAATACACACTGTGCCCCTTAGATCTCATCAGACATTCTGCTTGTGCACAAGAGAACAACACCGGGATTTTAAGTGCAGGAGATCTTACAAGCCACTAGCCACATACAACCCCCCCCCTGTAAAATGCACAAAAATCTCTTGTTAACCATAGACATAACTTTTTCTTTTTTTTTTTTTAAACCACAAAAAATCTACCATCGAGCACTGCACAGCTTTATGATTCCTTACTCTAAGTGAAGAGATCAAGCCAAGGATAAACTTCAGGAAGTCAGAAAGTCTACACTAAGGAGAGAATAAAGACAGCATAGATAAGCTTGACTCATTAACACAACAGCTACTGATTTCAAGTCATGTCTTTTATTCCTTGAACGTGTATCTCACTGAGCTGACAATGGTATTATTTATTTGTCTGGTTATTTTTAATCTGTGCTGTTTTACTGTTAGGGTAAAAACAAGACACTACTGTCAATTCAAGGAATCCTTCCTAATGTGATAAAGGACATGGACAGCATGCTAGAGGACACTAACAAAAAGAAAGGACACATTTTTATGAAGCTCTTGCTGTCACCTAAATAGGACCCCTTTCTCCCAGCACTCCTCAGCTAAATTCTTCCTAGTTGTTTTGCAACACCTAAGATGTGCCATTCAATGCTGATCTGTTAATTTTGCTCAGCTGTGGCACACACTGAGCTCACCTTCTTCGACTGCACTTATTCTGCACCTTTTCCCTAGGTATAGCTAGACACACACTCTGGGCATTATACAGGTGTGACTCCCAGCTGTAAGCTTGACCTCTTAACTGAGTATGGACTGAACTGCCCAGCTATGACCAAGATTACTCATCAGAGCTCAGTGGACAGATTTCAGCTCTGCTCTATGACACAACAGACACTGCTTTGGAGACTTTACAGAATCACAGAATGTGCTGAGTTGGAAGGGACCCACAAGGATCATCGAGTCCAACTCATAGCTCTGCACAGGACCATCCCCAAGAGTCACACCATGTGCCTGAGAGTATCATCCAAACGCTTCTTGAGCTCTGTCAGCCTTGGTGCTGTGACCACTGCCCTGGGGAGCCTGTTCCAGCGCCCAACCCACTCTGTGGGTGAAGAACTTTTTTCTAATATCCAACCTAAACCTCCCCTGGCACAACTTCAGGCCACTCCCTGAGGTCCTGTCATTGGTCACCACATAGAAGAGATCAGTGCCTGCACCTCCTCTTCCTCTCATGAGGAACTTGTAACTGCAATGAAATCTCCCCTCAGTCTCCTCTTCTCCAGGCTGAACAGACCAACCAATCTCAGTCCCTATTCACACACTTCCCCTCAAGGCCCTTCACCATCTTTGTTGCCCTCCTTTGGACAGTCTCTAAGAGCTTTATATCTTTCTTATATTGTGGCACCCAAAACTGCCACAATATTCAAGGTGAGGTTGCCCCATTGCAGAGCAGAGCAGGACAATCCCCTCCCTCGACCGGCTGGCGATGCTTTGCCTGATGCCCCCCAGGACACGGCTGGCCCTCCTGGTTGCCAGGGCACTGCTGACTCATATTGAATTTGTCATCGACCAGGACCCCCAGGTCCCTTTCTGTGGCACTGATCTCCAGCATATCACTCCCCAGTCTGTACTCGTTCCTCCACAAACTCCAGCTCTACTCCAGGACAGAATCTGGCCACAGATGAGGTGCCCCAACACTTTTCATCTCTTGCTGACACACTGCTAACCAGACTCCATGTTGAAAGGAAACAACAGTTGTGTGCTGGAACAGGAGACTGGTCACCTCGGCCTGCCACCTGTTACTGAAGATGGAAGAAACAGAACTGTGATAGCCAGGACACAGCAAGGGAACCCACAGGATCTCAGCTGAGGTGGTCTGCTACTGACACTGTGTATGAATGGTCATTTGGAATTACTGCACTGGGGTCTTCCCACTGGAAAAATGGCACTACACAAATATGTTCCCATTTCAGGGAGCCATCCTGAGAACAAAGCCACCGCAACTGAGAGGCACACAGACACCCTTCAGAAAAAACCACATGCAAGTCCCCACATTGTCAGAAAGGCAGTGCTGCCAGGCCTAGTACAGTACCTTGCTTTTGGGTGGAGGGCTGTTTGTGCTCTTGTCTGTGTGGATGCTGGTAGGGGATACGGCAGCACCAAGGTTACCCTGGGGTATGCCAGGTATCTTGCCTCCCGGAGACACTTGCATCGCAGCAAGTTGGGCAGCATACAACTGCTGTAGAAACAAAACAAAACAAAAAAAGGGAAAAAAAATTGGGGTGAGGGAGGAAGAGAGGAGAGACATCATCAATAAATAAATAATCTTCCCAAAACTTCTCCTACTGCAGAGGATATATTTTCCTTCTGATGGGTATTTTTTATTTAACACATGTATATTTCAAGACAAGAATTGTCATCTCAACTTCTGTGACTCATTCCTCAGGGGATGAATGAGAGACGTCACCATGAGAAATGTCCCAGCATCCCTGTGTGTCCAGGGATTCAAAACAAGGAACAAAAGCTAATCTTCATGGTTTGCCTGAGCTACTGGGCAATCTTTCCTTTCCTGAGATGACTTAGGCATAAAATCATTTCCGCCAATACTATGCACCAACCCCTGTGAAACTCACATGATGGTCTCTGTTCATGTTTCTTTATTTTACTTGCTATGTTTGCCCTCTTTGCACAGGCTGTAAGGTGTTTGGAACAGGGAATGCCAAAATTTTTAGTACTTACTGTGAGAGTCCACTCTCAGTTGGGTTCTGGGGAACCACTAGAGTCAATATAAATATACACATACCAATGGTAAAGTACTGTCCATTAGCTATTAGGAACTCCAATTA
The DNA here is from genome assembly GCF_003984885.1 of Neopelma chrysocephalum. Classification (NCBI taxonomy): domain Eukaryota; kingdom Metazoa; phylum Chordata; class Aves; order Passeriformes; family Pipridae; genus Neopelma; species Neopelma chrysocephalum. The sequence continues at coordinate 30,829,444 of NW_020897714.1, forward strand.
AGTCTAAGAACCCTTTCTGTGACAGATGCAAAGCAGACACACCATGGAAATGTTTTTCTCTTCAAAACTAAACCAGCAAGGCACTTTAAACACATATTTCATTATTAACATGTGAATACTTATAATCACAGTCATCTGTTTAAAGTTTAGCACTACAGTAAGAGTTTATTGGACAGAGGTCAAAAGCAGTGAGAAAGCAGTGCCTGGGAGCTCCCCTGACTTCCAAATAAAACACGGAAAAAATAAACATGGGGGCAGGAGAAGCAGCAATTGTTGCTGCTTTGTGAACAGTGAGGAATTCCGAAGTCAGGTGCCCGAGAGAGCAGGCAGTGCAGTAACAAGCTTTCCCTCCTCAGCCACAGTATCAGTTTCAAAGACTCACACCGTGTGTGGTTAGTGCTGTGCAGTTCATGTGTGATATGTAACACTGAATGAAGGTACTCTCTGCCTGCAGGTGCTAACAGAGCTTCTGAGATGACAGTGACAAGGGGTAACATGAAGGAATATTGAACTGGATGTGAAAAAACAAGGGGGTTTCAATGTGACTAAGTCTAAGAAGTCTTTTTAGTAGTGCTTAGCTGTTTTGCTGTTGTTTCTCAGTTAATTTTATATGCTGATAAAAGAACAGAGGTCAGATTGGAGGGCACAAAGAAATGCTAACCCAAACCAGCAAGTCTGAAAGAGGAAAATGAGGATTCATTACAGGAGAAATCCATATGGAACCATGCAAAAGATGCAGAGACATTGCTACAGTGAGTTCAGTGTATACAATATAGCCCTGTAGCAAACACTTAACTTGATCAAATGGGCAAGACTTACTGCTGTGAATCTTGGACGACTCTGGACATTGTTTTGTGGTTCCCCGTACAAACTCTTCCCTTTTCTGGTGTACATAATTCACATAATTAAAAGTAGCCCATTGCTACTTTTGTGTAATTAGACACCAAATTCTTACTTATTTCTTTTTCACACTTTCTATAATTTTCACATTTTCTATTCTTTTCAGATTTGAATATTTTTTATTTCTTTTCCCTACTTTGAACACTGCTTGTTCCTTATTTTTCTGTACTTCTTAATCACCATTTATCCATCCCGTTCTGTTTAGTCTCCCTCTCTTTCCTTATCATCCATTCATTCATCCATTCTCTCCTTTCCTTTTCCTCAAATTTATTTATTAATTTATTCTAAGTGTTACTCCCAGCAAGTCTGAGCCAAGCAGATGCAAATCAGCTACAGATAAAAGTCATCAAAAACAATCCAGCCACAAATCACTCACAGATTCAAATGCATGTATTTATCAGTTGAAGCTCATATCCATTCATTCTTTTTACAGAAGACTAAATCCAGCAGGGAGAATGGAACAAGTGTCTGTGTGAACCAGAGAAGAACTGCAGCGGGGAGTTCAAGGAAAACCAAGCCAGCATTATGTATGAATTAATACATCAGAAGGGCAATGGTTGTTTAAGAAACAGGATACATGACTCAGGAACAACTCAAACATAACCAGACTCTGGAGGTGACAGAGCAGGTCTAGGGAAAGCTTATCCTTTTCTTTTGCTCCCTATTGAAAAAATGACAAAACAAATTGAGGCAACTACAGGAAAAAGACAAAAGCAAGTCAAACAGCCATTACAAAGGAAAGGTTCAAGCTTGCTGCTAATCTATAGATTAGATATCAGACAGTATGTCTAGTCCACATGTAAAGGTAAAAATAACATAGTTTGGACACTTAGCAGTCCTGAACCAACTGGAGAGCACTGACAGACCATACAGGGACCGGCTTGCTGAGGACTGAGCTTTCCAGAAATTTCTGTGAGAAATTTTGGGGAAGACTTTTCAAACTGAATCTATACCTTGAAAAGCGAGGGAAACCTCTACTTCAAACACAACTCTCAACCTTCTGTTGAGGTCGAAAGACAGAATCATGAGAACTAAACTATATGAAAGAGATGCACAACACGGTATCCAAGAATCTGCACATCTTATACCTTAGTGCTCCCTGAGAAATGTGTTGGAAGCTGTGGTTCCTCCGTACAGTACCGTCATCAACCATCTTTCTGACAATGCTTGCAAAGCAGACAATGACTAAATAAGCAGTGGGAATGAATTTCCCTATGCAACAGCCCAGGAGAAAGCCACATTTTCAGGTGATAAATGGAATATATGGAATGTCAAATGCATGCCATTTTCTCAGTTCAGGGACAGATATACCTGAAGAGAATGAAACACACAGTACAGTGTGGAGTAACATGGAAGGAGGGGTGGAAGAAAATCTATAAAGCCTTCATTCATGCTTTGTAAAAACTTCTGTCCTCCTGTTATCAGATTCAACACTGCAACTCTATTTAATTTATTTTGAGAATTAAAAACAAACATTAAATAAAATTTTATAAGAGGTCCCTTGTTAGAGTACCCTCTTGAAAGTCCCTTCCTGCAACAGAAACCAATAATTCTACAGAAAAAGTAGTATCAGGCCTGGCTTTAAACTGAAAAACATGAGGTTATGAAATTGCAAGGGTCTGAATCCTATTTAATCAGTAAGTTTGCTCCTATACCCCCTGAATTTAAAAACTGAAGAGAAATATACAACATGCAGCACATTTCTTGGACTGCCAATAATTTTGAGCTTCAACATTATTGAACCTGTCTGTTCATATTTAGTTGTTTTAGGACACGATGACCTTTAGCTTATACCCAAGGAAAGGGCAATGGTGTGACCAAGTGCTGCGAAACAAGACAGCTAAATGACAACAATTTATACATTCATTTAATAGACAAACTGAATTCAAACAAAAGAACATTTTCTACCCCTGTTTCTCCACTAGAGTTTCAGATTTTGGAACAGTGTATGAATAGATCTCTGTTGAAACATTCAACCGTTATCTTAAATTCACCTTTATACTCTTCACAGTAATGAAACCAAGACCTCAAAAAGTGCAATGAAAATGATGTTATTCTATATCACTGCTGTAATACCCTGTTCTTGAGCCTCTACTTTTACCCCAGAGACACCCGAAGCCATTTCTGCTACCTTTAGCTAACCTAAAGACTCAATGTCAAATTCTAGCACTCCAGGAGGTCGTTTTGCTGCACTACAACTCATATAGGACTTTTAATCTATAGAGTTTATTGTGACCAAGGCATTCAGTTGGAATCAGTGAAGCACTACTGCTTTAGGCAGGTTCATTTTTGCTACACATAATAAATAAGGATAATATTCTGAATTTAATAAGATAGATAATACTTCTTCAGGAAGGCAGAATTGGGCTTCTGAAAAAGCAATTAAAAAGTAACATCTATTGTTTGTTTATAACTAAATGACTATGTTTCAGCTCCCCTGCCCATGTGCAATATTGCATGCTTGTTAATGTTTTCTCATTAACCTCTTACGAAAATCTGTATGGAAGCAAAATCATCAGAACAAAAGCACAATGTGATACACTTTAAAATGAGCAGGAGGTATCGTTAATTTTTTAATGTTGCCCCTCTGTTCTTAAGCTATTAAACAAAAAATCCCCCTTCTCCCTAGGTCACCACCCAAACCATTTACAATTCTTCCAATATATTAAGCAGAAATATTCAGCTGAACTCTCCAAATGGACTAGCTCTAAGAGCTCTTGGCTTGATGACTCTGTAGTACATCAATAGCAAAGCCTTAAGGTTAGGCCAGCTTTGAAAACTTTCCCCTTGGGCATTGTTGTTACATGTTAACAATGCTCATTAATGCTTGGAGGGTACACTAAAAATGAATTCTTGTTCTATTAATACAGAAAATGAGAATGAGATTTAATAGCAATTTTAAAAAGGGTTGAACAAAGTGCTAGCAATTACATAGGCAGAGATAGTTGATTCAAGCATCTATAGGCATTTGGATTACAGTATTATCTCTTATTAAAATATTTTTATTAGTGAACAGTAGAGATTAAGAGCTGTTATTAAAAAAACCACAGAGAGATAGAGACAGGTGGCTCTGGAAACCGGATCAGTTACTGCAATAAATTTGTTTCTGATATAAACTAGCTTTTCAGTGAAGATACCACAGCGATGAATTTACAAACCACTGTGCCTGAGTGTCTGAACTGTTGACTGATCCAACACTTCAATTTCTTTGTCATTCTGAGAACCATCATTAAAAATATACACATGAATGGCCCTGGTCTTTGTTTTTTGCATAATCTGGAGGGGAAAATGGTATAAAATGAGATTCTCTCACTTGGAATACATGAATTTAATTTTCTTTACCTTAAAATTTATGCTTATATAAGGCATGAGAAGTGTTTGACTGCAGAAAGAATTAATTTTGGATATGTTCAGGTGTTTTTTTAATTGGGAAAAAAAGGACACGAGGAATTAGGAAGAAAAAGGAATTCACTTCAAACAAGCATTTTACATATATCCTACTCTAAGATAGTTTTTAAAAGATACTGGTAACATAGATAAAAACTTAACTACAGAAATTAGAATTAACGCTGCACTCATTAGTGATTGGTAGCAATGCCTTCTAGATATTCTATGAAAAAAGTTCTTCATTTAGCTTCTCATTACACACTTGAAAGGAACAAATGCCAGATTTTCATCTTTTCTTTGTCTGAGTTTCCTTCAAAGATTGTTAGTCAAACATTTCAAAGGGACATGCTAATTTGTACATTTAAACTTCAGCAAAGGCTTTAAAGTGCCATTTGTTTGCATCAACTGGGAGATTTTCAGAAAAAAAAAAAGATAATATTTGAACACAAAGTCAATAACCTCCTTTAAAACCTTGCCCAAAGAACCCATTGCAAGGTGAAATTGCTACCTTTCACTTTGGGATAATTTCAGATAATAACAATAGAGGTTAAGATCCTGATATGTACTGACAGTATTTTGGTTTATTTCTGGTTTTATTTTATTTTGTTCTGTTCTTTACAATTCTTAATAGAGTTGGAGAATTATTACTGTTCTACCTACCATTTGCCTTTATCACACCCAGTTCCTACTAGAAATTGCCCTGGCTCCCACTGCCAAGGTGCAGAGAGTCTCTCTCCGGCAGAGGACCTTGCCTGAACTAGTGTTTCCTTTATTCACCAAGCAAAAAATAGCAAGCTGGATGAATTCATCCCAAAATTGTGGACCACGCAGAGACTAGAGAAGATACACTAAATGTTGAAAAGCTACACTGTTCTTTCCCATGGCCACAGAAACCAGCTAACTTCCTTTGAAAACTCCCATCCTTGCTATGCTCTGTATTTAGCCTAAGGGAGGAAGACAGGTAAGTAAATCATGTATCAAGGAACAGTAATAAATATTTGAAAGTTACGACTTGGAAAGTTAATAGGTAAGTAATATATTGCTTTTATTCAGAGAGCATTGGTAACACTTGAAGGAACTGCCTACAGAAATTTTGACTTGATGCTTCAGTCAAGATCAGATGTGTTTTAGGAAGACGAACTTTAAACAAGGAGTTTATTATGCCCAATAATATTTTACATCTTGTTTTGTCAGACTAGACAATCTAATAGTCCCTCTAGCCTTAAAAAACCTGAGACTTAGAAGGAAACGTAGAAAAACAAGTTCTCATTAGAAAAACTGTGAAGCATTCACAAACAGAACAAGGCTTCATTTATACACTTTTTGCAAGCAAGTTACAAGCGCAGCCTTGTAACCACCATCTCTCTCATATTAGAAAAAACATCACTTTTAGAATCAGTAACCACAAGTCTCCATAAAATATGATTCTGGTAGCTGATCTCTAGGATTCCAGGCCTACAGCCCTTATTCCTGAGAATAATCTCACTGTAGTCAACAGGACCGCTTTGCCCGTGCCAGGATGAATGCACTAGTTCTTCTCTTATTTGGAACTTCCATGGTATGACCAACTGGGGATCCCTGGCATCCAGATAAAAGGCTGGAGTCCAGGTCACTGAAAACCTGAATGAGCTTTAAGTTTGCATCTGAAGTAATAAAGACTTCTACTGCAGTACATTAAAAACAATGACCGCTTTGCTTGCAGAACAGCAACAGCGGATAAAGTGAAACACGAAGGTACAATTTATGGCAGCTCTTTGAGTTTTCTTAGAAACTGATGTAATTTTGATGGATAGGACAAACATTTTAGCTAAAGCACAACTATATTTGTATTTATAGTAGCTTCTATGGGAAAGACACTAACCCCAACACTCTCAAATATTAAGCAATTCAGTTTTCCTTGAAAAGCAGCCTTTAATTTTGCCAGTGGATAAATGCTATTCAAATATTAGCAAGGTGAGAACCAGCACCCGTGACATCAACTGACTGCTCCTGGTGACACAGGAAGACTGTAGGAAACTCCTGATTAGAGCCTAGACCTCATGGCTCCTTTGTCCCATGCCTTAACAAGAAGACAATCCTTCTACAGGATGTAACTGTAGGAACTTATCAATAGACACTTCCTATCACAAGCTAATAAGATCTGTTAGTTTCTGTGATAAAATATCGTTGCAAACTGTGTGTTTAAGATTGCCTGCTCCTTAGAAATGAAGAGATTTTAACTGGAAAACTGCCCAAGTGGCCTACATAGTCATACATACCATGTTCACACCATATGACAGTAATTGAAATAGAGTGACTATATGGAATGCATATTGGAGAGGAAATTTGATAATGTCTTCTGGAAAAAGCTTGTTGGATGAAATGTTGCAGATGAACAGTGTCCCCTTCAAGGAAAGTAATTAATATTGTACATATTTTAAAATATTAAAAAAAAAAAAGCTGGCAACAATTTATTCCTATAGTTTGCTGTGCCGCACCAGACTATAATGTATTCTTGCTACCATTAATTATTTTTATGCCAATGGAACTTCTTCTGCTAGAAAAAAAGGTAAAAGAATTTCTTTAATGTAAGGACATACTTTTGACAGCATACTCCTTAAGGATTATACAGTAAGATGGTCAGTGGTAATGTAGAAGATCAACAAACAACAGTGATGTGTAACTTAAGAAGGGGCATTTGTTTTGTAAATTGCATTCCCTTTATCACCGACTATTCTGTAATGCAGAATAGAGCTGACTATTCTGTAATGAAGATGAAGTGTTTGTATGAAGGTTCTACATGGAGATTGCTGTTCCAGTACAACTTTTGCAAATTAGAAGCCTGAAGTCAGTAAAGTGGCCCAGACATTATACTCTTGTAGGAAAAACCTCACTACTGCCTATTTGTTTACCACAAGTATGTTTCCCAAGAGCTCTCTTTTTTTTTATACATATCCAGATTTTTGGCAACTAGCTCAGAGCACCTGACTTCAGTAAGTATAATTTCTCATTTAAGAGACCAAAATGCTATGAGTGGCCATTTGACAAAATACTTATTTCATACTGCATTGCTTTACTTGACTTGTACTGTATATAATCATTCATTGTTATCCATTAAGTGACTAGAGTAGTTAACAAGCAAACACTGCCAGCAGAATTACTGTAAATAAGGTTCTATATATTTCAGATTGCCGGGCTATAATTAAGGCATTTCACTATTTTATACACATTTCCTCAAGCAACTCTTTCTCCAGTTTTTATTTATAGATTTTCTGTTTGCATTTTAAGTTGTTGTATTCAACAGGGAATTAAGTCAGGAAAACTCTGTGCCTGCTTTAGGACTGATACTGAATTAATTACTTCAAATCTGAATACTCTATTTCTCCTGAAGTTAAGTGCAGAGCTCGTAGTAGAAAGATTAAGGTCAACCGCATTTCTTATTTTAAGAACATGGATTTGCTGACTTGAATGCTGATATGGCATCAGGTTCTTATATCTTGATGATTCTAAGATTCTTCAGTGACTTGTCCCTCCTCTTCTTCGGGAATAAAGTAGTGAAATAGTTATTTTGCAGTACGTGTGGACCACAGCACTCAGCCTGCTCTAGAAACTCTTTTGTTACAAGTTTTGATAAGAAGAGAGTCCTAAAATACTGATGTCCCTCCCTAAATGTACTAAAAACAGGATAATCACCTACAAGAAGCAACAGTGCATCGTTGACAAATTTGTTTGTAGGAGTGGACAAGAAATAAATGTAAAACTTTACACTTGGATTTTTTTTGCTGTATATATTCTAAAGCTCCCCCATAGTTATACCTTCCTTTGTTAATTATGATATCAAACAGTGAAATGAGAAACATATCCTTTCTACTCTTTTGAGTTTTTGTACTTTAATACCTTATAGTCTTTGTACTTTTCTAGTCTTTAGTCTTTAGTTCAGAATATTTCTGAACCTAAAGAATCATATGATTGTATCTGTTGTCCTTGGAGGTATAAATTAACATTGTTCCTTGGTTATCTGACATATACAGGAGCTCAGTGACATCCAATCAGCTCATTCAAAATTTTAACTTGCTCTTTGAACTGAGTTGTATTATGTGGTCAAAAGGTCTGGATAAAGGCACAGGAGACAGAGAGTGACAAACTCTTAGTCCATCACAAGCAAATTTCAACACAGCTCATTTTCACAGGCTAAGAGAGCCATGGCCACTCTCTTCCAGCTTGGGTAGGGAGAAAAGACATATATGTCTATACCTTAGATATATATGTCTATACCTTAAAGGGAAGCATTTGAGCTGCTTCCCTTGTGCCAAGCCTCTCAGAAAAGAATACACAGAGAGAAGTATGGGTAGAAGAAGAATATTGAAAGGGAGGGACCAGTGATGGATGGAGCATTTGACCTGCAAAAGGATATGTACTTATTCTGAGAGTTAAACTGAAACAAACTGATTCCTAGAATACTACATTTTTTCTCTTTCCCTTTTTCCTTAGCAGGAAGTACTAATAGGATGTGACATGGCATCTTTATTCAGGTGCATCAGTTATTTTATTTTTGGGGGTAGAGAAAGTAGAGCAAGGTTATTAATTCGGGGGAGAACGTCAGTCCTGCAGTGCAAGTTTTCAAATAAGTTCAATGACATCCATCTACCTCTCATATAATTTTTCATGTTCATTGGCTTACATGCTCATTCCCCAAGTCCTCCAGAAAGCTAATAAGTCCTACCTCATTCTTTGAGATCCTGTTGTGAAGTCGTGGTATCAGTACAGGGCACCAGTTGTCCTTCCCAGCAGCGCACTGTGATCCCTTTCCATAAAAGCAGAATATATGACAAGAACTGTGGAAAGCTCCAGCTCACATGTACCTTTCCTTCAGCTTTAACCCACATGGAATCCCCTCTTCTAAAACAGTGTTTGTTTTCTAGGTATTATTAAAGACAAAGCTTGCAGAAAAGGTCACTCAAACTTACTAGACCTGTAGGAAACTGTAATTCCAACCACAGACATAAAAATTGCCCCAACTTTGAACCAGAATATTTTGAGCCTCACTGAATCGGAGCAAATCTGTGTTCCAAACCAGAAACCAGCTGAGTTTCATTCTGGTCAGACTCCTTCTGATGTTCTCAACAGTGAGTCTTATCCACTTCAAACTCGTTGGAGTGCCTAACTTTAAACTAGTCCCATTGTACAAACTGGATAACTTAGCTGCTTAAAAACACAAATGCAAGTTTGTTAAACCGGGATGCTTGAGGTTAGGAGATGATAGCCTACGAAGAGGAAATGGTAGAGTATGTGGAGAGGAGTGCCATTATTTAGTAACAAAATTGCTGAGAAGAGCTGAGACAGTAGAAAAGCACTGAATTCCATTATTTTGGAGTTTGATTAATTATATAAAAAAGTCCTCCTTTAACAAAATGAAGTAGCAGGAACAATTCAATAGCTGTTCAATCTTTTTATTCTTTGATTTTACGATACAAATGGGTGTGGTCAGTAAAACTCCCCCTCCAATGGAGCCCATAAAACTCCAGAGAGCCTGAAACCTCTGTGAAGCTTTGGCAAACTTCTCAGGAAATAACATAAGAAGCTGTTTTCTGGTTCATCTCACTATTTCCATGCTTACACTGATGTAATGGGAAGAGTGACACTTTGCATATTTCATTAGGACACGTACAGAAGTTTAGTTCTTAATTCTTAGAGACTTTGTTCCCCCAAAAGTGGTCTCTGAAAACATCTGAAATCCCTCAGTCTGACTCTCACTACAATGAAACCTCCAGCACTAAAGTCCAATAAAGTACTGCATGGTCAGACATCACGAAAAGCCCTAAATCTGACCCGAAACTCATGCCAACATTCCTCTTTTGGCACATGTTGTACTCGAGGTTTAAGAAGCTGTAGGCACAACAACATGACTGAAGATCAAAGGGAATTACATCTTTAACTTTCATGTTCCCTCACATGCTATACATCACCCAAGCACAAGAAGAACTTACAGGATGAACTTTGGAACTCCATATTCAGCAAGAGGAATACAATGGCTGCTTCCAGTTTCACCAATCCGTGTGGGTAACAAAGAGTTGCTGGAGCCCCTCATGTTCCCACACCAAGTGTGAGCTTTCCACTTCTTAGCATCAATCTGACCACAGGAAATGCGACCTTCTCCACATTTCTCCACTTCCACCCTGATGCAAGCTGTTAAGTCCCAGACTCTTCCAGCTTACCTGGGGTTACCCTATGGAAGCGTCCCCTCTCTACTTTAACTCTTCACCATTTTGCTCTTAAGACTAGACAGGGTGAATGCAGAAATACATCCCTCCAAATTCCTGTCATGGAGGCGAAAAGGATGCCCTTCATTGGCAACAGGGCTGCAACCTCTAACTCATCTCTTAAAGAATTCTACATAGTCACACATTCCACAGCCAATGATGTGCACTGTATTAACACTATTTAAATAGTAACAAGCTCTATAATCCATCACTACATCTGATCCACCCATGTCAACATTAAAGTTGATTTTCACAACTTTCTTTGAGGCACTAAGTAAATTTTAAAAAAAAAAAAAAGACACGAAACTCCTGAGTGATAACAGTGCTTTTCAAAAATTGTCCACTTCATACCAATTTTTAGTATGGAATTATGGAATTTTTTACAACATAAAGATGGATCTGCTTGTCCAAAACCATGAAATACTGAAATTACTGTGCATACTTAGGAGAGACATTTTTCAATTGTTAATAATGTGGCTGGGTTATAAAAAGAGCTAATCCGTGTTTTATATTGTTCATCTGGAAATTTGGATTAAGAGGAAAAACCCCAGCAATTTTTATGTTTTAGAAAGCAGTACCAAAACACTAAACTCTTTTCAATTCAAAACAAGAGCCAAAATCGATGTAAAAGCAAATTTTAAATTGCTTCTGGCTGAGTAGTCGTCTGCAAAGCAGAAGGGGTGGGAGTACCAAAGAGTTTGCAATGGAAATACCGAGAAGCTTTTACTGTAGTCACACTAACAAGAGCTGCTATCATGAAGTAATAACATTATCCAGAAATCTTTGTTCATTACCTCATTCCTAATGCCATCTCATTTCACTTGAGTTACTTGGGTCTGATGATGGGGTTAACGAGCGAGGAGGTGTTTGAGTGGGTGTGAATTAGGGGCGCTGCTAAAATAGAAGCTATTTTAGCAGTTCTGTGTTTAATATAGTCTGAAGCTCAGTAATTTTTTTTTCAGGTAAAATACTCACACGTTCCAAGGCTAACACTGACTTTGGCAAAGCGCAGATAATACCTAGACTTATTCATATTACACGGAGTATTACAGAGGAACTCATGCTTCTATTCCTTTTCTACCTCCGTCATTCTACCCGCAAGTCTAACATAGCAGGAATGCTAACGCTTTAATTTCCTGCCTTCAGAAGTTTTCCTCAAAAATTTGGATATTTTCAGCGACCATGACAGAAAACATTGCTGGTAGCTCCTCTCCCCCCATCCCCGTGCTCCACAAGCCATCTTCACACACCGCACAGCAATCCATTACAATATGTTCTAACATCTGCCTCCTCATATGATGTACGACCTATTTGATTGACCCTTTTTATGCTGCTCCAAGACTGGCTGTTCGTTGCAGTGGGAGGGTGAACAGTACTCATTGCTTCTTCAGTTAGCAACTGGTAAATATATCTCCGTTCCAGGAAAGATTGGGAATGTCAAGCAGGGATCCTCCTCACTCCCCTCCATACAGCAACGATCCACTCCATACAGTCCCTTCCTTTATCGCTATCAGGGATAGCGCTAAAGGAATCCATAACAGTCCAGGATAGGGAAGGTCTCTAGTGGGTCCTCCCATCTATCGCTAATATATGAAACATTTCCGCCAATTAAATTTTTCCGTGACAAATATTAACATTACCCAGTGTTTGTGACTCCAGCGTGGGAAGCATGAATAATGCAAGAAACAGTAAAGTCCTCCATTACGCCGGGATACTTCTTGTTTTTGCCAAAGTCAGCAACTGTAAAATATCTCTCAACTTCTCCAGTTAACACCATGGCAGAATACAGGCCTTTGGTCAAAGTGATCATATTCACTACAATAAAAGCAGCATCTAAAGTAACATAAAAACACTTGCCAATATCGCAGGCATTAAATGCAATCCTTATTCTCACCATCTATATTTCCATCATGTATTTAACAAGATTAACATATTTCAGGACTGCTGACAATTTTCCAAAGTCATCTGGCATGAAATGGGATGAACATGGCTATAAAAATGTAGGGAAGCAATGTACTGAGACCAGCACAATGGGATATCTCCTCTTCCCAAGGACAGAAAACTCAACTGACACAGGGAAGCTACACATACTTGGCACTTAAAAAGTCATCTGCACTGACTCCAACTCAATGACTTTCCCAAATTCCAACCGCTACAGAAATACTAAGTCAGTTGGTCTTCAGGCTCCATGTCCCAACAGCAATGACAGAAATATTCTGACTTTATGGTCCAGCATTACTTGTTTACTAATGGGAATTGCGTGGGCAAATGAAAACAGAAACTGAACCACAGGAGAAAAGTGACACAAACTGGGAATAAGTGGGGAATCCACCTGACCAGTCTTGAGCTAATCACCCTCAGCTCCCTTTATAAAAACTAAAATGGAACCTGCAACTTTATGCTGGATAAATTATACATGTTAGGCATCCATGGCTAAAGATGATTCTCATCCCACCATCCTGAGTACTAACAAGAAAAAAACTGGCTAGTCTGTGCTCAGCATGTCTATGTCAGTTTTTAAATTTTGTGTCAGCAGCCGAATTTTTTAAAGAGAAATATATCTTTCCTCTCTGAAACTCATGAAAAATACACATTTCCTTTTTCTTCTTGTTACACAAGTCAGATGGAAAGCGACTTTGTCTTCCTCAAAGCTGTACAACTGGTGAGGCACACAGCTACATTTTCAGCAGAGAACATGTGGGAAAGGGCATATAACTCCCCCAAAGTTGCCTGCAAATTACTTTGGATTTGTGTAGAGAACATATATGTTAACATAAAGTAGAGTGTGAACCCAAGGAAAATGAAGACAAACACTGACAGCTGGCCAATCTTGCCCTTCTTTACTGTGTTTGCCTCAAATATAGTATGTTTGTAAGAATGTGTGAAATACTTCTGAAAATAACAGTTATACTCCATTTAGTTTTAACAAGCAAAGGAACATACAATTTACAATCCTCCTCAGAAGGATCTGATTTAGTAAAATTCATGGAGAGACGTCAGCAAATTCCCAGAAGGAGTTAGAAACCTAACTTATTCAATATCTTGCAAATTATGGAACATGTGTGTTTCATTCGGATTTTTTTCTCACATATCCAAGGTTACACTGATTTTATAAATTATTTAATTTAATTTTTATCTTCAACCTAATTTTTCAAAAAGAATCAGACCAGTGCTTACAAGGTATCTTTCTTCGAACAATGGGGTGTTACCACATTTCAGAAGGACACTGAACACCAACTACAGTTTCTTTTTCCAACCAAGGCAGGATGCAGAAGAAGGAATCTTTCTTGCCTGCACCCCAGCAGTGACTGGCAGCCAGCCTTTCTCATTCTCCTCCTACGGAATTTTGAGAAGGAGATTCACACTGTTAGGATACAACGGACATATGCTGCAGGGCTCATCCCCAATTAAGTAAGATCAATTATGGTTAGATCTTCGTCCTTCAAATACACTTCTGTTATGCAACTCTGAGCCCTGTCCCCAGCATTTAATATACTGCAAGCATAGGAAGGATCCACTGGAGCTTCCCATTGCAGAAGAAAGAACTTTGACTGGTAGACAACAGTCATCCTGAAAGGCCTTTTGCTTCAATTTGCTGTGTGGGAGGCTTATACTGATTTTAATAAGCTTAGAATAAGCAACATCCTAGAGGATGTACATCACAGATTTTCTCATGAGATTGAAAATATCTTACCTTCCAGTATTGTTTATAATTAGTGCCAAAATGTTTCCCTTAGAACCATTGTTCTTACTGATGACACCTATCAGTGTCATCACTGACAGCCTTTTAGACTTCTGACCCTCCTTGAAAGTAAGGCATTGTAAAAACTGTAAACTGCTTCGACTAACAAGACCGGTGGCAAGTAGGATACGTTCAGGGACAGTACAATGTGTAGGATTACTCGGCATTTGCAGACGTGGGGAATCCCTTGTTTTACACCACCACAGTTAACTGTAACCTCTTTGACTTGAATTGCCATTTCTGCAGAAGCTGAAACAAGCAACCCCAAAGACAGCATCTGTTCTCATTGGCCTAGAGGAAATCTAAGAAGTTGTCAGTGGTATTACCCTTCTTCCCTCTCCCCCCTGCTTGTCTTCCATATTCCGATGGCTGTTTATGAGCTCAGCTGTCATTCTTTGCACCAGAGAAAGATAGATGGGACACACCAACCCCAACCTAAGTGACCTTTGGATGTGACAAGATTTTTAGGTCAGTCCTGCTAAATGGAAGCCTTGGTGTATCGAGGCTCGCCTCAGGGTGAAATTTCCAGTGAATTTATTATCTCCCAATGCCCTTTGGACTGCTTCCCACCATCAAACACCATGGCAGCACTCGGAACAGGAAGAAATACATTAACTGGAATCTGATCGTTTTAAAAGGTTACAGCTGCCCAAATATAATTTAATTTCATACTTGCCCTTTGAGGGTTTGGTGTATATTTTCATTTTATGACTGCAAATGATAAAGCTCTTAAGATTCCAGGCAATAAAAAGGAAAAGGGGGGAGAAAGTATTTTAAGGGTTAGAAGTCTATTCAGTTCATAGTCAATGAGCAAAGTGACAAATCAGCTTTTTTTTAAAATCTAACATTTCCTCGGTTTTTAGTAGTAATTTCTTTCTACACTTGAATGGGGAACAATACCTTTTAGTGAAATCAAACCTGTAATGCCACCCAGTGTGATAGGAAACTTTTGCTGTGCAAGCACCCACCTATCTTAGATCCCTTAAGGACCTACTTCAGAGCAGTAATAAATGTGAAGTGAAATGAAGTAATCTGAATGAACTGATGCAAAAAAAAAAAAATCAACCAGACTTGAGAAAACGCTTAAATCTAAGTGTAATACTTTGAGTTTTAACTGATTAGGCCATGGTTCCTTTCAGAATCTCTTCTTCTCTACCTTCTTCTGTCTGAGCTCAGGTCATGTATACAGGTCCATCTTTCCATGCCCACACAGTAGGAGAAAAATCAAGGTACTCAACATTGGTTTTGGGGCAACACTGAGTTTGGCTGGAGTCCCACACCTGTGTGACAATAAAATTCTAAGGGATGAGTATGTGGGATGTGACATTCTAGGACACAACACAAAATGCTGGGAAATTATACTCATTCTCTCTTTTTTTCCCCCACTTAAAGTGAAAGGAGTCATGGTACACTGAAACACAAGCTACCACACAAATGTGAGTTTGGCCAGCTTGGACTAGAGGTAGGAAATGCTGAGTATTCGTGTCTTTCACTGCATCCAATGAAAACTGAGTTACCAAATGAACACCACCTCACCACCAAACATTCTGATATAATTTTGATGACTGCTTCCTTTCCACACAACAAAACACAGACAAAATAAAACAGCTGTGGAAAGGAGGAAGGATTAAGTGTGAATGTTGCATATCCTAATTTCAAAGCCACCGTAAGAAATTAATTATTGATGGGCTCCCAAATCCCTTCAGGGCTCTTTAAAAATCTTTCCCTAACACACATTGATATACACTGTCTAAATTACTTTTGCCATCAGTATGTCAGACTAGTGTTCAGCAAGAAGTAAGGTTGCCATGATAATGGGAATGGGGTAAGTAGGGTTGATAGGCAAGTAAGGTAGATAGCCCTAAAAGGGACCATATTGCAAGGCAACTACTGGTACAGCAGGACAGCAAGTTAAGTGATGTATGAGGGAAGTGGTTCTGCGGCTTTACTCTGCTCTGATGAGACCCCACCTGCAGTGCTGCATCCAGCCCTGGGGTCCCCGACACAGGAAGGACATGGAACTGTTGGAGCAAGTCCAGAGGAGGCCACCAAGAGCATTAGAGGAATGAAGCACCTCTCCTATGAGGAAAGGCTGAGAGAATTGGGATTGTTCAACCTGGAAAAGAGAAGGCTTCAGGCTGACTGAATTGTGGCCTTACCAGTACCTGAAGGGACTCTACAAGAAAAATGGAGAGAGAATATTTACAAGAGCCTGGAGTGACAGGACAAGGTGGAATGGCTTCAAACTGAAAGAGAGTAGGTTTAGATTAGACATTAGAAAGAAATTCTCCACTGATGAGGCACTGGAACAGGTTGCCCAGAGAAGCTGTGGCTGCCCCATCGCCCCATCCCTGGCAATGTTCAAGGCCAGCCTGGTCTAGTGGAAGGTGTCCCTGCCCATGGCAGAGGGTTGGAATGAGATGATGTCCAAGGTCCCTTCCAACCCAGGCCATTCTATGATTCTTAACCTAAACACCAATAAGCCCCGAGTCTGTAAAATAAACACTGGAATATTGAACAAATAGCAACACAAAACTACTGCGGAGAAAGTTAGTGATATTTAAGGTCAGTTTAACCTAATATAAAATGTAGCATGCCTATTAGTGTTTCTACTGTGAGTTTTGTAATTTTCAGAAGTTCAGAGTTTAATGGTAAAATCAACACCAGAGATAAACTAGGACTTCAGCCATGTGGTTTTGCCAAATTCAGCTAGATCCATTTGGTTCCCTTAATGACACAAAAACACTTTAATAACACTATCACAAGCTGAAATGTTTTGGTGTATTAACGGAGAACACACTGTTAAATTTTGGAAAGAGTGTTTTGAGCCATGGAAGGGAAAAGAAGAGCTTGGAAAAGAAAAAGAAAAGGCTTTGTTGGCAGATATGATATTTGCACTCCAGTGTGGAGAGAGGAGTAACCCCCAGAGTGGACGCTTCACCTTCAGAGGGGCAGAGAGCCACTGGCCTTGCCGCCCAGGTGTGCTGAAAGACAGCCAGCCTTCCCCAGCACCACATCCACAGGGAGGCACGCAGGGATGCTGCTGTTTGGGCCCCTGAGCACATCAGGAAGGGGGACGGGTACCACCCCTCATGGCACCCCACATCTCTGAGGGATTAACCTCATTCCCTCGCACACAAACTGGCAGCCCCAGGCCCCTTTGGGAGAAACAGACACTGTACCTACAGGAAGAAACTGAAAAAAGCCATTCCACAGCAGTCCCCAAAGACAATTTGACTCCCTCAATATGCCACAAACAGATTGCCCCTGTCAGCCGCCGCTGGTGCAGTATGTGGCACAGCTGTGGTTACTAAAGCAAAGTACAGCTTGCAGTACAGCTAGAAGCCTCTGATGTAATGCAGCTTTTAAATAGCAAGAGCAATCACTCTAAACAGCAAGACATGGAGGTGCAGATATAGTTGGAAAACAGTTAAAAATCTCACTTTCTGCTACCATGAGAGCATTTGAAACTTTCTCACTGCTTTCCTATTGTATTGATAATCACAGGACACTGATTTCAAAGCTTCTCCCAGCTTAAAAACACACACTGTCTTTTAAAAATTGTTTTTCATTCTTATATTCTGCTTTTCAGTTTGATTTGTATTTTTTGTGAATTAGGGAAAGACAATTTACACAAAGGCTTGCTGACAGCCTTGCTCTCTGTAATTCCAGAGTCTGTCAGCCTCTGAGATAGATGATTTCACAAATCTGCAGTATATTTCCACTTGGATAAGTTATCTGTGATGTGACCAGTCTCTACAGCTAAGGGGTTAAGGAATGGAAATCTAGCAGTCTGCAGTACTTTTCTCCTTACCTGTACAAGGAATGGAGAGGAACAGAAACAGACCACTGGTAAAAATGACAAACAAATAAGGCAGTTATGCAAAGAGAAAGGGATACTTAGAAGCTAGTCTAGGAATTAGACTCAAACTCTAGAGACCAGCAGAGCTCATGCAGGTTACAAAATTTTAAAGCTAGTCTTGGGGACCTCAGAGCTACAGGTACGGTTGCCTCCAAATTTTATTTAGATTGATCTTACAAAATCCACTGGAGCTAAAAACATTAAGCACCTCTAAAAAAAGAAGAGGAATTTCAGGAAACTGAACCTAAGTTTTGGGGAAATAATTGCACTCTGACTTAACCTCAGAAACAGGCTTATGCTGTGCAGGCACAACAGAATAATTAACACTCTGAAAGTTACATCTCCAGATACGATGGTATCCTCTACTGAGTTAAGTTCAATTGATTACTTTGGAAAGAAAACAAACAAAACAAGCATCCTGACATTGTTGTCTAATGTTTACATCCACAGTCTACAGTAAATAGGTATTTTGTAGTTTCAAACGGTGTCTAATATTAGCCTCCATTCATAAAAGGTACTCAAATATCCTGGCAAGGAACAAGCCTGGCAAGGAATCAGACTTAAGAAAGACAGGTTAAGAATAAGGGCACAAGAACTTTTAGTGGCTTTCACTGTTCATGCCATGTGCAATTTATATCGTAGGCCAGTGATACACTCCCCATGTACATATTTACTATTCTGTTTGTTATTTCTATCCCATTCTGCCTTGTCAATTGGAAATGACCTCAACTTTGGAGAAAAAAGAATGGCCATAAACAAGACTGCAGTAAGAAATAAGACATAAATCGAAATTCTTACACATTCATAGATCATACCAAACTGCATCTAACAGCAATCCACGTCATATGACCCAAGTACAACAGAGCTAGCAAGATCCCAAGGGAGAATTTCTTGGGCTAAGTTCTAGGATGCATACAATGCAGTAATTTAATGTGGACCTAAAGAAGTAAGTGTGTGTCAGTAAGTAGTTAGTTTGTGTAAGTCAGTGTTTCTTGCTGTTGTTATTTGTAGCATTGTTCCTCAAGCACTGAAGCGTGTGCATGTCAGAGATTTGCAGTTTTCCTGTGTGTTTGTCTGTCACGACATTCTGCTGAGGCACTGTAAATACACACTATTGGCAGAGCTCAGCATGAAGACAATGAACTCCAAAAATATTTGGAAAAATTCACTAGTCTGACTGCAGCTTTCATGTTTTACAGGAGGCCCGTAACCCCCCAGTTTATGGTTTCATAGCGAGTCCCCCAGGAGCCAGCCAAGCCCCACTTGGTGTGGTTTCCCATCCTCTCCCCCCGCCGGACAGTTTGCTCAGGATTATACAATCTGATTTGCATGATTATATAATCTTCTTTTCAGCAACATCCCTCTGAAAAGAGCAAACAACATAATAGGAAAACCAGTAGCATAAGCCAACTCTTTCAAAACCCAGTGTCTGGAATGTGCAAAGGGCACAAAGTAGGGGAAAAAAAAGAAAGGTTTTTTTTTTTGGTTTTGTTACCAGATTTTTCATACAGACCTTTCCAGGGAGAATTAATTCTAAACAAATGTAAATCATAAAACACCGTGTTCTGTGAAACACAAATACTTCACAGGTTTTCTCTGTTTCCATTATAGGGAGGGAAGCATCATTTTGGTTATTTCAAGGTATATATAAAGAGGTTGCTGTCTACTTCTTTTTCAACAGAAGTTACTTTAGGGAAGTATAATACAATTCTCAGATGGTTTTTGCCCACCCTGATTTAAAACACTGGTGGGCAGGTGCTGCCGCTGCTGCTATTTTGACACTGTTTTTGTCTTGCAGCTGGTTGAACTCACAACATCGACACCACCACTCCAACCATGAAGTCCCAGTTATATCGCACAGAAGTATAAACAAAGTCTTAGCTGATATATAGGCCTCCACTTCTCATGTCTTATTTCATACACTTCAGACTTTGTCCTAGACAGGACGTTGTGTAAGTGAAGACTGTCATATTCCAATCTGCAAACAGGCTCTTCTGCTGGCTGCTAAAACTACTTATGATGTCAGTTACTTCAGCAATATTCATCTAAAATTAATGCCTTATAAATAATCAAGGAGTAATCTGCTTCCGTCTGTCAGGCTAACCCCAAAAAGAAAGAAGTGTAACATTTTTGCAAGAGAAAAGAAATTAAGGATGACCTGACCTCACAAGTACGCTTGCCAGACAGTTACACACTCTTTCTTGCATGACCTATTTTTCCCTGCTCACACCACGGAGATGTTTCAAACAAATGGCCAGTAATTCAGACTGCTTGAAACACAGAGGGTTGCCACCCAAACAAGACAGTTGGGCATCTTAATGGCTTTGTCAGGTTTCCAGAAGTTTTTAGTGACTTGTTATCTCTTTTCAAGTTGAAATAGAGCTTTATCTATCTAGTTCATGAAGGCCAATGTTAAATGCCACACTTTTCCAGAAGCTGGGATACTGGGTATGGATCATGGCCTACCATTTTGTTGCATACCCCAGTGTGTGCATGACCTATATGAAAATCATACTGAGTGCATACGTGGGGGTTTTAGTTATAACACAAACTAACATAAGAAATAACTTACAGATAAAGGAACTGTTTATAGCTTAAGTAAGTGTTCCTATAGCCTATGTTCCAATGCTGGAATAGTTTCAACCTGCTTTTGAAAGATGCTCAAAACTACTGCCTATTAAATTCCCGTGAGATTTAGAGAACATCTGTTTCTATTACTGGAATCAGATTCTGTACCAGTTATCAAGATCCGCATCAGCTGTAGCATGAAATACTTAATATCTGTGGCTTTTCATCTTTTCCATTTGAGAACAACCTTCTTAGTAGAGACAAAGACCAATGTATCACGACATAACAGTCTATCTGCAACAGGTTAACTTGTCTGAGACACTTTTTAGATCCACAACAGGTTAACTTGTCTGAGACACTTTTTAGATCCATTAAAAGTAGTAACAGTTCCCTAGCAGAAAATCAGTGAATTATGCTATGATCAGATATATAAGGTCACTACAAGAAAAAGGCACAGAAACAGTCACCTTTTGTTAATTCACAGGAGTCAAGAAGAGAAAGCTTGTGGCAGAGAAGGAAAAAGCAAAATGGAAACAACACAAGTGATGAGGTGAAAGAAAAATAGGATAAATGTGTTCGTATGGAAGATGAGGCAAAGGACTTGGTTTCCTCATGCTGGGGCTTTTATGTAAAGATACAAAAATATGAAGCTGAAGGTTGGTAAATAGGAAATAACACGGAAAAGATGTGCTATTTCCAGTGTCCAAATGTCAAACGCCAATGGGAACCCAGGGGGTGGGGGGAGGAGGAGTAATAGCTGTATCAAGCATCTTTAACAGGTTCTTCTTAAAGGGGATTCTTGAAAACAGCTAGGCTCTGATATTAGCCCATATGGGCTCAGGAAAGTCGGAGAAAATGCTGGCTGCACCTTTTCCAGGCTATTTGCATATGTTCTTTAGTATGCAGAATGTCTCTGTATGTAATTGAATTGTTGTTTTTGCCTCTATTAATACATATGCAAATGAGTTACTACTGCAGCTGTGCTGTATTAATCATATGTGTGCTTCTGTCTGTCTGCCCTGCAGGCTCAGGGTCGGAGGGAGGGGGAAGAGGGAATTCAGTCTCTTTAACCTACAAGAAAACTCACTCATGCAGACAGAGGTCTGCTAGCAAACAGCAGGCCTGAGTTACAACTGGAAGGCAGATAGGCTGGTCATTTTTCAGTCTTTTTTCATTTTTCATAGATATGGATGGAATCTGAAAGTTATGCAGAAGGGACTGTTAATCTAGATAAAATGAATATGCTACCACTGCTAATTCTTTCCCCTGGAGGGCTGGGGAGGGAGTTATAATCTGACAACCCTCAGAGTAGCCATGATATTGTTTTATCATGTGTATTTACTGCCTGTAAATGTCCACTGTGTGTATGCTCAGACACTCACAGTGCTCAATAAAATACAAAACATTTATATGTAGTATGCTGTAAAGACTGGCTCTAGTAAATTGATTGGATTCTGAAAAAATGACGTGATCAAGCTTTTCATTCAAATCTATTTTGATAGAATATATTGAGTTTACCCATGACATTGTATAAGATTACATCAAAGGCAAGTATGGGCTGTTTAGACACCAACTACAAAGTCCATTTACCCACCATGAACAAGATTTATTTGAGCTGGTATGTTCTGTGGTTCATGCTTTTACACAATCTATCACGATCTCTAGCTCTCAGCAGGTATCCGCAAAGTGAGGACTAGTTGCATCCCGGTGTTGCAAGGTTTGCTTTTGAGCTAATTGAGAGGAACTTTTTCCATTTAAAAACATAGGGACTGCTCAAAAAAGCCTTTGGCAATCAATAGCCACTCACCTCACACCTAACTTATATATATTTTAACAAATATCTTAAAATCATCACTAGGACTTCATAAAAAAATAAGAAATCTTCTAAAGTTCAAATTTTTTGAACACAACTTACCCCACACCCACGTAGAGATCTTTACCCTGTTTATACGGTCGTAGCTTCATTTACAGAAGAGTACTGGGCCCCACATTTTTCTAGTTGAAGCACCTTGGTCTTCACTGACCTCTTCTAAAATGACCATCTTGGCTACCCATTTGCAGAACAGGTGGTGAGTATCTAGTGGCCAACACATTCCCTTACAAAGCCAGAAAGAAGTGGTGGACAGAAGCAGGGAATATAGAATCTGCATAATGCAGCAATTTTAAAAACTACTTCAAAGGGCACCTAACAAAAACATATACGTATTATGCTGCTTTATTACTCCTATTATTATCATTATTTGCGATGGCCGTCAGAAACAGCATAGTGATACACTGAGCTAATGGCAGATGGACAACTGCCATCTTTTGGTTATGCTAATGAGAGATGTCACTTTTCATGCACTTAGTTGTTTTTTTTCCCAGATGTGTGGGCTCGCAGTGAAAAACTAATTCTACTTTTTTTATGCTTAAGTGGATTGCATGAGTATTATAATATTGTAATTAAACCATGCACTAATGATTCATTCCCTACAAATTAAGTCAGAGTCC
The DNA here is from genome assembly GCF_003984885.1 of Neopelma chrysocephalum. Taxonomy (NCBI): domain Eukaryota; kingdom Metazoa; phylum Chordata; class Aves; order Passeriformes; family Pipridae; genus Neopelma; species Neopelma chrysocephalum. The sequence goes on from NW_020897714.1 coordinate 30,852,632, forward strand.
AATTAATGAGAACAGGTAAAGTAAAAAAGCAAACAGGGAACGCATACTAACTCTCACTGTTGAAAAGCCAGCTTAGATGGTATTTAAAGGAAGATACTACCCAGCAAATAGAAAGAATAACCTTCCACTGCTAAGAAACAATTTACCTTCTTGTAAGCAAAGAAGTTAGAGTAATATCCCAAAGAGGTCATGAATAGAGACTGCAGAGTAAATGAATAATGGATTAAGTATTGCCACCTCTTGGGTACATTCTGTAGAGACAATAATGGGGCATCGGACTTTTCTGCTCAATCAGAAATAATTAATGTCTTTGCATCTCTATCAAGTTGACTCCCCAAATACAAAGAAAGAATAAAGTTTTCAGTATTCAGATGCATCACTACAGTGTTCATACAGTTTTTTCAGGACCTTCTTTCACACATTTGAGATGTAACACTGGAAGGCCAACTACTTAATCTGGTCAAAACTGGTTATGTCTACAGATTATAACAAGAAATCAGTTAAGAGATATGCAAAAAACCGCCAGTAATTAAATGTGCTTGGCAATTAATGCATGAAAATATCACGACATCTCTTTAAGAGCAAGGGGAGGTTCTGTCATCAGCAACATTTCAAATCAAACTGAAGGAGATACTTCAGAGAAATAAGTAGAAGTGGCAAGTAGAGAGATGTAGCTTTCCTGCAATGGTGCAGAAGCCCACAAGAAGCTGGTAAAAAAAAAAAGGGTATCTGACTGAAGAGGCAGTGCTCACGCTTTAGTTTTGTTTCATGGGCCACAGATGTTTTATGTAATACTCATAGGACCACTGGAACAGTCTACCTTCTGATCAGTCACTGTATACCTGTTACATAGCTCTACCCTTTCCATTTCCTTCAAGCAAAACAAACAGGGAGACCACAGATGATTATGTGACTCTTAAGATATCTAGAAGCAAGGTTTCCCAAAGGAAAATTTGTAATGAGTCAAACACGTAAATAACAGCAAGATGAACAACTTTGAAAAGCCCTCAAACTCCAAAGAGGTTTACTTCTTCTCAAAATCAAGTCACTTATGTCAGTGCCTGCTTGTGGCCCAAATTCTTCCAAAAATATGGTCCAGAGTATGTATGCTAAATTCCATTTAAATTCAGCCCTTGGTATGAATCTTCTCACACAACTAAGAGAATAGCTTTGCAGTAAGAAAAACTAAATTGACCCAAGTACGTAACAAAGAAAGTGGAGACTAAAAAACCTGGCCAAAATATTTATCCAGATATGTTTAGGGTCTGAATCTACTCATCATCTTTACAGAAATAGCCAACGAGAACAAATCAGGACTGTTCTAATGGCTGGTGTTCAGAACTGAGACCCAGCTAAAATGCTTTCAAACTTGTACACTGACATGAGGTTCTCCTGATTCATATAGTGACAGGTTTGGTCATAATGTTGAACACAACCAAAATAATTATGATGTCCTGTTTCATGCTAAGATGAACAGGGATGAAAATTTTTTCTTTGGAAAAAGGTCTGCACTCAAAACTTTTTGGGGTGTTTTTTTTCCAAGAGCAGATGTTTGCAGGAAATCTGTACTACATCAGACTGCTATACTGTTTTGACAGGACACAAAATGTCCATACAGTAAGACTACACGGGCAGCTGTCATTATACATCCAGCATGATCTTTCAATGTAGTTATGGGTATATACAGCATTTGTATTACTGCCAATTAATCAGTCGTTGTCACTATCTGGTTATCAAACAAGCAATCTGGGAAATCTGAACCATTTGCACTCCCAATGGTGTGGATTCCTATCAGTTTTCAGATCATGCAATCAGGTCCTGTGTTTCCTAATGCTCAGAAAGCACGCGGGAAATATTTTTTTTAATCAGAAAAGAAATGATCAGATATAATGTTATACTGAATTTGCTAAGACTTCTGGAATCATCTCTTTCATACGAGCGATGCCCAAGATGACCGGTATTAAAATAATCACTTCAGTTTAGCTTGTGTAAAACTTGTTACATGATATCTATGCTTACAGCTTTGAATGTTGATTTTCAAGCGGAGGAATTTAATTCCCTCATCTGCCAAACCATATAGGAAAACATTGTGTTCATCTAAGGCATATAGCAGTATTTTGGACTCATTAGCCTGAGTCAGTAGAACACAGCGGCAAGGCTGTGCTCAGTTTTATTCTTGTTCATTTGAAACAGAATCACCATGCTGCATCCCTCCTGAAGAATAAGACCATATGATATTTATGAGGGGAAAAACTAACATAAGAAACTCAGATGCTAACCAAGAGGGATTTTACTGCAATGAGAGCGTATTTTAAAATGACACTTCACACAACATTCAAGACTGAGTCTTCTCATTAACAGAGGAAAGCTAAAACTTATTTTTTTTTCAAATGGCATTTATGTCATTAAATGTGGGAATGAGTGAGTACGCAGTGCTGATAGGTAGCACTTTATTAGAGGACAGGTTCACATTTGAATCGTGTTAGTTCCAGCTTCTCCAACATGGCCCCATCCATCTACTCCTTTTGCAACACCTAACAATGTAAGTTTTAGTTTCCATTCTCACTGAGTCATTAGTCTCTCTGTGGATACTGAAAATAAAGGCAATCATGTATGGCTAATTGTGGCAGATATCAGATGACAGAATCTGTATATCCCAGTATGGACTCAAAGGCAGGGAGAGAAATGGAGGGCTTCAGATTTCACTGGGAATCAACAGGGGATTTCAAAATGAGAGATTACATTTTCACTGATAAAGAGTTTCTTTGCTACTGGAAAACAATCAGGTGCTAGCTGTTCTTCTATAAATACAGTGTGCATCTCATTTACAAAAAGAAAATTCAATTTTTGACAACCAGGGATAAAAAGGTACTTCCTGTTGATCTCATGGTACACTACTAAAGCCATGACCCGACTTAAAATTCTCTAATGAAATAACAAAGACGTGTTTATCGCTACACAAACAAACAAGAAAAATTCCTTGGCTTTGTCTTCACTAAGATAACGTTGTGTACCAAATTCTGCTGGGAGCAACAAACTGAGCATTGTGTCAGGTCCTTTGATCTCCCCTGAAAACCACTGCTTTAAGTACACAAAGTCTGAAAGATGAATGATAGGGAGGATAGAAAAAGAAGAAAAGAAGGAACATTGTACTTTCCTGACCTTTTACTGTCTGATGACCAGATGACAGAGGGTTTGTAGGGAACACTGTGGTTATATGTAATGCAGGGGAATATCTGAAGTAAGAAGAGTTCCCCCTTGAAAGAGACTGCAATGCCATTTAAAGGTGGGTTTGGGTCAATTCTTCATAAAAAAACATCATGAATGTTTCTTTGTGACTCAACAAAGTCATCATCATCACTGAGCTAAACTGGATTTGTACAGACTTTGGAAGGCATAATCTTTCTAGGTTAGCAGCTACACTACATTTAGCTCCAGTCATGTTAGCATAGCTCAGTGGCCATCCTGAGTACCACTGTATGATAAAACCATTCTCGAAGTGCATCTAGCCTGGTTCTTTCAAATGACACCAGAAGTCAAGTGGTATGTCCAATTTCTAGTAGACAGGTTGCACTGATAGCTGAAAATAACACATGAAGAAAGACAACTTTAATTTTTTTCCATCATAAACATAGCCTTAGAGGTTGAGTCTGAAAGATTCAAGGGAGTCTACAGAGTCAGTAATTTGAACTTTTACCACTGACTGGCTGCCAAACTCTCCCTTTGATTCCAGACTAAATAACATGCAGCAAAACAACATAGGTGAATTTGCTCAATATTTTCATTTTAATGTTCTTCATTGCACAGAAACAAGAGGCCTTTTTCTCAAATTTTCCACAACCTAAACTCATCCCAAGATATTTATGAAGTCAGTCACATTTGCACAAAGCCCACCTTTTAACAAGAAAACTGACATTGTGATAAAGCCTATTTTAATCAGAATACTTCAGCCCACAGCATGCACAGATACAGTCCAAAGATGGTCCTGAAATGAAAGTAAACCATTCTCCCAACTTACTGGAGCACTGACACATTATTTTAGGACTAGCCTGAATGAAAAATAAGAATTAGACTCAGACCTCTGTTTTCTGCTAGCTAGCTCCATGTTTGTTTTTCCTTCCCCCCCCCCTTTCTTCCATATGTCTGTTCATGTGTGTTTGGCTATTATAAGCACTTTATCAATACTGACGTTACTCCTCAAAATTCATTTCAAAGGGATGACTTTTATGGCTCCCATGATTCTTAAGCCGCCTACGGTATTTGTAACTCACAGAATCAGAAACTAACACACAGACAGTGTAGCTTTTCATACAAAGGCACAATAGGAATGAATGTATTAACCTCTGTGGTGCATGGAATGTGTCAGCTTACACACTGGCAGCTATTTCTGTGAAACTCAGCTAACTTCCGCTGGCTGTGTTAAAATAAAATTAAAAAAAAAAGATCCTCCCCAGGACTATGTCCCACGCTCTCGTACGCTGGCCAAACAACTGAAATATCTACTGATGTCTACTTCATACTGATGTGGGCCAAACACAGTTTGAGAATGCATTTCACACGTACTGGTTATAAACACTGAGCCTTTCCAAGCAGGTACAAAGCTCTGCTATTTCCATGTGACTTGGCAAATAATAGCGAGCGGGGAGACTCGTTTGCAATGGAGAGCATGGGACTTTGTTTTTCTTGTTTCTAGAAAAGAGCGTCAATCCAGATCACGTAGAATTACAGACGATTTGGGTCTTGGTTTCCTTATAGTCCCAAATTTTACTCAGCTTCATCCTGCCAGCAAGGCATACATGGCAGGTAGCAAAATCCAAACTGCAGCAATGGACATCACATTTGCTTAATTCCAATGATTCGATAAGGGTTGTGTGGCTGATCAGTAATATCTGAGGAACATCTGCACTGCTGTCATTAAGACCCATGGACACCCTAATACTTTCAAAATTTAAAATTGTATCAGCAGTTTGAAAATCATATACATCTGGTTACCAGCCCAACTCTTTCATGTAGCTGAAAAAAAAATTCTTTAGTATCTTTCCACCTGTTTTCTAATTGTCTACGTTAAATTGGAATAATCACTAATTATCTGCACTACAGCAGTGCCTAAAATGCTTGAGTACCATAAAACACTGTAGGAGGGGCCAGTCATTGCTCTGAAGAGCTTATGGCCTAAATGGACATAATCATGTAAACAACTTTTAAGCAGTTTAAAAGTGCTTGTCAGGACAGAGCTTTTCTGCCTGGCAATCCATTTCCTTTTGGTGGTTTACACCTAGCCAGCATTACAGCCTGCATCAGAAGGATCTAATGGAAAAGTGTCCCAGTTTTGGCTGGGATAGAGTTGGTTTTTTCTCAGTAGCTGTGTTTGGGATTTAGTATGAGAATAACGTTGATAACACACTGATGTTTTGATTGTTTCTAAATAGCACTTACCCTAAACCAAGGATTTCTCACTTCCCATGCTCCACCAGTGAGAAGCTGTACAAAATGCTTGGAGGCAGCAAGGCCAAGACAGCTGACCCAAACTGGCCAAAGGAATATTCCATACCAGAGAATGTCATGTGCAGTTTATAAACTGGGGGTAGTTTTCTGGGAGGGGCTGATCACTGCTCAGGGACAGGTTGGGCATTGGTCAATGGATGGAGAGCAAGGGTACTGTGCACCACTCGTTTTCCTTGTATTTCATTTCTCTCTCTCTCCTTTTCATTACATTCGTTACTATTATTGTTGTTATTATCATTATTCCTATTGTATTTATTTCAATTATTGAAATGTTCTTATCTCAATCCATGGGTTTCACCTCTTTTTTCCCTGATTCTCCTCCCATCCCACTTTTGGAGAGGTGGAATGAGTGAGTGGCCATGTAGTACTTAGTTGCCAGCTGGGGTTAAACAGCAACAATAAGAGAAGCAAACACGCCACTATGCAGAAATTTAAAGTACAAACCTAAAATTAGTTAAATTGACAATAAAGACACAAAAACTGTAACAAGAAGTTCCTGGAAGGTAAAAGGAAAATGTGTATCATTGCTACAGATGCAAATTTCACGAGACAAGAACAGCCCCAAACCCCTGTTAATTGCATTGTGTTGCAATGGAAGAGAAAACTGGTTTGCATATTTACTTAACCTTTGCCTCTTCTACATTGTGCTCGGACTTACCTGCAGTTGGAGTGGGCCTAAGCCCGGTGTTGCTGCGGCAGCAGCTGCCATGGTAGTTGGGATCAGCTGAACGGGGTAGGGGTCACCTAAGTAAGAGAATAATAGAGGCGTCAGCACCTTTTATCTACTCTCCACCTGCAAATTAAAGTCCTGCATTCACTCTTTCCAAAAGCCTTCTTTTGTGTGCCTTGTTGAGGCCTAATGAAAAGCTCTATTGTGCAGCCTTTTACTAACACTCTTTTCACAATTCTGGCTGAGAGAGGAATGTGAATAAAAGGCACAAGCAATTAAGGCGGAAACCTCATCCTTTTTCATGATGTATTTAGGGAAATGGGAAAAAAAAGTGCACATTGATCAGAAGGCTGCACTTCAAAAAAAAGGAAAGAAAGAAGATGGGGGTGGAGGAGAAGAAAAGGAAAACAGTACAACCTTGATAAGATCACAGCATTAGAAGGGGACAAATTTACAAGCTTGTCCAGAATATGAAGTTAACCAAACTCCGCTCACTGTTAGTAAACTGAGCCTCATGCAGAGCAGAAATGGCACTCAATTGACTACTCTGCTTTCTTTCAGGTGAGAAAAAAAAATCTCACTTTAGTGTCAGGGTTTGATCCTACAACACCAAAAAGCACATGAAGTTAAGGAAATCAGATACAAGCCTCCGAAATCCCTAAATCCCTGCACCGACTCCACTTCATGACCTGGGATTCAATTTTGCTTCTGAGGGAAAACTACTTCATTCTTAGTAAGAACTGCATTGTGCTGGATGAGATACAGAGACCCAGTAACGGTTTTAGGAAAAATTGCAGTCATTTATAAAGGAAAATTACCTCAGATGACAAAAATTGAGATGGAGACTGGTATGTTTTAATGTTATGGAGTACTCACTTTTGGTCACTCCTTACATATCTGATTTGTTAAAATAAACTTCTTACTAGCCCGTGCACAAAACTATTAAGAAAACTGGTAAAAAATAATAAAAAATCTTACACACATTTATATTGCTTCTCCAGATGATAAAAAGTTTAAGCACTTTCCACTGAAATAAGGTTTACCAGAGCATTTCGGTATATCCCTATGTTCTGGTGACATGCATGATTTCTGTAGCATTAAAACAACCACTTGAAATGAGACTAAGGAAAGGGCAGAACACTTTATCAGAAAAATCTAACTAAATGTTCCTGTACATTTTATTAGAGAGGCAGATTAAAAGTTTTCCCCTTTATTGTGCTTTTTTGAATGAACAGGGGAAAAAAAAGACAATTAAGAAGGCAGTGCAGGGTGTTCTGTACAAGCATTATTAGTTATTATTGAATTAAAGTTTATAATGTTACGAAGCCTTAGTTACAGAAAACAAAGGGAATGAAATTTATCGAATGTTTTTTAAATGTTAGAAATAGGCTGAGTTGGTGTAAACACATTCAGGAAAACTGCTAATATTTTTTTTTCCCTTTTATAATGCAACCTTCTTTATAGAGACCTTTTCATTCAAGCATTTTGATCTCCTGTTAAGAATTAAATACCACAACTTCTAAAAATGAAGGGCTAGCAAAAAAATGGGCTGGCAAGGCACCTTAACAGGTATTTCACTTAAATTAAGTGTGCATGCTTATAGTTAAGAACATCTTAACTAACTCTTTGCTGACTGAAGCCTCACAGTCTTTCAAGGCCTACCAGGCAAACAATGGGAACCCAAAGGTCCACCCAGGCATCCCCATCCACAAGTGTCTTTGCATCAGCACCAGGCCACAACCTCTCTATTTACGTTTGTCAATGGGCAACAGATTCCCTGACTTACTTGGTTGGTTTTTTTCCCCAGAGGATGCCACTGTTCTACACTTTCCAATTTTCCTTTGCTTTAACTGAGGCACCCATTTTCCTTGTCATATCATGGACTGAATTATTAATTTCTCTGACTTGAAATTTTCTGGAGAGTTATCTTGTGACTCAAGCCTTGGGCCTTAAACATTTGAAGACAGAGAGAAAAAAGAGATGGTAGTCAGTGAGTCGGTGTCAATGGTGTCTATCTGCTTCCATACCACTAGGAGCCCACAGGCTAATCTCAGCAGCATTCTGAAAGTCTCCTCTCTGGAAGGGGACATTTTGATAAAAAACCAGCCATGACAGAAGACAAAATTTTTAGTTTCTCAACTCAAAAAAAAAAAAAAAGAAAAAAAAAGAATGAGGGAAAAGTTTCTCACTAGGATACCGATTCTTACAGCCAATTAAAATTTCTAGTTTTGAATTACTTGTATTAAAACATACATATTAAAAGACAGCTTCCATGCACTGTCCCGCGTTCCTCTTCTCTCCACACACATGTGTAAGCCTCAGCCCATCATGCTAATTTATAAATCCCACTCTTCTCACCTTCCTAAACAGCCAGGCAGATTCTCATATGCTCATCTGTTGTGGTAATTCCTACCCTTTACGGTTCATTTGGTAGAAATATCAAGGAGATGCTTGTGAGAGAAGAACATGCTGAAGTCCCCATGGCCACAAGCACATCCCAAGGCCACATGTATGGTCACAACCACTTGCTTTGGAAGTGTAGGCAATGCTTCTGGGACTCCTCCTAGAAAGCGACTACTACACCAATACATGCTAAGGCAGTTTTTCTGAATTCTAGAGCAAAAACTCATCCTAAAACCAGATTATAGCTGTGCAGAGCTAGGCTCGCCTGTCTACCAGACTGGTTTTTTGTTAGCTCACTCCTTAAAGGGTTTTACATTTTTCCACTGCTCCCCAATAATTTTAACTAACAAAAACAGCAAACAAAAAATGAAAGCCTTCTGCAACCTATCATGAATCTTTGCACTGTTACGGTTTGGTAATACCCTCTGCTATCTTGTGGTTTAGACAGGAGACAGATCACAAAAGAGCAAGGAATATGCTCAAACATTGTGCCAGGGCTTGGGCCACTCAACAGGCCAGTGTAAGAGCCAAGATTAAAACCAACAGACAACTCTTCAGACAGTGCCCTTCCCAGGGAAGGTTTTGGGCCCCTGTCCATGATAATGCCAAGCTCTTATATATTCACATCACACAATGCAGGAGCAACTGCCATCCCTCAAAATACTAACAAAGGTCTCAGGTCTTATCTGATAAATACATTTCTTGCTGTTTCTCTACAACATGATGCATCTTTCTACTATCCATAAATTTATTCCCACAGAATGAAGTTTCTCACTGAGCAGTTCTAGCTAATTCTGAAGTCTGGGAAATGCATGTCTTAACGATTTCATTACATCTTCAGTAAATATCTTATTTTTAGATGTAAAGAGTGGCTACATTTTTTTCCCAAGCTCTAGGAACATTTCAGGAATGTGAGGCAAGATATACAGTTAATAGAAATAGATATTTCCCAAGCCAGTCAGAAGCTTGCACAACTGAGAAGACCAATAAATTCTCAAACGACCACATTACATTTCCATTTACAAAATTCACTATTAATCTACTAATGCATGCATGCAGTAGTGTACCTCCCTGCATCTCTCAGCTACCAAAAGAAACATTTTGTGCAGTTCTTTCATGTTCCAAACTGCCTCTTGTTATGTGTGAACTTTTCTTATAAACAAAGCTTCAGAGAGAAGTTTTGTTGCTGTTGTTTTTCTTTAGTACCCTATATGGTAAAATCTGGAGCAGATCAAAGGCCGGGATTTTTACTGTGAGAACAAGTTAAAAATTATTTCATTAGCTGATGTATTATTCTCTAATATATAATTATTTCCCAGCTACTCAGCGACATCACTTTGAAGAACAGAATTATTCGAGGTTGACTACATGAAAAGAGCACAGAATTTACTGGTGATGCAGCACCTATAGAAGTGAAGGGGATGTGGGGGAGTTGATGGGGTATATTAGAGGTGTTGGGGACACTGTGAGCAAAGGAGAATACCAGTGGTTCAGGGAAGAAAGAATGCAAGGCTGAACCCTCAATTCCGTGCCAATATTTTATTTCTCTATCCTTCTTCTGGTCCGTCTTCCACAAACATACCCAGAACCTCTTTCCTGATAATTTATGCACTGCAACTTCTTTCAATTTCAAATCACACCTTCATCCTTGCCCAAAATAATCTTCCAAGATCTTGCTTACAAGAGGATTTTTCATGAAGTACATTCACTTCCAAACCACTCTTTCTATGAACTCTCCTATGATACTCCACTGAAAACACTTTTCTGTGAAAGTAAGTTGTGGTACAGAGCCAAGTGGACATCCTGTCCCAAAACACAAAATAACAGCCCTGTGTTCAGGAACTTGATTTTCAATTGACTAGCTACCAAGTTCGTGGATATTAAATGATTCTATACTTGTGGAAATACAACAGTGGCTCTTAAACCATTTATATGTTTTGCAAAATTTTATCAAAGGAGTTTAATAAATTAAAAAACATTAAGGTTTTTTAAAAAAAAAAAAAAAAAACAACAAAAATGAAGCACAGGAGCCAACATTATGCGTGTTGCACCATTCACCCAAACTCCTAGGATGCTTTTTGTATTCCTTTTTCTGTCACTCATCTCATTTATTCTCCTTCATGGTGTAATCCCCCCTAGTGTCTTGTCTTGTCTCCTGACAGGCTGCAAGCTCTTCAGAGCAGGCACAATTGTCTTACTTGCTATATAAATCAAGCTACATGCTAATGTTAAATGATAATGTTTTGACAGGATTTTTAAGTTGAACCTGATTACATGAAACAATAGAACACTCTGATTTTTTTCCCTGAAATTTTCTTCTCTTAAAAAAGGGATACCAGAAGAGGAGAAGTAGGGCATTTATTTCCCATGATTTTTAAAAAAACTCATTGTTTTCCTCCTACCTGTCTTTCAGGGACAGCAAATGAAAAACGTTGGAGGTCGTGGAAGAAGAAGAAAAAAAAAGAAAAACAGAGTGAAGAATATAAGGAGTAGGAAACAAAACCAAATTCTTAAATTATAATTTCTAAAACTAAATTCCATGAAAAATACTGGAATAAACATTTCCTTATAGAAGCTTTTGTTGAATGAAAAGGAGTCTTACATTATCTTCCCCCCATTATTGACAAGTTCTAGAAAAAGCCACAATAATTTTACACTCAATTTATCCTTTAAGTGTATTTATAATGAATAATCACAGTTAATGGCTAATTGACAGGTAATCCACTGCATCTCTTCTCACCACTCATTCATTCTCAACCTCATCACCATTTTCCTTTCGTTTTTTGGTGTGATGGTGGACATGTAGTAAGAGTAATGGGAAGCCGTGAAAGCAGTGTTCCCTGACTTCTGGCTCTAGGCATTAGGGATTTAGATAAATAAGAAAAAAAGAGTATGAAGACGATATCACCTGGCCTCCAAAAAGATATCCAAACTGCTTCCCTGATTTTCTTTGAGATAGTTCTGGACAGTACTGACCGAGAGAGAATAGTCTGTTTTGTATTTTAGAGAAACAACTCAGTACACAGAAGGGATGGTTTTGGAGGGACCTAAAAGCAGCTTTCCAACCCCTATGAGGAGGTGATCAACAAGACAGTGCCAGGCTCCTCCTGGCAGTGTTTGGTTGGAGGACAAGAACCAATGGGCATGAAGTGAATCAAGAGAGGATCAGATTTTCCCCATGAGGACAGCCAGATGTTAAAACAGGCTGTCAAAACAGGGTTGTGCACTCTCTGTCCTTGGAGGTTTGCAAGCCCTAACTGAATAAAGCCCTGAGTAATCAGATCCCATCTCCTAGATGACCCTGCTTGGAGGAAGAGATTGGACTACAAGCCTTCTAAGGTCCCTTCCAACCAGAATAATCCTATGATTTCCAGAGTACCCATTTGTGCGCACCCATGAATTTAAAAATCAGCACCTTTATTTGATTGTGCAAATGTGGATAACAGTGCTGTACCACCAAACATCTTTTATGACCTAGAAACAGAATTAAAACTATCAGCCTGTTTTTACAGGACTCCATTGTTTTGCTTGTCTGCTTTGGTTTTATTAGCATTATTGTGAGAAGTCCCCACACAGAGATCAGGAGCTATGGAATTCTTTCCCTTAGAAAGAGTCTTTAGATGTGTTGTTATATTTTGCAGCCTTGATGCCTTCCGTTGCATTTGCAACCTTACAGAACTGACACATTCTCATGTATGCTAAAAGGCAAAGTTGTTACCAAAAATTCCTCCTTCTTGCTGTTTCTATTCACAATGCTATTACTCTTTTCTTATCCTGGGGGGAACATGAGGGTTTAGTCATATGCTCATTCTTTTCCAAGGCATAAACAGTAGCCCTGAAAGATGACTAGCATCTTTATAAAGAAGCTACAGTATGTGGTCCTCACAACACATGGTTCCTATTTTTGTCATGCTGATAAAAGCATAGCAATGTCAATATTTTTTTTCTTGTGATTTGGTGATTGCCAATGACCTGTATGTCAGCTGACACAGTTAAATCAGAAATTAGCACTCAGTCTCTTTAGAAGACAGAAACATGGACACTGAGCACAAGAAAAATTATAAGGTTGTCCACATGATACTCCATTAAACAATGAAACATGTGATCGACTACAAAACAGAGATACATCAGCAAATTTCCCCGAGGAAGTTTATGGCATTTAACTCCTAAACATTAATTTTATTGTACTGTGTGAGGAACCAATTAACTGAGAGTTTCATTTTTATCAGAGATCGGAATTACTGTTCAGAATATAGATGAATAATTCAGCGTATTTCAATTTTATTAGGCTTGGCTTGTTCATCTTGCACATTTTTGCCAATTTGGAAAGGTAATTAGATATTTCATCGATAACTTTCTGTGCATTATTTTATTTAGAATACTTCCAGTACCAATGAGCTGATATCTAAGACACATACAATGTACCTACTGTATATTCACATTTTCCCCCTAATTGGATATGGTTGAAATAGCGATTAAAGCTTTTTCAGGAAACCTCGTGTTGATGACATCTGACTGTGAACACAATATGATTTGTTACAACAAATTATCCGCAGGGGAGAGGAGTAACAGGCAAAGAAAAAGAATTCTTGTTTCCAAAATCTGGCGTATTTCCACAGAAATAACACAGGTATCAGCAAATAAAAGGCTACCTAGAAGCTTTCCTGAGAACTTGCAAACAACCTGGAAAATATACTTGGGGTAAATCCCGCTCCTGGAAATACAGACTTAGCAACTATTGTTTCCTGACAAAAGGAAACAAATCCTAAAAATCTTCAAATAATTCATTTTAGAAAACCAAGTTTATTGTTCTTCATCTTCCAGAGAAGAACCTTTTTGGAATTCAACAGCTTCAGTCATACTGAAAAGCCTCAGGACTGTTACAACACACCACGCTGCTCTAAGTGGTTAGTCAACATTTCCCTTCCTTTTTAATGTGATCAGCAAATGGTTTAAGAAGTGATGGAGTGCAGTTTCCAAAATTAATCTTACTTAGCACCACTGATCGGGGAAGACTCACCTTCTTGACAAAGTTTGGGCTATTCTGTGTCTTCTAGTGGAAAGTTAATTGTGAACAGTGCTGTAAATGCAGAAGCACAGAAGCAGCACAGGGAAGCACTCTGACCCGGTGCATTCTGATACTTGCATTTGTTGAAGAACACCCAGTGTTGAACACCCTGAGAATACTGCTCTCAGCCTAACTCCTTCTGCCTTTTCTGTAACTAGGTCCCCAGACCTCTTCTGCTTTCCCAAATCTTTATTTCGTTCCCTTTATTATCTGTTACACAGGAGATACAATCTTGCCTTAGTATTCCACATACAAATCTATACATATGTGCATTAATAAAAGGATCACACTACCTACGACTGAAGAGCAGCCTCCTCAGAGGCAGAACTATGCAGTTTTTAAAGGGCACAATACAAAACCTCTTCTATCACTTACACCATTTTTATGCTTTCAAAGCACTTCACAAATATTAATTAGCTCTAAATAAATTCTAATTATTTCTAAGAGTGGCCCTAGCAGATCTGTATCATCTGGTGTGAAATCTGACTTCAGTGAAGTCAACAGCAACAGCTCCTCAGACCTCAGCAGAGCTGACATTTCACTTGCCATTGCTAAAATGCTGGGAGTCATGTCTATTATCCAGTGAGTATCAAAAGTAGAGCTGATCTAGTGATAGCAGTAGTTATGGAATGCTGGCTGAGAAGAAAAAAAAAGGGTTAAATGATCTGAACCAATCTGTAGAGCCCAAATGTGGGAGAAGCTTTGGGAAATGCATTAACTGGGCTCTGTTTGCTTTCAACATCAGCTCAAATGGAAGGTGCTCGTCTGCTGCTAAACCATTTTAAATACTTGGGATACTGGGGTTAACTCCTAACATCTCCTCATGCTGCAGGTCACTAACTTATTTAATCCACTTTGAAACATCAGCTCTTTATAAAAAGATTTGCATTATACATCTATATAAAAACTACATATTATGTGTACAATAAAATACATATAAAGAGGTTTGCATAGAAGTAAAAATACTTAAATTTCAAATAACACACACTGCATGGATAACTAATCATGGAGCAAGTAAGTAGGTGACCAGTATTTTTCTTGCTAATTGTGGACAACACAGTCCATCACATACTGCCAACTTATTTTTCTCATAAGAAATAAATACTCTGGTTGTAATAATATTAAATATAAATATTAATATTAAATATAAATAATAATATTAACTATTTTACATATGCAAGTATAACTAGGGATGGAGGTTAAAAATCAACTGGAAGCATAGATTATGAATTTTTTTCTCAAATAGAAATGTAATTCTAATAGAAGTTCCTCTCTTTATCTCTGCCAACTTTACCACCACACAATATGCCATAGAGAAAAAAGGGGAAGTGTCAACTTGTGTAAATTGTCCCTTATGTAATGCAAACCATCTGTTTTAAAAAAAAAAAACAAAATGAAAAACCAAGCCACTCCCAAGCATGATCTGCTGTGAAGAAAAAGAAAGAAAAGGGAATTTAGTGCATCAAATTGGAAGCCAAAGACCATGACCTGCCATGTAACCATGGAGAAAATATTTACCCCTCTCCTCCCTGTATTTACCCAATTTTGAAAAATATTTGGAAAAGCATAATTGAATAATTTGCTTTGCACATATTAGAGATTGATATTGTTGTATTCTTTTGAGCATTTCATCTGTCTAGAATGTTTTCAATCAGGCTGGAACACAAGCAGAAGAAACCTCTTTGTTTTCAGTAGCATATCACACAACGATGCCACCACTGGATCAGAAAGTACCTGAGTCCTCAGTCACTGGAACCTGGCAAAGTATGGGGGATAAAGCATAAGCATACTTCTGCCCTGTTCTTCTACTCTTCTTTAGGTATCTGCCATGAGAGGAATCTAAACAGACCACTGCTATTAACTGTTACAGCTATATTTGTGTTGTTTTCAGCCAATTCCTCAGAAAACAAAGTACACGTAAAGCAAAAGTACTCGTCCTTTCCAGTCTCTCCCTGGGTAAGTCACCAGTCCATTGAGAAGCACTGGCTGAGGAATCCTACCACATACATTCTCTGAAACCACAGGGAGACATACATTGGATCCTCTGTTGGGAGGGACAGGTGAATCAGGAAGCACTGAATTAATTTGATCTAATTATCTAAGCTGAATGAAAGTAGAACAGCAGTATAACTAGCTATTCATCATTTTTTCTCTTTTGCTGACCTCGAGGCTTGATCACACATCCTCTTCCAGCTGCAGCTGTGCTGGCTGAAGAGCCCACCATCTCCAACCACAGCTCCCTGCTAAAGGCTACCACTGTGACCCAGCTGCTTGTTTAATCCCTTCCCAACATGTTTCCATGAAAATGAGCCGGCTCAGTTTAAGTAATTTTAATAGAGGGTCCTTGCTATCCCAGCCTGGACAGAAGCAAGTTAGGCAGTGCTTAACCAAGAAGCTTGGCCTGTATGTTGGAAGTTTGAGGCACAGTGATGAGCAGCTGGAAGTGGTTCTCTCTGCAGCCAGTCAGGCTGCAGACAGCAGCAACCCAGCCCTCAGGTGTGACCAATTCCACAGCTGACTAGAGAGAGACCTGCAGCACCTTAGATAACACGCTGCTGATTTTCAGACACACTGTTGAAGACCTGACTTCTCAAAGGGGCAGGGTGCATAACAGTATGAATTTCCCTTTGAAGGTGTCCCCAACAGATATCCAAAATCAACGTACTCAGCATCATTAGTTAGTTATGAAAATATTGGTTGTCGCAACAATTCTCTCCTCCTTCTCCTGCAGATTTTCAAAACTCCCTTTTATTGAAGAACAATATAAGAAAATTTTCATAGTTTTCTGTTATTTGTGATTGGAATTGAATTGTCCCACAACGATTTTTATCATTCCTATGTGCAGGGTGCTAATGCTAATAAATAAAAGAATCATTGCTAGAGAATTCCTATCAATCAGCCATACAAAATGATTCCGAAAAATATATCAGTCCAGGAAAAAACCAGCAGGTTTTCCAAAAGGGCCACGAAGATGTAGAAGTGAGGCCCATTTTCATAAGGCACATAAACTAAATTTAGAACACAGAATGGCAGTCATGCGAAGATGCTTCTAGAAGGGTCTTCCGAAGTTCCTAGGAAGGCCTTGCATCCAAAAGCTATCTCAGTGGAAGTTAGGTATTTAACCTGTTCAGAAGCTGAGCAAATTAATCTGCTCTGTGTTCCCCCTTGCAGTTCTGTGCTGGTACCCACTTGGCTCAGTTCAAGCCAGCAGAGGTGACTGCACTGAAGTTTACAGTACAAGCTAAATATCCCTGAGACTTGGATCCTGGTGCCTTTGTCGTGCTTCAAGTGAAGATTTGGTCCCCTAAATCACTCAGGTGCCTTACAAAGTTTTATCCAAAGCTCTTTGGTTTACAGTCTACTACATTTTTTTCAAGTGGACTGATACACAGTAGGGCAAGCAGAAAAGTGGGAAAAATATATTTTAATGGTCTGTCAAAAACATTACTTGATGTGAACATGTAGTTTCAAGGCAGCTAGGTTTTTCATTGCTACAAGCTTTCTAGGTGTAGCTAAATCTGTATATGCTTTTTTGTTTATACTAAACTGTGAGTGAAAAGAAGAAATCCTTTGGACTACTTATCACTTTTCCTCAGCTTCTCAGTCAAATTCAGTGAAACATGCCAGGGAATCACCAAACACAGAGCTGTTTTTCCACTGGCTTCTGCTCAGTCCTAGACCTTGGCATGCAGTTAATTCCAAGCCTTACTGCCAGGAGCAGTAGCAACTTTGCTCTTTTTTCCTTCTTTTTCATTTTCAAGGTTACACAAACATGTAATGTCATATCTACTTCACAGATGTGAGGAACTATAGGACTATCTTAGAGTTAATGTGCATGCAGTAAAAAGAAGGGGAAAAAAACCATCTCAACTCTTTCTATCCAAACTGAACTTCATTAACATGGAACTAATTTAATCTGCCAGATATATCTAACAGGGTACTTTCCTGACCTTTTCCAGGCCTACATTTATGGTAGCATTCACAGTCAGTGTGGCTTTCAGTTAAGCATTCTGTAATGTGAATCACTACTTCTCCCAGTTGAGAGGGACTGCATGTGAAATCACTGGAAGAACTGAATGAGTTTACATTTTGGCACTGGAGCTGCTGAAGGACAGGAAGTGTTCTGAGCAATAATTTTCAGTAGTGGTCCCAGTCTGTACAATCTTAGGGAAAGGTATTAGAGGACAAAGACACTCCAGTTTGAACTTAAGATCTACAGTGTTCAGAAACGGAAAGAAATCTGAAATTGTGGCTAAGCCAGTTTAACTAAAGAAATCTTTTTATGTTCCAAGTTTACGAAACAGCTGCAGTGGCAAATGCTGAGTAATTCAAAACACCTGATGAATTCATGAGTTAGTCAATGACACAGATGCATACACTGACATGGATATAATAAAGCTAAACATCCATGCTAGAGATAGAGAAGGGTAGAACAAGCAAGTCCTAGATAACTCAGTAGGAAACGGATGGCAGAAGAGTTGCATAAGCACAAATATGAAAGCAAGTCCATGAAATTCATGCTCTAGCTAAGTCTATTCATGGACATATAGTTCCTCGATTTTTCCTTAACTTGTATTTATTATCATCCTGTTGACAGGAACATGAAATCCTATAGAAGGCTTAAATAAAATTAAAAAGAAAATCTGGGAATTGTAGAGAACAATACAAATCGTCCAAGATTAAAAAAATAGATGCTACATTTTTTAGTGCTAGGCTCTCATAAATATACTCATAGTTTGTGTTAGTCCATCAAACTGAAAGGCATATGCTATCTTTGATCTCTGTGCAGAACCCCCGTTGAGATTAATGTGAGTTCTGTGTGAAGAAAGAGACTAGAATAGGCCCTCAGTTCACAAATAGTAAGCAGGCTGCTTCAGGAAAAAACATGTTTTCTTACAACAGTGTTGAAATTTATTTGGAAGTTTCAAATAGCTTCTCTTCAGATGCAAGTTTGTATGTGTGGTCATGAGCATGTTCACTTGTCAAAAAGACCTGTCAGAGAGAAGGTGCACAAATCTACCTGCTGTGTGAAATGTTTTGCTGTTATGTTGAAACACATAATTCATCTCTGACAACCTTTTCTCATATGGTAACGACTAATCCTTTGTTTTACCCTCATCTCTGCAAATTGAAGGCTTTGTCCATCAGTGAGGTGATACTTTTATACAGACTGGCATGAAACTGTGCCCTGTACCCATTTCCAGCTAAAAAAAAAAATCTACAGGACTTACTGCATCCCGCCTTGTAGCTGAAACCAGGAGGAAGAAGGAATCCTTGCTGTGCAGCTGCTGCTAGGGTTCGTTGGTCTGGAGGAAATACGGGAATCATTAATGGAGGCAGCTGACCCTGGACCTGCTGAACAGGAGAGGGAGAATCAAACACGGAATTTTTTCTGCAGACAATGTCTGCAAACACCCTTTCTTTTACTTCTGCTCTGAGGTCAGGTTGGCATATACCTCTCTGTAACGGGGTGTCCCAGCAGCATCCACTATTCAGCCTCATCTTGATTACCAAACACTTCATAGGAGTTACATTTATCCAAAATAAACTAAAAGATTCCACATATCTGTATCATAGCTATATCCATATACCTCCATATATAGTTCCACATATATGCATACCTATGTCCCACTTAATTACTCCCCCCCCCCCAGTCCATGATGACTCTCTTATCTTTGACTGTAGGGTGGTGTTTTCTTCTCTTTTATTGCACTGTGTAACACTATCTCTGCCTCAGACAGTAGCTTTCACCCTGACTGAGCCCAAACACAAAGACATTCCTCTAAGAAGTACAAATAAGTGCATAAGTAGCAAACAGCACAGTCAGTAATATTTTTCTGGCCATACACACCTACTTATTTGTGCAGGTGTAAGATAAGGTCTCTGAGATGGTAAGAAAAAAGGCTGAGATATTTTATTCAGAAATAAAACACAGCTACGTCTGAAGCATTAGCTGTTCAACTCTGCACAGCAATTGTACACAACCATGCAAGTCAGGAAGTGGAAAATATTATATTAAGTGGATACTGCAGGGGACTTAGGACATGCAGAAATTAGTCATCAAAACTGGAATTTGGCAAAACATCTAATACTATTGCTTTTACCCAGTTCTGTCAGAGGTTTTAACTGCTAGAAATGGACATTGCCTTTGTATTTTGCAGAGATGAGAAACAAAAAAGTTTTCTAGATTAAAATGCTAAATAACTAGTTTTAATTAAAAAACCCCACTGTACTGATCAGATCAGTCAATAACGGGAGACTGACCCAAGTTTTAAGAGAGTTTGTCTAGATTTTTGATGGCACTGTAAAGCTAAGGCACCAGAGGCAGATATGTTATCGAAGACTGCAGTTTAGTTTGTGATCCACAGCCTTAAGAAACCAGGAGAATTAGAGTGTTGATAGACAACCTGCTATGAGCAGAGGCATGAGAAGGTGTTACTCCCTTCATTACTGCCTGCACAGCAGAACTGGCAAAAGAGAACCAGCACGAGCTCCTTGGCTGCCACAGTTCAGACCACAGCATCTGCACTTAATTTGATTTTAATTTAATCTCCTGAAAATCCAGGAGATGTCTCAGTTCACCCAACGCTGTTACAAGGCATAAGAGTGATACGAAATTTGGGATGATAACCTCTTAATTTATGCCAGGACCTGTCAACACCTCTGTGTGTGCTGACTGTATCTTTATAGTCTGAAATAATTTTCAGGGATGAAGTTCAAGACTGCTGTTGACGGAAATTCTTGCAGTGGGAGATTAAGATTGGGACTGAAGCTGGAGTAGATGTAGCTCCAGTCACTTAAGTAGCTTGATCCATTTTTTGTTACTTCAGTATTTTCCTTTCTATTCTGATCCTGTTAACTGTAAGACATACATACTTTCAGCTGGATTGCTGGAGAAAAAATTACATAAAATGTGATTTATTCACTATCCCCACTCAGTCATCCTAGTACAGCCCAATATCTGCCTTTTCTTGATGTGTTTATTTTTTGTTTATTTTGTTTGGGGTTTTGTGGTTTGCTTTTTTTTAAAGACAAAGACAAAGTAACTATATTCTTTTAGAACAAAAATGAACAGCCGTGTGGAATTTTTGCATAGTACTCTTCTTCGGCAAAGAGCCACAGAACTTTTTTTTTTTAAATGGTTTCCAAGGATGAAAGTGACTTTGCCAAGCAAAGAAGCTTCAAAACAGGACTCAAAAACACTAATAGAAAGACAGATGGTTCTACTAAGAGCTCTGCTGCCAAAAAAAATGTTAAAAAAAAAGTGAAAAAAATGGAGTGATGTTATTGAAGCTGACTGCAAAGTTCTCTGATGACTGCAAATACTCTTGTCCCACTGCAAGTGTTAACTCTGCCTCCAGGGCTAATATAACTAAAGCACCACACACACACAAATTGTCATTGCCAAGCCCACAATGTAGCACAAGTCTGCACTTGATTCCAAGTGACTGCCAAATACACGAGCAAAACACCACACTGAAAAATTCCCATTTAGGAAAACATTTACCAGGAAAATGCCCTTTCTTCTTAACTCTGACTGCTGCATTTCATTTTTTCAAATCACTGCTCTTCTTTATCTCTCCAAGGGGCCTTATACCCACTAATTTCAAATGACACAACCCCGGTTGCATTAAGGAGGTAAGAACTATAGAGTGATGAAGATGGTTTGCATGGATACAGAAATAACGCAGTCAAAACAATGTGATTTTCATTCCAGGATGGAATGTATGTAGCAGCACTCAAACAGCTACACTTCATTTTCTCCTAAATATAAATAAATGCAAACATTAGTTTATTTTAATCCGATTACCTGACATAATACAATGCAAATTACGGACTCTTCATTTTTAAGGCTCATTTAACCACTAGATCTTAACTTTTGTTACATTTATTATTATTGACTAGAATTGCTAGGATACAACTGTTTCAAGAGGCACCAAATACAGGCCCTCCTGAGTTTTACATGAAGGGTGTGAAGGGCATTTCCCTCTTTCTTTCTTTTTTTTTTTTTTAAGCCATTACTATGTCAGTTACTTCTCTCTAATGACTTTTATTATATGGCTTACATACTTTCCAATGTTTTCTGGATGGTAACTTCTTGATACTGCATTTCTAATTTCAGCATAATGGACTGCAAATCAGAACTGTTTTCCAGACCCTTCAATTTGTTCTGCTAACGGACATATGTCCATAAAAAGAAATACCTCTTCAACAATCTAAGAATGTACACAGCTGTCAAGATCCTCCACTTGACAGTCTTTCTACGTTACTACCTTTTCTCAGTTCTAATTTCCTAAAGGTGAAAACTGTATTTTAAATCCTTAGAAAATTCCCAATAGATTTTATGGGCTACAATTTCACCTTGTAACTTCTCATCTATTTCATTATGTTAGTTTGGATGATAAAGATACAATCTTCCAAGGGCCTGTTTTTTCACTACACATACTACTGCCACGATGTCAACCAATCACACAGTTCCCTGATCTTCCTTTTAATTGAATGCCACATTAACCAGAAGTATTCTTGTACTGCATGACAACCTGCAGGTGCATGGTACGCACAGAAAAGGCATATAATGCACATGAAATAACAAGGAAACAAACCGAATGTCGTGAGACCAAAATATTCTATACAGTTGATTCACTCGTCAAGGAATTCACACTTTCATATCTCTGACAAGTGATTTGGAGTAAAAGGGAAGCCCATATTACACTGAAAGACGCACCACTTGACATTTAGTTTGTGAGAAATAACACCCCTTAAGTAAGTTGATGCACAAGAGTTCTAACAGTCCAAGAAAGTAAAGGTTCTCTAATTCATAATGACCACAGTAAGACATCTTCCACAATGGCAATGTATTTTAAGAGGATGAGAAACTCCAAGTTTAACCTAGAGCCAAACCAGGGAACCTTCATACTTGGCACTGAAAATCCTAAAACAAGACCATCCCTAAAGAACTTATCAATGCAAAAACCAGTATGAGCATATCACAAGAAACTAATAGTGTACTTACTGTCCAAGTGGGAAACTGAGGCACTCACAGCTGCCTGTAGAGAGTTTTCATTTTGAAAAGTGCCTCACTGTATCTTTATTTGTTTCAGGGCCTTTGAAAAACCTGGCCCTAAATGACTCACCATATCAAAAGAAATTTGTTACTAAACTTGGAACCAACTCAGGCTGTTGAAGCCTGGGCCAGCATCTTCAAAAATCTATGCATGTCCTTTATGACTTGACCATAACAAATCCAACCACACAAAGTTGTGCATTCAGTGTAGCCAGATTAGATTCCCAGCATTCCCAGCTTCATTATAACTGTAGCATTTCCGCCTAAATTCTGGTCTCCTACCTACTTTTAGGAACATACTAGGTTACCTAAGCACTAAGCAGTATGTTTTTAACAGTTACCCCTACTGTTTGTTACTAGCTCCTGCTGTGACTTAAATAAATTTAGTTTGCAATCACTTGACAACTACAGTTCTACTCTCTTTTCTGTAAAATGTCACGTGTGCTTTGGGTCACTATGTGAACAGCTAATCAGACAAAATAGTTCAAAGAAACATTAAGATTGCAAAGTCAGACATTCAAATCTTAGGAAATGCCAGAATCAGGGTAGCATGCATGACCTTATGTCCTTTATGCCCATGCATCCTGACAAAATCTTTAACTGAAAGTTCACAGTTTCCCCCCCTCACACGACTCTTGCTTAATCTAGAAGGCTTATAATATTTCTCAAATAACATAAACCCATACTTTCAACAGACCTAAGCCCCTAACACAGCAGCTGCTATTAGTTTTATTTATTTTCTCTTCATACCCTTTCACCAATTTCATTTCCGCAGTTGCTCATTACAGGTTTATTAGGATCAGCTTTTATATAAGTTTTCCTCTCTCCAAGGTAAATATCTCGACGCATTTCTCGGCATTCATATAGAACACTTTCCACTGAGGGGCAGATACTGCTCGTCCACCCACCTCTAGTTCTTCAGAAGCAATTCTCTCCATTTTGGTGAGACTGGTGACGGAGTAACGAATTACTCAGTGTGAATAAGAATGGCTGCTAAAAAGCAACGCTCTCTTCTCTACACACTGGCAACATTCTGAGCAGTACTTTACTCTTGAACTGTTCAGAAGATGTGCCCTTCAGGAGCCGTATGAGCATCTTTGCTGAAATAGTCTTACGTGGCTCCTTCACGTAGAAGCGTGGCTAATTTTTGTTTTCATTTGATTTATCCTCAGCTGCCTCAAATAAGTTCAGATTTTACATTCCTAGAACAGTGGATGCACATGAATTATTCCATTAACTTCAAACAGTTGTATGAATATCTTCTTGCCTGCGACGTGTTTGTAAGTTAAACATCTCTCCTACTGTATATGAAAAGAATGTAATGCACATTTAACATGCAGTAACATAAATCTGTCCTTCAAAAATGACATGTTTAATTGCATTGGTCCCCCTTCCTCCAGAAACACTTGGCTCATGGTGGTGCACACTATGCTGAAGGACTGGATTCTTTAATTAGCACATGTGTTGGCCATCTCTTTCTCTCTCCCTCACCCACCCCCCCCAATGTCTATCTTAAGGGAAATAAAAATATATGTCCTCATATAACTACAATCTGCTATTTTCCCTTACAGTGACGTTTAAAATAAGAAAAGAAAATGTTGTTCTCTTTCTCTTCCCTATATCAGTTCCCTAAATTGACATATGTGTGTCCTAAATCTTTAAAGCAGGGAGCCCTGCCTATCCAGGTTATGCAGCGATAACTCTCCTACTGAGTTTGAGGTGGTTTTTTATGGGGTGCTTAGTGAATGCTTAGGATGCAAACCAGAAGGTGGATGGCAAGAAGCAGAGATGCAGAGAGGAAGACACTGATGGGATAGAGAGCACATCCAGGCTCTGTAGTTTTTACCACTGCAGAGCAGCTCACTCCTCTACCAGACTGGTAGAGGGTATTCTGACAAAGGATTTTGTGCAAGATTTTTCTTCCTAATCACTACTTGAAAATTCTTCTGCAGTGGATGACTTGGGTCCTAAATATTATTTTCCCCTTTGATGTGTAAGAGGTTTACACAATTCATACCGGTACTTATCAAAATCCACCCTGTCCAAGCACCTCAGTTCACCCAACAGCTCTCGCTGTTCTCACAGTTGTTTGCAAGCAGTGATACTGATGGTAGAAAACACACTCTCCTAATGGCAATTGTTTAAGAAGCATAAGGAAGGGTATTTAGGCAGACACCTCCATCACTCACCATACACACACAACAACTCCAATAGCATAGGAGAGCTCTATTTGGAGGGTGGTGCGGAAAAAAGAAAGATTAGTTTGATGGAATATGGAGACAATCCTTACCAAACAATGGTATATACACAACCTGGCTCACGGAAAATACAAGGAACAAACTTTCAGGAAAAGTGAAACGCACCTCAGGAATTACATAAACTTTTTTCATTTTAAAAAACCAAGGCTTTTAAGGCTGGAAACTTTCTGTCTCTGCTCAGTCCTTCAAGAGAATGCGGGTGTCACAACCAGCATCCATCTCAAATTCATCTCATCAAAAAGTCTGTAAATGAACACACACTCAGCCTTTTTAACTAAAGTGCAGAGAAGTGCCTTAAACTGCCAAATAATACAGACAGTAGCTGTTTCCATGTCAATAACTTGCTTCCAAAGGCTTCCATCCTTCACTTCATACTACAGAACAAAATGCACTGGTGAGAGACAAACACCTCCAGCAGCACTTTGAAGGACCAAAGCCAAGAGGACTTTTTGGATTAAGGAACATCTCCTGGATATCTCCAAAGGAAAAAGCAGTATTACTTATTCATTTCTGTAACTAAAATAAAGAACTTCAGAACCCTTTTTTTTTTATATTTGATTTGGTAGAGAAAAAAACACAGAGGGGAGGAAAAAGCAGTAAGATGACGTTTTTGCATTTGGGATGACACGTAAGAAGAAGTATTCATGCTTGCGCCACTTAGCACGTAAGCAACCTACAGGGCAATTCTGCCACAAAGGCATTGGAACAAACAGCCTAACTGAAAAGGAAGAGACTACCTGCAATAAAAAGAACATAAACTGAAATTCATTCCAATATGTAGTTGTTTTAAGACAAAAGCCTAAGAGTTCACACACGAACGGCTGCTCCAGACCATACAACAACAGTGTGTGGGGTTCTCTAGCAAAACCAGGACCTTCAGAGCAAGCTACTGCGATTCAGGTAACAGCTACACTGGAAGACTGAAGTGCACTCTCAAAAGGACCCTTTTTAATCCCAGCTCAACTGTAACACAAAATAATTTGCTCTATCATTTTTACAGAAGAAGATGATCCATTGTTTGGTTGATTGAGCCACTTGTTTCATGAAGAGGTTAAAGTTAGCAGAGGACACAAAATTGGCTTTTGAGGTATGATGACCAATGTCTCAGCCAAACTGACTTACTTCACCTTCCTTAACATTCACACAAATACTATGTTTCTCATGCATAGCTTCAAAGCACCTAGGCACCTCGTTTAAATGTTAGTACCTTTCCTAGACGAATAAGCCAGGACTATAATGGAAACCTGCCACAAACTTGCGGCTGTAAAAACTGCTGACTTACATGCTATATTGTCCTCCATTTGTGCTTTTGTTGGCTACAAGCAACTTGCTCCTAAAATGCAACTGTCACGTAGCAAGAGTTAATCTGCAAAGTCACTTCCTTCAAACTGGAAAATCTATGAGCTTACATTAATGACTGATGCTACCTCGCAGAGTATGATGGAGCACAGAGTTTCCAGATGCTTGGTTAATGCTTTTCCCAATGAGGTCTGGACCAGTGCTGATTGCTCTAGCAGTAAGCTATTCAGTGAAACATTTGTCAGTGAAAAGAAAACAGGTGTGAGATTTCCTGATGTGATTTAAAAGACAGCATGTAGGATAATTTCTCGAGCAGCGCATGTGTACAGTTTTCTACAGCTGATCTATTATATATTGGTTCAGTTATTCAAATTATAATGAACTGTGGGTTGATTTGTACATAAAGAATCACAGACAAAAAGTAGTATACTTCCCTTGTCATTGTTCATAGCAGCCTTCCAGAAGTGACCTGTAGACTTTTTCTTTCAATTTTCCACGTTCTGTTTAAAAGGACTGAAGTAGCTGAGTTTTGAGTCTTGCGTGCTAACCCAGCCCTTTTTCTTTTCAAAGTTGCTTCTTTGGTACACCCAGTGCTCATAT
This sequence comes from Neopelma chrysocephalum, assembly GCF_003984885.1. Taxonomy (NCBI): domain Eukaryota; kingdom Metazoa; phylum Chordata; class Aves; order Passeriformes; family Pipridae; genus Neopelma; species Neopelma chrysocephalum. The sequence goes on from NW_020897714.1 coordinate 30,879,499, forward strand.
TTTATTAGATAAAAAGTTTTTGTCCAGCAGTACCATGGACTGCTGTCAAAAGAGCTCTGGAAAGAAGGTCTAGTATGAAGCGCTGCTGCAAAGGATGCAGGGCAGAGCAAACAGGGCAGTTAATGGGGGATGTTTCTATTTGAGGATGTCAGATTGACAGGTATAACAGTCAAGACAGGTGTGCAGAATCTTTTCCTGTAAGAGCACAGGGTTTTTTCAAGGTTGACTCTGCAAATCTCAAAATCATTAATCAATGGGTAGGCTGTAAGAACAACAGGAATGGGTAGGAAGGCTCAGAACTAGCACGGCACTTAGAGAGGAGGGAGAAGTGAAGAGGAAATTTTAGTGTTACACACCATCACAGGCAGAAAGTCTGGCTCCTTTTTGACAAACAAATTCTGTGACTTAGGAGAAATGCCCCACCCTGCTATCTCTTCAGCGCTTTTGAGGTGCCTTTGGGCTCATCCTAAGTATTGTTGCGCAAACCAGACCATAAAATGCTTGGCTATAAACCTGCCCAAGATGGGTTTCAGGTTGAGAATGCATCTTAGGTAATTTATTCTAAATAATTTTCTAAAATAACTTCTAAATTATTTCTAAGTAATTTCTAAACTTATCCTAACCATGGTTCTTACTCCTGTGTAGAGTGAAGCAATGCAGCTTTTGGGGTGTGAACCTACTAACCAAAGACTTCTTTAGTGCATTCTCCCCAAAAGATCAAGAAATGGGTGGCAAGAGCAAGGCTGGTGTCATTATTCCTAAGCAAGTGGTATTTTTGTCATATAAAGTTATTCAGAGGCATCTGTCTTAAGACTAGCTGCTACACCTCCCTCATTACTGCTTGTTGATATTTCCACAACATATTCAACTAATCATTTTGATGTATAAATTGCAGCAATATTTTTCCTGTCTACTGTTCCAAACCCCCAAATTCTTACACTGAAACTGCAAGAACAGTTCAAATTAGGAAACCACTGTATCTGAGATGGTGTATAGGTGATGGCTGGTTCCATGACCTCATTTTTTACACAATGGTAAGGTCCAAATTTATGAACAGATCAATGTCTAAGACCCAAACCACTAATAGTGGACTGCCTTCTTCAGAGATTGGGTATTTTACTGATGGCACAGAGGCACTTGTGGAGAACAGCTGTGAATCAAGAGTAGCACTCAGCCTATTGTTCAAACACTCATTATGTCACCCATGACACGCTGTTTGCAATGATTCTCTAAATACTTACAGCAAAATATTTAAGTCTTACCACCTATTATGAAACAATTCTACTTTTATGACCCCTAACGCAGAAATCTTGCCTACTTATGTTAGTGGACACAAAAGACAAGGAGATCATTAGAATTATGCCTTATAATAACTACTTCTTGTTTTGGTTTGGGTTTCTTTTGTGCCAATTTCCTTAATACGATTTAGTGTAATATTGCCGTACAGAGAGGAAAGGGTATTCTTTCAAGCAAAACCCTAAGGTTCCAAGATGTGTTTTTCCCTCAGCATCTCTTTGACAAGTGGAATATCATTAATTAAAACAAACACAACAATTTTAGTGTGTAGGCGGTGGGCAAGAAGCAGGGGTTATTTAATATCACGTAGTGGGCAGAAATTCAAAACCCATTCAGCTGCTGAACAGTGCAATGGTATAAACAAACATGAAAGTCTTATCAAAGTCATCCACTTAAAATCATACTATCCAGAAAAAGAGAGAAAAAAATAGACTTAAAGGACTAAAAAGAAAATTTCAGCACTAAAAGTCAATACCTCCTCTTGCTTTCTTTAAATGGAAAGGTTGAGGGACACAGATAATAAAACTGCATGCCATCAAACACAGTACAGGGAAAGATACACTCTTCATGGCGTGATCAGTGTAGACTGTTGAGGAATTGGGTCTGCTCACAAAATCTTAGACTAAGATCCACTGAATAAACCCTTTGAATGCACTTTCTTTTTCCCAATTTTACTATTATTAAATCAGATACATGTTTCAGTCTTAGTCCGGTCTCCAGTGAGATCAGTTTCAGAGCACAAGCTGCTACAACAACTCAGCGTAATTCATTCCTGAAAACAAAAATATTATTATTATTACTACTACTACTATTGCTATTATCATTATTGCTGTTATTATTGCTATTATTTCTATTGTATATTGAGTTTTATAGCTTTCTACAAGATCTTAAAACCCCCTGCACATAAACGTTGGACAAATGGCCAGGAAAACTCAGACCAAATGTTAGTAGAAACCTCTGTGGAAAACACATTTCTAGTATGGATAGCCTCTAATTACTGCCCAGGGAAAAGCACAATAAAGACCTCTTTTCAATCTTTCAGCTGTTCAGACTTGTTTCTGCCTATATCTTCTGCCAGTGTAAGTGTTCCTCGGTAGAGTTCAGTTTTACCATCAAAAGTTTGATTTTAAAAGCAAAATGGATTCAGGTTGAAGAAGAAATACTATTTAAATAGATACTTTGCCACTCTTCCATTCATGCCCTGATGCTTTTTTCCCCTTGTTACCAAAATCTTCATACAAAAATGTTTTTCACAGGTTTTGTTTGGGAACATTTTTTGAATAGGCCTGAAGACAGTCTCTCATTTTGTGCCTACAATTTAGTGACAGCAACGTAGTTAAAGCACAATTAACTGTAGATAGACTGATAAAGTTTAGACATCTCGTCATCTGATTTCTCTGTACAGCCAGGTAACCAGCTATCCAAATTCTGCAGCTTTTTACTGCACTGAATTGCAGGCACAAATATTTTGATTGCCCAAAACATTTTAGCTTTTTTCCCTCTGCTGTCTCTTTCAGTTCTTCCTTGTCTTCCTCCTCCTCCTTTATTATTAGAAATATGAGGAAAACAACAAAGGGAAGGGGGGTGGGGGAAAGAAAGACTATATGCAATTGTTTTTTTGGCACTTGTAGATATGGACCATGCAATGGAGAAGAAAATTGTCTACCTCACAGGAGCACCTCTCATCATAAATCAGTTTTTAATTTTACTGGTGGATTACAGCAACCAGACAAACATTTGCTGCCTTGCCTCCCCTGGATATTGCTCTTTGAATCAGCTTGGCTATTCAAGGTGTAGTTTAGGTGTGGGAGCCCCACCTGCCTTACAGCTCCCAAGACAACACCTGACTGGGGTGCAGTCAGAGAAAACAGAACCACATTCCCAAAGAAGAACACACACACAAAATATAGAAGTGCAGGATCTCACAAGAGGGGGAAAAGTACAACGTAATGAAAATGAATAATCTTTGGGTATTTTCTTCCTGGTCTGAAGTAGTTCTTGAATGTACAATCATATTTTTTCTGGCTTGACTGCTTTCAAAAACACACATACTATACTCCTAGTTCAATTTTTAAGCCACTATAGGTATTAGAGGACAATTTACATGTGATTTGCATTTTTTCCCTGTGCCTGTGGTTTTGGTAAGTCTTCCAAACCTAATGACTGTTCTTTTGGCCAGCAACATAAATGCTGTAATCACACAATTATTGTGCTGGGAACAGTTTAATTCAGCATTTTGTTCTCAACCACAGAACAATTACTCAACAATTTTGGTTAACCATACTAGCTCACTGCCTGGAGAGGAAGTAGAATATTCACAAAATCTATTGTTTTACATAAAGGCAGTCAGTAGATTCTTATCTATTATAACTTTCCAGCATCTCTTTGCTCTTTGAGGTACTTCCACATACTCCCAGTTAATGAAAATAAATTACTAGCAGCATGCTGTATTAGCTTATTCATCTCTATCTGTTGAATGCTTTTAATTGTGCATTTGCATATTAAAGAGAAAGGTAGATGGGATGTGTCTGGGAGAGAGGGATGTAACAGAGCACTGTAAAAAGCTCTGAAAACTACTACAGTGATGTTATCCATCTACTCTATTCTAAGCATAAACCTTGGCCATTCCAGACTCATTTTTAAGTTCTGCTCTTCAGCCACCCATTTCTCTTCAATAAAAAGAATAACAACAACAACCACAGCACAAGAATAAGAATAAAACAGAAGAAATTTTCTCATCAGTTGATGTTGGCCATAAAGTACTCCCAAGATCTCTTTAAGAACCATCTGAGACAGAGAACAAAGTTTTAACCCAGAACACAGTCTCTGAGACTGGATGCTTGGTGCAGTTGAGAATCAGGGGAATACTAAGGTTCACTAACACAAATCAGCAATTTTCTTTTGTGCTACTATGGGACAGCCCCAGGCTCAATGTAACGGTGATGATGAACCTCACGGCACTCATCATGTCACACATGACATGACAGCACTTGATACCACTGAGTTTGGATGAAGGGAAAGTGGGAAAAGCCCTTGAGTAGTCTTCAATCACTCACTGGCATGACAGAGGATGTGCAGATTTATATATATATATATATATAAAAATATATATATTTATATGTTTTTGCCAGATGAACAGTTTTGCAAATGTTTACTCCCAGTGGGCCCTTTGTGTTTTGGTATTTTTTTTTTAATTTAGGCACTTACATTTAACAGGTTTTGTGTGGTAGACCTGATACACAATAAAGTGAATGGAAGTTCTGAGACCTCAGCAAGAACAGATTTAAGTTAATTAACTAAGTATCAGGATCCTTATACATTTTCTGCTCTAAATTTCAGTTCTGCAAGCATTTTACCTATGCAAATATAAATATTTTACTAATTCCTTTTCCACTTTTGTTTTTTGCTTTGTCTTGCCAGTCACTGGGAATATTTTCGTTCAGAGACTGGAAAACGACAACTCTGGCAACGCTGCTGAACAAGTAAAATTAAACTAATTAAACAAAGCTGACTCAATAAACTTAGTTTGATAGTTAGAGATATCAGAAAGGAAACCAGCAGGAAACATGATGAAAACATAAAGTAATATTTGATTTTTGTAAATGCCTTTAGCTTCTAAGAAGTATTCAGCTCAGAAAAGAGACTTTGTAATAATCATTATTTCTTAAGGGCAAAATTTGATCTGTAGGAACTTTGTGTTGAGTCCTTGCTCTGCTGAAGTCAATACAAATTGACCCCAATGATACTCTGCAGAAATAACTTAATTTAAAAAAATAACTTTAATTAAAAAAAAAGACAAGGCATCTGTGGAGCAGAACACGGGCTCAAATGTCATCATCAGCAGGACACTGAGCTATGACACTTATTTTTTTGCCCCATTTATGACATAAGCAGTATGCACTGTTTTGCTTAAAACCCAGTTTCAGCAGATGAGAAGACAGGCCTTGTCTCTCCTGAGAGGTGGGAGACACAATGGGAATTGCACTAAGGAAAGAGAAGTCCCAGTCCAGTTCTTTCAATTTCTTAGGCAATTGTTAAGCTTTCACCAGACTAATGCATTACAAAAAATAAAAATAAAAATTAAAATTAAAAAAAAAAAGAAGAGGAGAAGAAGAAAGGACTATCCCTTCTTTAACTGCTGTATGTATGAAAGGAAACCACTACCTTTTACAATCCTGTCACTGTGCTTCAGGCACCTGTGTGCTGAGCCTTCTGGGTGCTGCCAATGCTGCTCTGCCTCGTTTCTGGATTGCGATGACCCTTAGACAGGAGTTAAGCATTTAGGTGTTTAGACTGGAGCAGATTCAGGGCATGCACAAGAGGAGAAATACAGAAAATTCTCAGATCGCATCAGCAGGCGCTGTGTAGGTTTAGATGCCCCCAAAGCTTCAGATCTCATATTTGAACTACAGATCTTAGAAGCTCTGTCAAAATAATGTCTGGACAGGACATGTGTGTGAACTCAGGAAGCACTTTTTGGGCCCTCAGTTTAGATGTTCCCAAAGGCTACCTAAGTCCTCTTATCAGAGAGTAAGTCCTCTTTTTTTGATGTGACCCTAAGCCAGGCAGGTGAGAATTCTACAGAAAATTACCTTACAAAAAATGCTGCAACCACATTAGAGCTCCTGGTACTGTTCTCATGCTCTTCGCAGGCAAGGCAATAAAAAGACAGCAGTGCTACACAACAACATGTTGCTTGGGTATGTGCATGCACATCATTAACAAAAACACAATTGCATTCCTACAGCCAAATGGTTTTGAAGAAAATAATCATGGAGCTCCTTGGCACCTAAAGGAATGGTTTAGGACATAAACTGCTGGTTTACCGAGTGGCCTTGAACCCTGTTATATTTATACAAGCACATTAGTAACAGTTCGATATCCCATAACAAATGTAACTACAGATACATCTAACGTGTGGTAAGGCAAATGAAAACCTATCTAAAGTCTTTTGGTTCAATACCTTTCCCCCAAAAGAAGAGGATTATTTTAGCAGTTCAAACCTGAAATATTTTGCCAGAGAGTTTGTTCATTAAAATGTGACCCATTCTGAACACATCGTGTCCCTTTAAGACTAAAAGTCAGAGCTGTGTGCTCTGAGCCTTTTCATCAAGATGACTCATTCATTCATGGGCAGCTTGGATTGTATGGCTGGCTTATGGTAGCACTCTAAATTAGTACTCACACAATGGAGAGCTTATACAATTGCAGTAGTCCATATCCAGTAAAACTGCCTTAGTGCCTTGAATAATGGGCCTTGCTAAGTCTCTAACAGTTCTGTAAGAACCTCTAAACAGCTGCACACAACACATGACCTGTGCCATCTTTACAATGCCTGCTAACCATGAAAGCAAGCTTTGGGAACTATTTCCTCTGCACCCTCACCATTGGACAGCATCAATCCCTTTGCTTTTTAGAGAACAAGAGGATTTTTTTCCTCCTCCTCTTTCTTTCTTACTTTTTTTTTTCTTTTCCTTTCCAATCAGCTCTCCACTGATCATCCTTCACACTTTAGCCTCTGCCCCAGAATACTCCGGACAATAGTACTGATTCCATCTGTGCTCTCCATTAAAGCCCTCGTAATCCTCCTCCGAACAGCTGGACGCTCAGACTCCACACACAGACACTCCTTCTGTGGAACTGTTTGGCTACAATTACGCTGAGCTTGTGCTTATTTCAAGTCCCTGTCTGCAAATGCCTTTCGAAGGGTCCCCCCAGGGCTGCACGGCAGAATGTCCTGATGCAACAAATGTAACAATACGTCGAGACAGAACCACACGCGGGTGAAAATGTGCTGCTAAGTCACCTCAGTGCCAAGCAGCACTTACAAGTTATTTTTCAGACAAACGACAATATTAATGACGAGCTTCAAACTCTCACCATGTCATTAAGTAATCATGAAGAAGCATCTTCAGTTAGTTAATCAAACGGTTTCAATACCTTTATTTTGATGTCACAAGTGCTGCAGTGCCTAAATTTTGCTTAGAAGCCCCCTTTTCAAGAGCTGCAGTGGTTCGGCTCTCTTCTCAAACAGCATCTGTTCAGGAGAATGATCTGACGACGTCTTGAAATGACTGAGTGTTAGGGAAGGACCAGCAGAGCACACCCACAGGCTGGTCTAGCTGCATACCTTGATTTTTCTAAGGACCTAACTCTCCTCAGATTCAACCAGTGCAGTAAGTCTCCATAACAGTTCCGTATGTTCAACAAGTATTCACAAAAACGCAAGAATAAGTCTAATGACGTTTACAAGAAGTCTATGCTGATATTCTAATTAAAGTCAATAGTGAGTCCCACACATCTAAGTGCATCCTAAGTATTACAACGTGAGTGCAGGTTTGCCTGTCTGTATACACACACGCATCATCTGCGCCCATACAGAACTATAAACACACATGTTTTTTTCCAGTAGATGTGTGTGCACACGTCTCACACACCACACAAGCACATGAGGAATGCTATCTATAAATCTCATTTCTGGTATTTATTTCAAAATGTAAATGTGTGTGTATGTGCACATGTACTGATATTTACACATATATTTATACACACCGTACCCACGAAACAGATGCCCCACACGCAGGAGTCCACACGCATATGCAAAGCATGTAGGCATGTACCACAGGAGAGATGGTGATACCCAAGGGAAAATTCAAATCAGAACACAAACAGTATTTATCACATACCTCTAACAGTTTCACTTGCACAGTGAGCGCTCTCCTGTCTGAATGGGGATGAAATCACACAACCCCAAATCTCTCAGAAGTGTATTTTCTCAGCCAACTGACAGACTCATGCCTCTTCTTTCCCAACTTTTCACAATATTACTGAGGTGCCATACTACCTACACTCAGTCCTAAAAGCCAGAGGGACTTTTAGGCTTCTCTGTTTTCTAACCCATGAGAGCTAAACTGAAAGTGATTTTATAATGGACTCTACCAGAAAGATCAAGAGGGACTACTTAAAAAAGTATGTAGTGACAGGACAGGGGGAATGGTTTCAAATTGAAGAAGGTTTAGATTGGATATTAGAAAGAATTCTTTACTGTGAGGGTGGTGAGGTACTGGAACAGGTTGCCCAGAGAAGCTGTGGATGCCCCATCCCTGGAAGTGTTCAAGGCCAGGCAGGATGAAACTCTGAGCAAACTGGTCTAGTGGAAAGTGTTCCTGCCACGGCAGGGGGATTGGAACTAGATGATCTTTAGGATCCCTTCCAACTCAGGCCATTCTATAATTCTACAATTATTAAGAGAAGTGGATGATTCACAGTTTCACAATGTGGCCCACAACATCTGCATGTAGCCTCGAAGCAACTCCAGACATTAGACTCCAATCAAAACATTATTTATGGAAGAGCTATTCCATGTAAGTTATGTAAGTTTATTTGACCTACGGTATGAAGCAGTTTAAAGGTAGCAGGACTCAAAAATGTATCCCAATAATTCTTCTAAATCACTCCAAAACCTATTTAAACAGATTTTTAAATTAAGCTCCTTTCATACAATATGTTGCAGTATGAGGTACCATAACGGTTTTATTGCTATTAGCTGAAGACATCAAGCATAATGCACAAGTGGCAAGTAACACACCTCTCCTAAACAAGTCCACAAACCCTCCCCAGTGCATCAGTCCAGTACATTACGTACAAGAATACAGATAGTCTGTCCATAGTTAAGACCAAGACTGGCTTTTTGTTGTAAACCCAAAAATTCAAAGTACACGGTTCAAAGCACAGATAAATACTTAGATTAGATACTTTTTGACTACTTCCCCCTATCTCACGAGAGGTCATTTATCCTCCAAAGTCTTTACAGGTGGTCGGCTGTCAAAGAACATACTTTCAGCTGAATTACAGGCGGTTTGGCCAGGATCCTTTTGTGATGTGGGATTTAAAAATAGGTGTTAATCATATTTTGAAAATTCTTCTACGGCTCCTTCATGCCATGTTGCTGTGTCCTAGAAACTTCAAATGAGGCTTATACAAAAGATCTTGGCAAGATCTTGCATAAAAAAAGGCATGTTTGGGAAGTAACTCTCAGGTGCATTAAGAGTATCAGAATAGTCCGTCAGGCTCCAGCAGATTTTAAGGAGTGCCAAATATCTGAGGAGAAACTAAGTTTTTATTAAAATAAGAAAAAAAAAGTGTTCTCTCTCAGTTTTCCTCGAGGAAACAGCCTTAAAAATATAAACAAGTTCCTAAGAGTTCTGTCAAAGCATTTTTGCTGGATGTCTTTTCTTAATTGCTATTAAGTTATTTTTCCCTTGTCTGTCTTAATCACCTCTGGCAGATGGTCCCCATTTCATCTGACATATAAGCACCTGATAAAATAACCTGCAACCTTCCTCTTTTTTTGTCACACTCGGTGGTCAGATGGACAGGGATACTAACACGACCTCCAGAAACTCCCATTTACTCTTACCCACAGCAGACTCAATAACCAGTTGTCAAACTTTTAGTTAAGGGAAGGATGTGGAAATAAAAATTTCCATTTAGGCACATAGAAGTTAGGAATGACAAGCCAGAATGACTGTCTTTCCTCTATCTTCATTTACCTGGCTTGAAATGCCATGCCTAATCCTGCAAAACTGAACTGAAGATCAATCTAACTGCCCACACAGGCTCTCCAAGTTCCCCTTTCCATTGTTCTTAAAACCAGGGTTCCTAGCCACTGCCCTATAAGGCTACAAGAGCTTCCCAGTACAGGTTCTTCAGTCCTACTTCAGTTCCTTGCATAAAATATTAGTATTTTATTGCTAGGTGGTACAGCTATTTTGGTAATGTTTTAAGTCTATCAAGAAGGCAGAAGGTCACCGAGGTAAAAATTGAGCGGTTGCCTGAGCAGTGATACCAGGCTCTCTTAACACATGTATAAACCACAAAGTTCCAAGTCTCAATCCAAATCTCCACAATAAAATCAGATCTGGCACTTGGGCTCAGCCGCTCATAAAAACAGGTGAAGGTCAACTCCCAAGAAAGTTGTATTGCAGCTTGAAGGATTTGGTTCGAACCTTCTCTAAATATAATAACTAGCTTCTTTCATGTCAATACGATCTGTTTAGTAGCTACAAAACCCCAGACTCCCTTGTTTCAAGTGAGCTGGAATGTCCCCAGGCAGTCAGTCAGCTCCAGTCACCAGTCAGTCAGCTCCAGGATCACTGCTGAGAACACACTTCTGGATTTGTCCACAGGTTCTTTCCAACTGGAAACCAAATCTGACCCAGTGAACCACTTCTAGATTTACTCTACATGCTTTATTCGTATAATGCAGCCACTCACTGCATCAGCTGTGAGCCAGGAGCAGAAATGGAGAATTTTTCCTCTCCCACCTTTTGTCTATCACTCATCTCTACAGCTCCAAATAACTTCAAGATGGGACAAACTCCTTCCTCCCCAAGCCCTGTCCTCTGTATCATGTGGACTGGACATTATGATATACAGTCTCAATGACAGTATTTTTAGTAAAGAATACTCTGATTTTTTTAGCTTAAAATTTACCGGGAGTATAAAGGTCTATAAAGCTCATCTATTATGGCTCAACTAAAAGTCTGTTCACTTCAGTTTTATTAAGGATTGTATTCAAACTCTTTACTGGTAATACTGTAATTGTACTGAAACAGAACCCAATCCAAAGCTTTGAGGCTGTAAAACAGGATGTTGTGGGAAACAATATTTTTATTTCAAGTAAGTATTTTCTTTCAATTTCAGGTGTCCTGCTTTTACTCCCCTATTTTAAGGCCAAATTGTGCACTGAGGTATACAAAACCAGTTCATACTGACAGTGGAATGAAGTAGACCTGTACAAAAGAGGAGAGATTTAGTCCTACCTGCTTACGAAATAATCTAATTTAATTCATCTATGTTTTCTTCAATACTACAACTTGCACAGAGAGAAAACCTAATGTAGGCAGTGTGCACACCAAGAATATAAGATGGCCAAATGGCAGTTATCTGCATGCATTTTCTCTAATAAAGTTAGCTACACCACAGCTTAAAATAAACCTTTTATTTGTAATGCCAGGGTAGCTCAAAAGTTACAGAATACAAAGCTTTTAGCTCATGGGGAGGCAGAAATAGATAATTTTTTTTCCAATATGAACCGAATTCTTACATATGGAAGATTTCAGTCTCCTGTGTCTACTGATAAAAATGAATGGGATGTCACATAGGTTCACCTTATCTTGGACAAAAATTATTTCTTTAAGAACTTCACAAAATGTCAGACCAGTTCGCCAGATAGTGGAAAAGCACTTAGATGATGTGACACAGGACTCTTAAAGAGTCATAGTTGAACCAGTCAGTTTTTAACATCCCATATTGTATAAACAACATTAACCAGGATCAGCCATCAGTTGTCTTTGATTCCCCTGTAGATGTTCAGCTAGTATTCATAAAATTCTTCATGCAAATGAAGGACGGTATTTTATCTTTAGAAGACACCACATTTCTCTGGGTTTTATGAGAATATGCACTTTTCTAGAGTGTGAAAAAGGATCACTGAGAATTCTGGAAAGATGTAATAGACCAAATCCCATGAAATTTGCCTGGTTTAGGCTGCAAATCTGAATGATCTGATTTGCTGTACTTATGTTGAGCCCAGGACAAATCAGTGAATACATCCATACAAAGCTCATTGATAGGTTTAGGTCCTTGGACACTGAAAGCAGAGAGCAACTAAATCAACAGTAAGCATCCTCAGCAGGCACTGACAAGACCTTGGGACTCCCACTGGAAAAATATAAGGAGTGATGTAACAGGCAAGGAGCTAGAACTGGGTGAGGGAAGGACAAAAATTAATAGCCATTTTGGTAAATGGCCTCACAGTTCAAATTACAAATCAATTTACAATCCAGTTAAGAGAAAAGACCTCACTGCGAGCTCGGAGAAATAGTTACAGAAATCCAGGAGCTCCTTATAAACTCGCAATTGTCCATGAGTAACCAACTGTGAGCCTGAACTCCTGAAAGACTGAATCTTGTAAAGAGAACAAGATAGGCCCATATTAAAACTTTTAATGACTTTAGTTAAAAAAAAAAAAAAAGGGAAAAAAAAAAGGTGGAACTTTGCAGCCAGCTGGCTCCATACCGAAAGCCAGGCTGCACAGCTTGAACTTAAAGCTATCTTAACATAATGAATAAGTGCCAATAATTAGCATATGTAGTGTGAACAGGTTTGCTGGCACAAGCAAGTGAAAAACTCCAAGGTAAAGTTATTATTAGGGAGTAATTAGCTCTGTGAAGTAAATGAGTGAAACAATAGCTGCCAGCACTGACAATATGGCTAACATCTGACTATGTGGAAGATAACATTGTAAAGTATTGCTCCCTGAGCTAGAATCTGTTAATAACCATATGTTAGTGTAATTAATGCAGAGTCTTTCTGACCTGTTGTCACATAAGAACAATACTTTCTTGGAAACATTCAAACAGGCAGCTCTACACTCATGGATGGCAAAAAATAATTTGGGAAGTTGCTTACAAACACCTTTTCTTCTGCATTTCTTTAAAAAGAACTAAAAAACAGTAAATGGAGGAGGGAGGAAAAAACCACATGAACCAACTTCTTTTAAGGTTGATGGCAAAGAGTTCAAACCCTGGATTAGGGCTTTCCAGACCAACTAAATGAAACCCTAAAGAATACTCTTGGATTTTAGGGGTGCTTGTAGTCTATGCCCAGACCAAAGTCTGTAATTTGATTATTTTTATGGAGTGGTTAAAACCCTTTATAAAAAAAAAATCCTTGAACTCCAGAGTGTTCAAATGTGAGACTGGGTTCTGAATTTTTTGGCTTGAGCCCATTTCTAAATTGAATAGATGCCTCCAGGTGTCTGACATACATCAGACATTCTGCCAAGGTCTTAATATACTGCTAGATAGGGAGGGTCTCCACTTGTCCCCCACACAGGACACTCTCACCTCCAAATGAGAGGATTCTGTGACTGCAAAGTGCAAGGCTAAAGATAGTTTCTCTTGAGGAGCTACTGAAAATCATGCCCAGAACTTCTGAATTTTCATAATAAATGGCATCGATGCAATATTTTCCTCCCTTCATATCAACAACTCAAAATGTTTCAAAGAGGTCTGGTAAATACAGTTTGCTCAACAAGCCTTACATAATTACTGTATTTTCAAGTCATCGTGCTGATTTAGTATATCCCATAGAGGACACATATCCCATAAAAAGCCCTTGTCTCTGAAGCTTTCTGGTACAAAGACCTTTGTAATTTAATTTGAATAAATCTCTATTCCAGTTGAACATCTCAGATGCACCTCGTTCATTACAGCAGTCACACTCATTGGCTCCCTGCAACAGTCTTCTGGAGAGGGCAAAGTGTGGTCATACATCCCAAAAGAACAGTCTTTATTTCCTAAAGAAGTAGTAAAACAACTTCAAGGACCTGGTCATATTTAATTTCAATTAAAAAAAATAAATCCAAAATTTAATGCAAGCTTGTTAGTAGTTTCCCTTTTTCCTTTTCAGTGGGGCAGCTTAAAGAAAAAGGAAAGGTTTTTAATGCTTCAGAGGCTATTATGGCCAGGCAAAGGAGTCCTGCATGTTTGAGATCTCACACATTCATCTTCTCGCTAAACATCTGTTTAAGGCTTGTGTGATCTACCTGTCAGCACCAGTGATCCATAAAGTGTTTGAACCTCCTGTCACAAACCTCAGTGCTGGTTTGATCAGAGGCTTTGTGCACACTAATCACCCCCTTTATCTTTTCTAATGTTAGGAGAAAAAAAAACACAGCAAGGCTGTCTTCCAAACCTGACTGTAATTAATCTTTCCATGGGGGAACCTGCCTGGTTTGAAAAAGCAAGATCTGATGGGCTGCTGCTCTTTTTCTGCAAAGGCCTCATTTTTCCTACCAGGCATCTTTACACTTGAGTGGTACCCTTTACAAAATACTTTAACTATATCCCAGTGACAGTGAAACAACCTTCAAGATCATCTTATGAATGAAACCGCTGGTAACTTCGCTGAGAAAAAGAGACCAATGAAAGGAGTTTGACAGAAGCATGTTTAAACGATTCTCTCTTTTTAACTGCATGGGAAAAAAGGGAATGAGAACAAGAACTGGTCCCCTTTTCATCTTTCTCCTAAGCTGCTCTCTTCACTAATAATCCCACTGCTACCTTTCTTTTACTCAGCTGCACACAAATGTACTGAGAGCTGCAGGAGTTCCCAAGAGGGAACAGATAACATCAGGTGGGTTTTGGTTTTATTACAGCTTGCCTTTTGCCACTGTTTGCTTTCCGTGGCACAAGGGGACCGAATGCTGTGCGTGATACAGATGACAATTTCAAAGCGCACTTTCAATGAGGCCCATACTAAATGGGAATGGGATAAGTAAATTTAAATTTACTCACATATTATCTGATAAGGGAAGCTTCCTTACCTCCTCAGCATCCCTGAGTCCAGGCATTAGTAGCAAAATAAATTCTAGTGAGCAGATGGTAGGAAGCAGAGAGAAACTGATGCTGCGAGACCAAATCTGGGTACGTATTTCATAGCAATCCTCAACCTAAATAATGTCAAAAGCCTTGAACATACACGGACAGAGTGGGCAGACAGGGTTCTTTTGGACAATGATCTAATCAGAAAGAAGAACTTTGGGATTTTGTGCAATGAAGTAGCAAGTAATTGGTGGACTGTGACTACCATGATCACACCGACGTCCTGTGTCAGCTAAGGCTCTTTAACACAAGGCTGTGCCACATAGAAAGACTAACTCAGAATCCAGGTGAATTCAGAGACGAAAGTAAGTGAAGTTAATCTTTTTATTACTGTCATCATTTATTAGTTAGACTGCAAGAAGTTGAAAGAACTTCAGAGCTCCAACATCTGACTGAGCATGATCAAAGAGAGTCCCACACATTTTATATCTTTTTTTTAAGACAAGATACCACAAGTGTGAAACATGATAAAATAGACAGGAGTAAATGTCTACCAAGACTATTTAGGGTTCTGCGCTTGGATCCATCTAGATTTCACGGATTTGCTAACTGTCTGCAGGTAACACCAGCATTAAAATCTGAGAAATAATTTGGGCAATATGGAGGGTTGGACCCTTCTGGAAAGGTTACTCAACACACTTGAGGTACTTTGGAACAAAGTGTAAAGCAGGACAGGAGATGTGAACAAACAAAACAACGGGGTGAGCACTACCAAAAGAACAGATCAGAATCAGCATGAACTGTGGAAAGAAAAATATGAGTGAAAGATCTGTGAAGAATGTTGGAAAAGTAACACCTAACTTTAATTTCATGTTATGGAAAACAAGGAGCTAATGCCAAGGCTGAAGAAAGGAGTCGGGTCCAATAACATCAACAAAAGTGAAGGGATGTTAGTGTTTGGGGAATGTCCTGCCAGGGGAACAGGGAGACAATGGAAGTGTAATGAGAACAAAAAACTCAGCAATCAAGTGATAAGATTGACAAAAGCATGACTGCAATTTTTAGGCAGAAGAAAAACTTGAATTTTAGAAATGCCATATCAAAATAATCAAGAAAATTTGGGACACGAGATAGTAGACAAAAAAGTCAAAATTATTTCTTGGAATATGAATCTGCTTGATAGAGAGGAAGATGATGTTGCTACGAGTTAAAGGATAGAGGAAGCAGAGAAGCTTTGGGTAGAGCTCTAATGAGTTCATTTGAGGTTAGTGACTCTGCCCAAGATTGATGTTCCCTTGAGCTAGAGATTAAGGCACTTGAATCGCAACTAATTCATCACCTTTCTTATTCTTACCTGCTGGCCATGAAAAATCACCTGGTATTCCAGACTGGTGCCCTATACTAAAGCTTGACAGCTAACTGCCTATAGAGTCCATCTAAATTTGATAAAGGACACAGGTCAGTACCCAGATAAACTCTGTACCATATAAACTTTGATTAGAGAGTGAGGACAGGACTAAACTGGTATCTTATATGGTACACAGTCCAATTGGTTCAAATCTGTATCTCACTGAGTAATTAAGAGTTCAGAAGGTTTGAGATTCTATAGAGGATATAATGTGCTGTAAACATATGTTGGGCGTGGATAGGATTACGATAATATTACACATCTGAACCATCCCACGTATTTCATGGAAGAAAGGGAAAATATATAAATTCTTTACAATGTCATTAAAAAGCAACCATGTAACTAATGGAAGGATTTTTCCTATATTTTTCTCCTTTGTGATTTCTAACCCTTACCCCATCTCATCGTGGTATGAGCATATTGCTTGATAAGAAAGAATGACAGTCTTTGTTTAAGCAGAATAACTCCTTCAGAGATCATTTGGATCTTCCAGTTGGTCACGCCTGAGGAAAGACATGGTCTTGTCTTGCTTTGCTGTAAGAACCGGGTTTCTATATTGTTACTTAAAATTATTAAGACCACCTAACTTCACCTTCCCGTATGTATGAGAATAAAGCTTATGGTCAAGGATGTCGGAGAAATAAAAAATAGTTTTGCCTTTTCAGAGTTTTGTGCATGTGTGTGCACACACTGGAACACAACAGGGCTCTCCTGCTCAGTACCCTATGAAATTCATTATCCTGAAGTTTTTTGGCTTTGGAGGTGCACTTGCAAGTCCTTATCCAAAACTCATATTAGAGTTTGTACTCATTGCCTTAAAGCCTGCATTTCTAAGGAGAACTTGCATGGGAGAGGTGGCTGCAACCTTGTCCGCAGAAGTACAAATATTTAGCTAAACTGGACCATACAGTAGGAGTGGTACAAAAAGAAGACACTTTTCCTGCAAAATTCAGTGGATGAAGAAGCTACAAACATTGGTCTCTCCCCTGATTTTGCCTTCTTCAGATCATTCATGCCTCTTCCAGTCCTCTGTGATGGAAACACACACTGCAAGAAGGCATTCAGCATATCCAAGAAACACATTGACGAAACCATTAGAGTTTTATTAGGCTACAATATGAGGAAAAGCTAAGCAAACTGCACTTGATACACTTAGAAAACTACTAGATCTAAACCCATTTCTGTCCTAGTGCCTTGCTGAATTGTCAATGCTGACTTACACATGCACACACAAAACATGTTTAGCATAGAGACACTGGCCCAGCTGAAAAAAAAAAGCATTATGTCGTTGACATGTACTTTTTAAGCACTCACAAGTGCATTTAGAAAGGCTGGCAATTTCAGTAAACATCTAAGCCTCCTCCAAAATCAAACAGGCAGTCTAAGAAGATCCCAATTTCTTTCATATGTCTTGCTGCTTCTGACACCAACTGAACAAGAAATTAATTCTCATCGTGTTTTTCCTCTGAAGCCCAAGAGCACTTTCATCCCTCCTGTAGTATGTGTGGCTGCTAAGTAAAATCAGCAGATGCTGTAAAGCAACTTAAGCAAATTCCAGAAATGCAGAGAAGTATGTCTGAGAGCACATGTATCTCAAGGAGATATCAAAGAGCAGGCAAAGGAGGTTAAAGAAAGTTATAACCTTTAACAAACACCCAGAGGCTTCTGCCTTGACCACTTGTCTTAGTGAAATTTATCCTCTCAAAACAACACTTGCTAAAGACTGAGGATTTTATTATTGCTTTTAATGAGTGCTGTAACAGTTCCCTGCTTTCTAAGACTTCATGCTTAAGATGCTCATGACTAAAAATCTCAGTCTTTCACTGAAATAAAATAACAAGTTTATCAATACCACAAGTTTTTATGCCTGTTCACCACCCCACTTTAAAACAAATTTTGAATCCTTCAATTTCCTGCACAAACTCAGTGAAATGTGTTTTTACCTAAGAAAACCTGATACTTCTACAAGTAGCAAGACAGGCACAGCTGCCTTGAGAGAAGAGAGCCTACCCTGTGAACACCTATTTCCCATGGCAGCAGGAGATCAGAAAAATATGGAAAATGGAAACAAATGAGGAAAAAAGGCAGAGCCCGCTATATTCTTTCATTCCAGAGGGGTGACAGTTAAAGTTAACAGTTTTACCTGGATCTATAGCTGCCCTTTCTGATTGATGTTTTTAGCTGTAGTTGGTAGAAATGAAATCACACTGCTCTCATAAGGAAGGATATGGTTTTTTCATTTGCAAAATATAAAACTTTGCTAGGATTATCAGCATTATTTCTGCACACATACTTTCTGAAACATCAACCAGCACTACCTTTGCTGAAGGTGGTTGCTTGTCTGTCAAATATTGTGTCCCTACCCAGACAAGCAGCATATGGAGCAGGTAAAGAGACTGAAAAGCAGAAAGGAACAAAGCAGAAAGTATCCTGTCAACCTCAATAACCATTTCACGGGGCTAAAACAACCATTTTATTTTATTTGCCATTCAACAGCTTAACTTCAAATAGGTGTTTAATTAACTCAGAGTGGCAGTCTAAACGTTTAGCCTGAAGCTGCCTGACAAAGGAAGAAGTATCTACTGCATTTGCAGATTTAGAGCATCAGGGACGAGAAGAAACTGTAAATTGCATAATGCAGAGAATTCGTACGACACACGCACGCAAAAGTGTAAAGATGGAACTCCAAACACTGCAAAGTTTCTTCTATGCCAAAACTTCATGCAAGTGTAAAAGGTCTAAGGAACAATGAGGGCACTTCACAGCTAAAACCTGTTTCCACAAAATAAAATTTTACTGGCTATGAAGTGACCGATTTATTAAAAAATAGGAAAGACAAATCTAGGAAAGCACATTTCATAAAAATACAAGCACAATATGTTCAGAGAAGGATGAACAGGATTAAGGATTTTTAAAACTTAATCCGAAACACTATAATATTGGTTTAAGAAACCATAAGGACTCACAAACACCTAACAGAAGCTGGGCATCTTACTATGAAGATGGGAGAAACAAGGAAGGTAACATATGTCTTGCCTCCACTACTTAACATCCTATTCAGTAGCAGAGCTTTAGACAGTCCCCTCTCTTGTTTCTTGGGAGAAAAAGCCAAATTAGAAGGAAATGAATGCTCTGGCAGCTGACTAATTATTTTGAATATTTGACTTGTTACCCACCAGCCTGCAAAACAGGTATATTCCCGGCATGCAGTGATACATGGCGCCCCTTAAAATTAGATGGTCCCCAAATATTTTCTGTTAAAAGTATACTCAATGTCTCGGCGATGCAATAATCCAACTCCCTCTCTAGTTTATTACATGAAAAGATGTCACACTGTGACTGTTTTAATCAGTGAATAAACAAAGTGCCCAGCACCTGCCTTGGCTTTTATTATCATAATAATCCTGTTTTGTTTTTTAATTCTAAAACATCAGCAACTCACCCGTAGGTGAGCATGTGTTTATGCCGCCCCTACTGTTGCCTTTGTGGTTTCATTATTAGCAAGCCATTAAATGAAAAACAGGAGAAGAAGGGGGAGAGAGGGGAAAAGCAGGCCTGAGGCACAGCCATTTGTGCCTGTTAAATACAACGAGCTGGCCTTAGGTAACCAGAGCCCCGAGACTGGCATGAAAGCGGGGTAAGTACCAGAAATTGAAAAGAAAGCAAGTCAGTGAATGAACCACTCAGAGTTGGAGCAGATCAATCCAGGACAAAAAAACCACACGGGCAGGCATCCCACTGACATTTAGCACAGCTTAGCACAGCCAGAATGGAATAAAAACCTAACAGTGGTCAAGGTGAGGAGAGAGTTCATGCATAATGACTACTAAGTGCCTTACACTCTGATTTGTTAAGGCACTTTTCATGGAATCAAGGGATGCTTGAAAAAGAAAGGTATGTGCTGACAAAGTCTTGGCTTTGTTACAATGAATGGATCTAGAAAAATTTAAACACAGAAAATGCTAAAAATGCAAGGAAAATTGTTTTCTCACCTTGAAGAGGACAGAAATTGACCCTCATAAACTTTTTACCACTTATTCACTCACATTTTATTGATGCATCAGATCAGATTTTCCGCATTAAACTTTCCTGATGTGATTCAGTGGAATGGCACCAACACAAATCTGACTCTGAAAGTAACAGGGATTCTTTTCTGCATGCTTCCCTGCCTCATTCTCCCCCACAACCACTGCGGCCAGTATTCAATTTCTTCCAGTGAAATGGGAAATTCTATAGAAAAACAGTAAAAATGGAGAGAGAAGATAAAAACCTAGAATGCCTGAATCTCTGATAACTCTGCACTTCAGTTCACATTTTGTATTGTGGCCCAATGGGACACGACTGACAATCTGGGTTCTGTTCCTGGTTCTGGCAATGAGCTACAGCCTAACAATGTGCAAGCTGCTTCCCCTCTGTCCTCAATTCCCCTGGTCTGAAAAACAGGATGCTTTAAAAAGAATGAAAGAAAAAAAAGAAAGAAAAATATTCCAAGATCCAGGGATGACGGTGCTACGTAATATCTGGATCATACACAAATATCCGTGCAAATAGGCTGTGAAATGCAAGTAAAATTTGGTGGTTTAATGTTATTTTGTAGAGCTATAAGTAACCACAAGGGATGAAAAGGCAGAGAAGAATCACACCTGGCAGTTATGAAATAGAGGATGATGCTTCCAGATCAAAGTTTCCATGCACAGGGAGTAACATTTGAATTTCAAGTCACTAGAGTATTTTGACATCTCTTTCTACTATTTAATAGGCAGTAACAACAATTTATCACAGTTCCTCTAAGATATGTAAAACAAAAATAGCCAAGCATTGTGGGAAATATACATTGCCAAAGCTTTCTGAAATAATCTGAGTGAAGACAAATCACAAGTTCAAGAAAGTGTCCTTCATGTAAGTATTTGAGTTTCCTTCTGAAGCAGTAAGAACCTTAGAGATAAGGACCAAACTTCCTACCCTAATCTTTATTTCTAAAAAAAGGGATTGGGCAAATAGGCTCAACATCTTAAGGCCCACTTTTCCCAGGGACTGGATAGAATTAGATCTGAGTAGGTTTATCTCAATCGAACTAGGATAGTTTCTATTAAAAAAATAAAAATCCATATTTTAACCAGCAAAGTTTAATCCCTTCTTTTCCTGTGAAAACTCAGATAAGTTTGATTTTGCGCCTCTTGCTGTCTCCATACTCCAGGTATTATGTCATTGCACATTAGACTGTGTCAACACACCGTGACTTCGTCCCCGCTAATGCAAAACCTCAGAAAACATGGAGCCAGGAGATAATTTCAGAGCGCTTTTTTTTCTCTTTTTAATGTAACTCGGTATTTATCCTTCCATATTTCTGACATTTCCATTGAGTGATAGTCCCAAAACGAAGAAAATCAGCCTTTTGCATGCAAAGCCGTCTTAAAGCAGACTGTTGAGTAGCAATCTTTCTGGGCAGGTGAGCTTCACACATGTCTCAGGAAGCATCACTGTCTTGCAAAATCCAAGAACAGCAATGACAGGCTTCCAAGAAAGCCTCCTCAAGTCCCCTGTTGGTGGAAAGAAGGCTTAACCTCCCACAAAAGGGCACCTCCTGAAGGAATGGGGAGATGACGTCACAAAGAAAAAATGGGTGTGAGGCTCTTAGAAAATGTGCCCATACTCTAACAAGAGCTGCCTGTGAGCAAGTTTGGATGGCTGAAGATAAGAAATGGCTGCTTTCAGAACAATCTGGTTTTTCAAAACAACCTTTTTTTTTTTAATTTAAGTATTAAAACAGTGGTTCGGGTTCCTTAAACATAAAGAAAACACAAAGAAGAAGCCGCGCGGAACCTGATGAAATTGTAACATCATGTTAGTCTTGTCTGCATCTTGGTCATTTATTTCAGCACAAAGTCTCTCTAAATGCTCATGTTCTGATTTTTATGATGTTTTACACTTGTACGGGAAGAGGGAATTTCAGGTCCCTTCAATCTACATGTTATGACAAATTCAAATAAAACTTCATGAGTTTTGATTTAAATAATGTAATGAACTATGTTTATTGTGCTAGGTAACTAAACACCAGCAAAAACAGACAACACAATTTAAGAGAAAGAACCCATTTAGGAAAACGTATTATATAGCATTATTAAAGTCCCATCTTCCACTGTTAACTACTGCATGCTAAAGTAAATGTCAGCCGGGGGGGGGGTTAATGTTTCTAAATTAAACATCCTTCAAACACGCTTTCTGACAGTTATCTTCATATTTTCCACAGATGCTGCCACTGCCACAAAGTTAAGCACTAAAATAGATACAATGCTAGTGTCACATCCAGGCTGAGCTGATACCCCTGCCACTGTAACTGCACCAGGAGGAAAAACACACTTTATATAGAGAGGATCTCGTGGCACTGTAGATGACATTTGGGAAGCTCTAACGGCTGATCAAAGCAACAGAAAGTCACCAGCAGAAGGCTGTGTCTCAGACTGAAAGCAAAGAGTCCATCCATATTTGTTCCCTTGATATGCACTATCTCTGGCAGATTGGAATGATGCAAGTTATTCGACTTCTGCAGATGCACAGGGCAGCCTGTGCAGATGTGGCGTTCTCTGGAGGTTTTGCTTACCCTGTAAATCATTACGCCTATACCCTTAATTGTTTGGCACAGCTCCCAGGACATCCATTACACCTCCTCTGACTAATGCATATTTGTATCTGTTCACCCCCGGGGCTTCTAACCAATAAATGTCCTGGCATAAAGAGAAGGGCATGAAAATAACACATTATAGGTGAGCAATACTCCATCAGGATACCTGAGCAGTATGAGCCAAAAGAGCCACTCAAAAACGTGGTACCAGCCTCTTGCCACACTTTGGTTTTCTCTGCTTCTCTGGCTGTTTTAACATCTAGGGAGTCAAGAGCATACTGAAGAATGTGGGAGTCCTATCCTAAACAAAAACCAGAAAGAATATTAAATGTGCTTTAGAGAAGTTGGTAGCACGGGATACTGATTCTGTGTACATTCTGCCTAAAACACACCTAAGCACCTGTCATAACTGACCAGACCTCCCCGAAGTACTTCCACAACTAACCCAGAAAATTAGTGGGTCCGACTCAGCAGCAGGTGAGATTGCATGAAAGAAAAAAGCAAGGCAGGTAGAAAAACATCTGTGCTACCTACAACCCACTACACCAAGACCTGCTTCAGTAGATGCAGAGAAAGTGCTTAGTTTCTAACCCTTGGTTCCCCCTTGAGAAAATCTGAGGAAGCTTCTCCCAGCTGTCTGACAACGGTATTTGTGGAGGCAGCAACAGCAAACACTGGAAAAAAGGCAAGCTCTTTTTGCAGAAACAGTTTGCTCTTTCTAAACCGCTCCCATGGCTGCATCCAGGCTCTGAGGGGAGTGCAGTATTGGGAGGGTAAAAAGGAATCAGTTCTGTGGCAAAAGACAGGAGAAAAGGCAAACACACCCAAACCAAAAGAGAGACAGAGCAGCAATGATGGCAGAGGGATGGAGGGCATTTGTGCAAATACAGATTACATGTGCAATTCATTTAAAGGCAGTGGCATTTTTATCACAAAGAAGAGTTTAATCAAAGTCTCAAGAGATCTGCCATAAAGGAAGCCCTTGCCTTGCTGCCTCGGCTGTCTGAAAGAAACACCTGTTACGCACAACAAAAAAAGACAAAACAAACAATAGGTATAGAAAGGAGGCCACGGTTCAAACAATGTGAATCGGAGAAGCACAGTTTTCTCTAAATGAAGGGCTAGAATCCTATCAAATGAACAGCTGGGGAAAGCATAATTCTTTATATTTGCAGGGAAGTTGCACAGATTATATGATGGCAACAAATACAATATACGTATCTGAGCTCGGCTTCCTAGGCACCAGAAAGGACAGGAACCTCCTAAGATATCCCTGAGTGGAAGAATAAACTTACTTGAGCCCAGCTCCAGGAAAAAAGATAGCCGGCTTTCAAAAGAACACAATGGACAATTTTCCTCCCACGGGGCCTTTGCAAGAGTTTCTGCTAAGAGGATACTGAGCTCAGACAACCTTCTCAAAAGATACAGAAAGCAAACTTGTGATTTACACAAATCCACCTAAATACACGAAGGGGATGTGAAGAACACCTAAAACAGATGTGCTTTGTTTTCAATAAGACATGTGAATATTATTAACATAGAATACAGAATTCTATGCCAGTAATTTGATTATGATTTTAATTTCTCTATTCTGATGGTACCAAAAAGACAGGAATTCTGAACTGTGCAATAAGAAATTATGCAAGGGAAGCTGACTTAGCAACACTCCGAAACTCCTGACACAGTTAGATAAAATTCTTGAAAAATATAATTTCAAATCTGCCTTTCATTTCAAATACAGAATAAATGCAAGAAATAGAGCATAATTCTAATTCTAGTCACTAGAATGTATCAGCTCTCCAAATCTTCACTTACCAATACAGTGGAAAAGAAAATCCTGGATCTATCATGTATCTCGGAAGCTTATCCTACCCAGGAAAACCTCCTGCTGTCAGAAACAGGTTCTATGGAAGAACACATGCTACCTTTATAGGGGTGTCTACAGCTATAGAGACACTCACAGAATCACAGAAGGGGAAAAGAAGGAGGTTCGAAAGTTTCACTTCCTGAAAGTTTTCTAATTTTAAAGTAATTTGAGTCAATCTCTGCTTATTTTGTGTCTCCCAGTGTATGCAGCAGCCTGTCTGCAACACTGGGAAATACTGTGATCATCAATGTCTAAATTAAAGGTTCTCTCTATTTGCTATGATTTCACATGAACTGTCAGCAGGGCTGAAGCATTCATAAAGCTCTGAACAATTCACAACTAAGATGATGTGTAATTTGGTAAGTATTAATAACCTGTTGTCCCCACACAGAAAACATCCCTGCTCCTTCCTCCTAAAAATCCTTTAGAGACGTTAAAAATCGATGTTCAGAGAAGTAAAGTAGTTTTGTAATTGATATCTAAAAGAAGGCATTTCAGATGCACGCATGAAAATGTGTATAAGGCAGCTTACCTCTGTGTATAAGGTGAGAATGCACCTTATGATGTATGAAACATCAATGTGATTTGATGTATGAAACAGCAATGTGATTTCTCATCAAGATACGCAGGGGCAGAATCCATCTCTATTTCTGGGGTGACAGGGGGATCCCAACAGCTGACAGTAGGAAGTTGAAGTGAGCCTGACTGGGAAGGAATGGCACAGACACCCCATCGTGACTGGCCCAGAGGTCCCGTGCATCCTTGGCATAGATTACCTGAGGAGTGGGTATTTCAAAGACCCAAAAGGACTTCGTTGGGCGTTTGGCATAGCTACTGTGGAAGCAGAGAAAATTAGACAGTTGAACACCTTGCCTGGCCTCTCAGAGGACCCCTCTGCTGTGGGACTGCTGAAGGTTGAAGAACAGTTGGTACCGATAGCCACAGCAACCGTGCACCGTCGGCAATACCGCACCGACCGAGACTCTGTGACTCCCATACATAAGATGATCCGTGACCTGGAGACCCAGGGGGTGGTCAGCAAGACTCGCTCACCCTTTAATAGCCCTATATGGCCAGTGCGTAAGTCCAGCGGAGAGTGGAGGCTGACGGTGGATTACCGTGGACTCATATACACTTACTTGTTCCTGGACTACAAATTTGAACTCCAGGGTTAAAGAAACTGGAAATGATGCCTAATTTAGATGTGCATGATTCTTAAGGATGTTATGAACTTAAAACACATCACATACAGTATATAAAGAAGCACCTCTCACTGACACATCACAGTTCAGTCATGTACATGGTAGACAAGATTCTACACAAAGTTTGCAAAATAGAAACATATTCTCACCACGCAGAGCTTTAAAGGGCCAAATGCTATAAGAGGTTTCCATCAAATTCTCAGAGCAAGACAGTCCTTAACTAAAAGATCAGTGGCTTTGAATTTTGTACCTTCAGCCTTGGGGTTTTTTGCTAAAGCACAAGAATGTGGTACAATAGGAGGAAAGAACTGATTAGTGGCTACAACCAATCTGGTCCCAATCCTACTGAGGGGAAAAAAAGGGGGAGTTGGAGGGTGCTGAAAAGAATTGAGTCAAACTCCATTTTCAGCATAGCCAGCCCAAATTCAACAAAGGCTGTCAAGGAATCAATCTCCCTTTCTGAAGAGGACAGCAACAGGAAAAAAAGTCGTCTCTATCTTGGTGGAGACCAAAACTGGAAAAAAAAAACCCAACAACAACAAAAACTGGAGGAAGGCAGGAGACAGGACACAGAAAGAGAGGAGGCTTCATAGTACAGGCGCTTATCCACCACAGCCAGAGAACTGTTCTCTCCTGCTAGCCCAGGAGAACACAGCATTTCTCCTGTAACCCAACTGGCATGTAGCACTTCTGCCATGCTGACATTTCAGGGTTCAAGCTGGGCTGACAATACACTCTAGGTGGTTGATATATCAGGATTATGTGCTTTTACAGCCATCAAAAACACATAGAAAAACAGTTAAAATAATGCTGCTTTGGATGAAAAGTTCCCTCAAACATTAGGGAACGCCAGAATTAAGGCTGTCAATATAATTTTAATTTTCCCTCTTGTGAGTACAGCTTACAATTATATTATCGTGTAATTCTGCTTCCCTGGGACACCATTTTTTATTCAATATGTATGACAAGAGATACATGAGAATAATTTTAAAGATACCTATTTAACCTAATTCTGGCACTTGTAACTTTCAAACGCCTTATTTTGTTATCTAACTAATGTATTTCTTTGCACACAATTTTCATAGCATACAGGAGTATAGAAATCCCTTGATAATTTCTGTCCAAATCCATTTTAAATTGCTATTTTGTTGAGACTATCCAAGGTCCAACTTCAGAATAATTTGCTGAATGCTATCACTGTTGTCTTTCAAGTAAGTCAAATCTCATAAGAGATATTTTATAACACACACGTTTTAAAATTACTCATTGTGCCAAATATTTATGAACTCCAAGCACTGTGAATTAAATTTGTCCCATTTAATTATTATTATTATTACTTTTCATACAAGTCTTCATTTTAGTTTTTATAAATTTATTAAGCTTATCTTGGAACTTAAATTCTCTTATTTAACTTCTACATACAAGAAATTCTGACATACACTTCTTAGCCTCTTCAAAGCATATTTTAAATCAATTTGAATAAAAATCTTAAATGGTTCCTTGAAATTATTTACCCATTACACATTTTATTCATATGTGAAAAGTGAGCTTAAATGGAGACTATATACAAGAAACAAAATAAAGACAGCTGGCACAAGCTCCATAACTCTCTAGTTAATTTTTCCTCAACAGAGACTTCCACATGACAACTGTACTTTTCCCTCTCTTTCTCCAAATTTCTAAGTCAGGCATCACTCACATCATCCCTTCAATCACAACCCTTCAAGGGATTATAAACTGTTTCATTTACTCTTCTTACAAATACCAAGCACAATTAACTGCCTTGCACTTTAATTTTGCAAATACAATACAGCAGCAGATAAGCAACAGAAAGTGGAAAACAAAAACAAAACCCTTCCCCTTGGCCTCTTGCAGGGTATTATCACCAATGGTGAGCTCATCTTGTCTCCTAAACTATGCAGGGTAAGGCATCATCATCTTTTGGATGCCAGATGTCTGGAGAAAAATCCAAGGTGGTGAAGACAGTGGTGTTGATTCAGTAGGTGGGACCATACTTTTTCCTCTTAATCATTTTAAGCCATTATTCCAGCAGAGAGTTTGAAGTACTCTGTTTTGAATGAGCCATCAAAACAGTCGTGACCACTTAACATGGCAAGAGATGAATCAGAAAAGCAAGTCATTGACAGTAGAAACTAAATGGTCCTCAAATTTCTCCCTCTTGACATAGGTATGGATGCTGGTGGCAACCTTGGAATGCCAAATATAACCTGTATCTCAAAACCAGCCATTTTGGTTAGAAAACCATTTCAAATAGACCAAGCTGGGCAGAATTAGATGCCCAGATGCAATGCTTAGAATAACAACCAAATATAATGGTACTTACACATCGACATGCCCAATGTTGTTAGAGAAAGAGGTGCAACCCTGGCAGCAGGGTTTTGGGTTTTTTTTAAAGTAGTAGTAGTGGATCCAGATCAACACCTCGTACCTTCTGTCCCACTTCCAGTTTGGGATATCACACACTACATGCTTGTATCTCGTGGTTCTCCCATTTCACGTGAAGATTCCCATCCCACTTGAGCTCCAAGCATATGTGTGCTTTTATTTCTATCTGTATGTCTATCGGGTTAACTTCTGCTATGGCAGGTTGAAACATCACCACCTCCAGTGGAACAGCCCAACTCTACCTTGGCTGTTGCCGTCATTACAGAGTCAGCACAAGAAAATGTAACCTCAGCTCTTGTAGGTCGGAATCTCCTAATATAAATATCTTTAATAGTATCACCAACAAACATTAACCAAAAAAAGTTACATCTTCTGTTCATGCTATGTATCACTAAAAAGCACAGTAACTCCTAAAAAAACTTTAAGAACCATTTTGTGAGTTAAAGCCAGGCAATCTCAGACATAGTCCGTAATATCGAAGAGGAAATAAACGAGATCCGAATTTAGCTTAGAGATTCATTCTCTTTAGGATCCTTCAGGATGTCATGTGCTACATAAACTAAATATTACTTGGCCAACAGGGCTGAAAACCCCCAATTTAAAGAAATCACCAGAATGATACGCAATGGTGAATTTTCAAATTTTGTTTTGTTCTGGGGGGTGAGACCCTACAATAAATGCTCTCAAATTATGCAGCTATCTGAGTCATTCTGTAACCAGTGACCCTTATAATGATGTTCTCATTTTCAGAGCCAATGTGATGCCACACAGTGATTTGTCGGTTAAATTGAATCTTTGCCTCTAGATAGATAGATAGATATAAAGTTTATTTTGAAATGTCTCCTAGTGCCTCTGAGTCTGACTGATGTGAGATGTTATTTTGAACATGCCAAAGCATCTGAACGGCTCCAGTCCTTTCTTTTCAGCGTGCATTCCTTGATAAGTGGCAAAGCTTCCCACTTATCAGTCACTCAAAGTGACTGTGGCTGTCAGTTGTGTACAAAGCGCAATCAGTTTGGAAGCAGAGACACCAGCATTTTTCTTCTCAGCTTGAAGCAAACACGTTTTGACTGCTAGTCATTCAATTTTAAAGCATCTTCAATTAGGGGCGGATGAAGATATAAAGAAAACACATCCTAAACACCTCCGCCAGCCAGCAGTAAAAAATTTATTGTTATCTCCTGCTTTACCTTACTGCAGAGGCAGCAGTAGCAGCCTTTTTTGGCTGCACAACAAAAGTGCTCATGATTACACACACTCCATACAGACAAGATCACAGCCATAAAGAGTTCATGCTCAGCATCTCCAGCCACTTAGACAAACTGCCACGGTACCTTCCTTCTGCTCCTGTGCCTCTGCAGCCTGCTGTTTAAGTACCTGCATAGGCACACAAACGTGGACGTAGCTCACAGGCACCCAGGCACCCCACGCCATGCCTTCTGAACACAAACATTCACATATGCATGCTTTACAGCAAATAAAATGCCAAACAAAACCCATTAATAAGACTGTGGAAACACAGACAAGGAGGGGAAAGGGAGGGCTGGCAGAAAGGAGGAGTTGCTGCGGGGAAGGGTGGCAGCTGCATAAGGAAGGTTGCTCAGTACCACAGTATCAGCGGTCAAAGCTGATGGGTGCTTCAGAGATGCAGAAATTGGAGAGGGGATCTGAAAACAGAAAGAAAGACAGGGCCCTGAAATGCCTGCAGAGGGGAAGGAGACCAAGATGAGGCCTTGGAGCATAATGCTGCCAGCTGCGATGACTGTACTTGACTGTTGGCCTTTTTCGTACAGTCCTAGCTGCTGGATTAGTTTGGGTGTTTCAGTGTTCTGTTTTTTAATAAAAATACGTTTCTGGCCCTCCCTTGTGATCCTGTGAGAGAAATGGAAAATGGGAACACTGAAAGCTCAGTAACAAAAAGTAAATTAAGAAAAGATGCTAAAATTTCAAGAAAAATGTTCAAAACATGAACTTTTTCATGAAGTTCAAAACAATCTCATAATTTTTAGAACATTTGGACTGGTAACACTGGAGAAAGCAAGTGCTGTTGCAATCATGTACCTCAGCATAGGCAAAAAAAGCTGATTTATCTCAAACATGCCCTTGCACTTTCAATAAGTTCTAGTTCTACAAGTCTTAAGTAGATTCTCCTTGTTCGCAATGGTACAGCTACAGAAGTCAGTAAATTTGGATTGTATATAAGAGTGTAGTAAAGGCCTGAGATCAAATTACCTGTAGAAACTTGCCCTAAGGGTAATCTTTGGAGGTAAAGCCGTGGTATATTGGTGAAAAATGATACTCTGCACTGAAATTAGTACAGATAAAGACCTCACCAATCTGCAATCTTTTACATAACTTTTATGGTAATGGAAGGAAGTGAAGGCCCACAGGTTACTCTACAGTCTGTGCTTCATACCCTTCAGCCAAACACAAGTTATATGCCGAAGTTGAGAGGACAGTAAGCAATTAGCTCATTCTGACTGCTAGCCTAGATTTTTCTTTTCACTCCTCCCTGTCCCTATTTCCTCCCCCAGCCTTGTCTTTTCTCTTTGTGTGTGTGTGTGTGTGTGGTTTTTTAGGTTGTTTTTTTGAATAACTCATTTCCCAGGGGCTTTTTCCTGCTCAAGGGACAGGCGAGTTATTCTGATAACTGATAGGACATCAGCTGCAGAGCTTTTGTGAGAAACAATTGTTTTGCCTCTTTGCCGGCAACCTCAGTTGTTTGGGAAGAGGTTGCAAAGTCATGGGAAAGGCTGCAGTGTGACTCCTTCTTGGGCCTGTCTCACTGAATCCAGTATGCCCATGTTTATAAGTTGCAGGAAAACAGCTGCTCCTGACACATGATGAATTTGGACAAAATGTCCCCAATCCACGAGCCTGTTCAGTTTGACTGTGCAGTCACAGCTTGTCATATCCACACTGGCAAAAAAAAAACCAAAACAAAAAACAAACCGTCTCAGTGGACGGAGCCTGTTCTGAAAATATTTTGCAGAGTGAGGAGGAAGATACTTTCTCACAGTTTCCTACTGAAGAAAGGTCTCATTAAACTCCCACTAATATGAATAAGAGCCTTTTCTCCATGTTCAGTGGGAGTTGGATCAGGCCCGCACTTCAAGCTTTATTGTCTTACCAAGGAAACCTTTTGTCCTCACCTCTCTCTGATATGCAAAGAGGACTCTAATTACCAAAAAACTAATACTGTTCTGCTGTGCAACGGCTTGCAAAGGGGTCGTAGCACCACGAAGCACTGTTCTGCTGCCACTGACTCCTCAGAAAATCAGAATTCCCTGGGAAAATGGCAATATAGAAGCACCAGACATTACTAAATCTGTGACCAAGCCCTTGTGTAGTGGTTGCTCTCTTTTGCATCTCGAGTGAAGGACTCTTCATCTCCAGCCCTTTAAAGCCTCCTAGAGAACTCTGGGTTACAGGCACGCAAGAAGCTGGAGACCAGGAAAGAAATGTCACAAGTCCTTGTGGCTACACTGAGGAGACACTAACAGGGCAAAGATTAAGGATCTCTACTCTCCTTATTGTAGGCTCAAAGTATTCCAAGTACTTAGCTCACATAGTGGTCTGCTGGAGTTTGTTTTCCAGCAGGAGACAGAAAATGAAAGGATGAGCCGAGCTGGAAGTATAACTTCAGAGTGCAAACTTGTTGGGGCAGGGAACAAATCTTCATATTTCTTTATGTACAGTGAATTAGTGTCTTCTCGCAACAAGAGACAGAAACTAGTATTTTTTACAACAAAACAAAGAGAACACAAACAGGTCTGAACAACATTCAGCCACTTCTGGATAAACAAATGATTGCCCACCTGAGGAGTTCAAAAGCAAAACCAAATCTAAACAACAACAAAAATTATAGCCATAGGTAACTGCATGGGTAAATTATGATATCTAAAGCACTCTGGAAGCAGGTCTCTATCAGTATTTTGGAAGACTGGAATCAATTCAGAACCTCCTGGTGCTTGGAAAGTTTTGACAATAACAACTGTGTCATTTCAAAACTTTGCATGTTAAGCTTTAGAAATATTTTTCTCAACTTCTGTGTAACTCAGAAACCAAATCCTTTTTTCCTCCCCAAAAATTTAGCTAGGTTTTGAAAAACAGATCTGGCTGCAAAATGGACTAACCATCCTGCAGGAAATTCCAAGTGTTCAAGATTTTATTACATTCCAAATTGGAACAACATCTTAAACCTCAGAAGGTAATGAGAATGGGAATATTCTGATTTGGGAACATATTACCACAGCCAGACCTCTCCATCTACCGACACAACTCATGGGGAAGGGGACCCAGCCAGCTGACAGCGGGTGGGAGGATGGAAATCTGGATCCAGACTCACAAAAGAAAGCCTTATTTGGAGCTGGGAGGACACCCGGTGCCACTGAGGGATTCAGGAAAGCCAGGAAGCTTGCAGCCCAAAGGGGCACTAAGTCAGGTGGTTCATGGTGCCCACACTCCCTGCCAGACAAGCTGCTGAGGGTCTGCAAAGCTTGAGGCCATCAAGGTCACAGTGAGCTTTCTGCCTAGGAGCCAGCACACCTGCCAGGAGCCAGGCAGAAGTCACATCCCACCTGGCAGGTAGAGTGGGCCAGAGGCACTCTTCCCAGCTTTGCATCAGAATTTAGTCAGGATCTTCTCATTCTTCAGAGGTCCAAACTTTCTCGCAAAGAAGGTGTCCTATTAGAACATCTGTTGAATGTCTCTAGCTTTGAAGGAAAATGAAAACCCTCTACTAAAACACACAGAGTCATGAAATGGTTGCTGTCTGGCAGGAATTGCCCTCGAGTTTCAGACAGCACTTGGTTCTTGAGCTAAGTATGTCACTCAGAAAAGAAAACAAATTTGTAACTTGCAGTACTAAAGTACAGAAGTACTGGCAGTATTGAACCAGAAAGTAAAACAGAACTGTGGCCCAAATGTTAGAGACACTGTAAAGCAGTGTTGTTGCTTGCTGCTGCTTTGAGATTTAGTTTTACATTATTGGCAACCTGAAGTGTTTCAAGATCTTGAGCTGGGCTCTCCAAAAAAAATTTTGACTAAAAATCAGAACAGTTTAAAAAACAGCATTTGGCCTCCGTTTTGTTTGCCTTCTAATTTTGGAACTTGTAGTGCTCATGGTTTCAGATTTTGCCTGGAAATATGAGAGCTGGAAGTTTACATTTTGAAGAAATGAAAGCTGGCATTTTTGTCATCACATGACTCCAAGAGCTGGGGCTTGAGGGAAAAACATAAAACATTGTCAGGCTTTCTACAAAATTGTGAGATTAGCAGCATCAGTTTTATCACAATTTCGGCTGCAAGGTTGACCTATTTTATCAACAGTGCCCTACTGAATATGAATTGCTTTATGAATTTTAACAACCATATTTCATTTTAAATATAGTTCAATTAAAGTGACATTCGTCACTGAGCTTCAAAGCAAACTATTCAATCATCATCCTGGGCTAGACTTTTTCTTTGAGCAAGTGCAAGGAGTGAACTGCACGACCCCTCAAAACTTTGTGTCTCAGACACCCCCTTCAAAGCAGAATACGACGCACACCCATTGCCTGTCCTGGGGACTAGAGCTCAGCATCATGAGAAAGGAGCATCTAGCCTTTCAAGTTTCTTTCCCCCTCTGCCCCTATGATGTGACAGCTACGGAGCCCCAGACTTCACCATGTTCTAGAGCAAGGGCACCAGGAAGTAGACTGTGGCCTGACAAAAGACGAGGAGGTCACCAGGAGAGTTCTCCTGGGGCCCTGAAGGACAGAACCAGAGTTAGCCTACGAACTTGCTGAGCCCTACTTGGTGTTTGCACGCTCTTTCCTCAGCCTGTTCTACAGCTGCAGATTGCTACAGAGCTGTTCTGAAACACAGCCTTAGATCTTTTGGGGCTGCTGGTGCACAAGAGTACACAAAATACGCATTCCAGTTTCATTTCTGGTAAAATAACAAGACCAAGGTGTGCGGGGAAGAAGACCCCAAATATTCAGCAGGCAGAAACTGTTAAAGTGAAAACCTTTCCAACGCACACACACACAAAGGTTAATAGAACAGAAAGCAGTGTGCATAGGAGGATGCATTCCAAAGTGGCATAAAATCAGATGGCGGGAGGTTTAGTTAATGATTCAGAGAAACTCAAACCTCTTCACAAATTAGGTCTAGAACATCCTGAAAAGTAGAAAAAAAGATTATAAACATTTGCCAAAACACAAAATCCCAGCTGTATCACATTTTAGCATTTTGAGGTCAGACAGTCATATTTAATCTAATCTGCAACTTTTCTCCAGTTTAGCACTATCTCTTTACTCAACTCTCTATACAAAGAAAAACTGCTTGTCTTCTGTGTTAGTGTCACCTCCTTCCAGCTAATTCAGAAGAGATGGACTTGAAAAAGACATAATGTCATTTAGAGACTCACATGCCAGGTGTATTTTTTTTAAGCTCAAGGAACTAAAGCATCTTTCTTCAGCATCACAGACGTGGTTAGTTTAACTGAGCTGTAGTTACACTCAGCATTTTCAGTCCTCTAAGGAGGGGAGAGACATTGTAGTCTCTCCCTGGTTATGGACTGTGTGTGTCTATCAGTGATTGTGTGATGGGGTAAGGAGAGAGGGAACCATTTCCAAGTTAGCATGCTTAGAGAAAGGATTCATAAATCATGGGGTCAGTCAGGTTGTTCTTTTTTTTTAACCTTAGGGTATTATGTTTTCAATACAATATTTCAAAAGCTTTTTTTGTGTAATAATTTATCTGGAATTATGGCAACTCTTACAAGCTTAGAAAAAAATTGGCTCAAGTAAAACGATTCCTTTGTCACAAATAGGTTGTGTTCATAACTGCAGCCTAATCATTCAATTGCACGTAAGTCAAATAGTTATCCAGACTTTACAAGAATATTTCCCTGTCAATAAATCTAATGCTATTTAAAAACTTCAGGCCAATGTGACAGGAGCCTGTTAGATTAATTAGGGTAAGGTCAGAAAAGCTGAACTCACATCTACATTCATGTCACAATTTTGTTCCACCTACCATAACCTGATTGTAAACTCACTGACCGTTTTAAACATGGGCAAGTTAGGGTGACTTCATTGTTTTCATTTACATACAAAGGAAGATTTCTTCAAGAATTGTTTCTTCTCTAACAGTCAAGTAATTGAGGATAAATGTTTTGCTTTGTATTCACTGTCAACAAGGATTTTTTTTTTAATTTTAAAATGGTTTTTTCCTATCACTGACTTCACAGTTATTGGACTGCAACCACGGTTCATGAGACTTCAGGAACCATACAGGCACGGAATTGTCCAGACTGCTTGCCCAGTATAATCAAAATCTCACTACAAACAGATCATCTCTGTGGGAATGAGAGGATGGGATTGTCTCTCTGCCTGTTTAACTCTTGACCTTTATCGTCTGACCATCCAAAAGGAGGGTGCCCCAAATCTGATGGGGTTTGTGTGAAGTGGACCCTGACGGTGAAACTCTGAGCTCAGCAGGGTCAGTATTTCATCTGAAATCCCTTGAGACAGACCTCCAAATCATTTCTTAGGCTTGCAGCTTGTATCAGATGGTAGCTAGCTGACTTTCATTTACTACTAGCACAGGTCAAACTTGGACCAGGGATCAAGAGATGAAAGGCTCTATATCTCATTATCAATAACCAGTGTTCTCCACTACCCTAAAAACGACATACTTCATTCTTATCTACAAGGACCTTAAACTTAAAAGGGTTGGGGTCAAATTATGTTACTTCAATTTATTTTTATTCACTGCTTATAAAACAACTTCCTCTCTCACTGCCATAGCTAAATGCTAAAAATGTAAATATTTTCCATTCTATTGTAGTGGTTCCGCTATTGTTTTTCTTTTAAAGTTTTATTAAAGATGCAGCAATAAAGAAAAATCCCTCCCACACACAAACTGAAGAAAAAAAGCAGTACAGAGGTCAAGGCCAAACGAGGCCTTAGCAATCTCAAAATTATTTTCAGCAAAGTGCATCTTGTACAGAAGCTGCCCTGTAACAGAGGGGTGGACATTCCCCAGAAGTTTTTCAAAGTTATACAAGTCTTGATATGTGACAGAATAGGCTATGAAATGATAGAGCCCGGTTTTCTTCTAGTTTGAAGTCATACAACTCCTCTGATGTTGCTGAAATTAGGTTTTCGTAGATGGGTTACAGTTATGGTTGATAATTTTAGGCAATTAATTCTGAAATACAAAAGAGAAGCTTTGGAAGGAAAATCCTGTTTTTACTGGATAAGGAGAACGTAGTATCCACTTCCATAGTGACTTGCAATGCTTTACACATAACTGCATACTTAAACAGCCAGAGATTTTACCATGATCCTAGATATCTGTAAGATGTCAAACTCCTCCTTTGTTATTCTGTGAAAACCTTCACAGGCAAACTGATTTGCATTGTTCCCAAAACAGGGGCATGCACATATGCACGTGGAAGAAAAGTAATGAAATACAGTCAATGGCATCAAAAGAAACTTGTGAATACATTAAGGAAGAAAGAGGCTAAATAAATTTTACTGGTTATGCTGGGTTAACAACTCTTTCTACCACAGGGAATAAACCTGTAGACACGTAGAACCTACACAGTTGCTCCCCTGAATCTAACCAACCTTTTGACCAGCTTCTCATTCAGACAATAATTTGCCCCAAGTGTTGAAATTTTCCAGACTTCCAGCACCTGGGGCAGAGGGAAGGAGGTACACTCTGAGAAGAACTCCTTCAGCAAAACCTCAGAAACAGAGCTGTAGGACAACAATTCCAAACCATCTCTTTCTGGCAACTCTTTTGCCACTCCTGATGAAAGAGGATTTGGTCTTCCAAACCCTCGTTTGCATGACCAGCTCCTCTCACATATGGCTCCTGATCCGATAGGAACTGTGTTAATCATACAAGACCTTCCAGAAACTGCCCTTTATTGATTAATGACAGGTAAAATCCTCATTTGTTTCCATAAATAAGATGTAAGCCATCTGCAGATATTCTTAAAGAAACTATGGCAATAATAGCTGAGGGAAAGCATAGGGAAACAGAAAGGAGAAAAGAGAGATGACAGGGGCATGGGAGGAGACGCATCTCTGACCTGGATCTGTTGCTGAAGAAGGTTAATTTTGTGTTGCTGCTGCAGGAGCTGCTGCTGTTGTCTTGCAATCTGTGGAGAAATTGCACAGAGGAAACATGAGATATGTATCACCATTCCTGGAGTCAGTCCATAGGAAACTTCCACCCTGCTTGGTTCTTTAAATCTCCCTATTAAGCTAAGAAACATTCAAGTACAGCCTGGACTGCT
The DNA here is from genome assembly GCF_003984885.1 of Neopelma chrysocephalum. Taxonomy (NCBI): domain Eukaryota; kingdom Metazoa; phylum Chordata; class Aves; order Passeriformes; family Pipridae; genus Neopelma; species Neopelma chrysocephalum. The sequence continues at coordinate 30,916,989 of NW_020897714.1, forward strand.
GCTGAAGCAAGGGGCATATGTTCAGGAGCAACTCATAGCTAATACTAGTGTGAAAGGGAATCCTATGGAAAATGTTGTGCTGGATATCAAGAGGACTGATGCAAAGATCTGTTTGAAATGGCACTGCTAAAATTCACCAGGAGGACGAACACTACTGGCAGAGCAACTGGAAAATAGCAGGAGAAGGCAGAAAAGGCCAAAAAAATTATGATGGCCCGTAACATTCTTCTGTTTGGCACCACTTGTTCAAAGATTAAAAAAAAAAAAAGGAAATTTGACACCCTGGAGGAAAGTATTAGTGTATGTATTTTTTTGATGCAGAAACAGGCACAAAGAAGACTGGAACTGAGTTTGGGAAAATCATTGACTCTTCTATGTGTGTATCAACTGCAAGGAACTAAGGGGGCAGTGCAAGGCCATACAGCTCAACACTGCAACTGGTTTATGGAAGCTGATGGAGTGGTCCTAAGTCTCTTCTCACAGCCATGTGCATTTTCCATAAGGACTTCCACTCTCCCTCTCTGTTGACTAAATGACTGGGAATCCTGCTGTAGACAGATTTTACACACAGCGAAGGAAAAAAGCAGACAGCAGCAGAACCAAATTAGAGTTCTAAAGGCTGAAGAGAGATAAACCATTATATACTTCAAACTTCGAAAGTAAATTTAAAAACTTTCATCGGAGTCATCACAAAAGCTCTGCTCTCATGAACAGCTCATGCAGCAGTATGAACATTAGAAGGAGCATTGCTCTTCCCCTGTGGTATGTGTACACATATCAGGGTCAGTTGGGAACTTATACATACTTACTGGGAGGAATTTTGTGCATTCTTCCCCTTAGGTATTTTCTTTTACTTCTATTATTAGACTATTAACATAAGAAACACTCACTCATATTTAACTCCACATCTAAAAGATTAAATAAATGTTCCCCTTCTGGAGCTTTTCTTTAAGCAACCAAAATAATTTTCATCAATACATTTTTTACAAAGTTTGGTTACTTTAATTTCTATGCAATACAGAAGTATACATAATTTCTTCATTTAAAATAAATCCTAGTTATCCTAACAATAACACTGCAGGATTTCTTACTGGCTTTTCCATTCTCTCCATTTACTTTTTCACTTTCAAATCATTCAGCCTTCCTGTAGCAGTAGTGATTTTAAAAGGTAGGGCAAAGGAAATAGCTCATTTGGGATGTCCCCTATGGAAAGAGTCTTGCCAATTCCACACTTGCACCTTCATCTATCTTTACCATGTAAACAACAGCATGATATAAATTCTCTGGTTTAACAGGTAAGTCACTTCTGCTCTCCCTATGTGGGATTTCAGGCGTGAGGCCAAAATACACATTGTTTAAGATGAAGTTTTTAAATAATTAAAAACTGGGACAACCAAGGCTTAAATGTCTGAAGGTATCAGCAGTGGTTTAGAATCTTAAGACTTGCTTGGTACAATATCTGCACTGAAGCATGACAACTATGACAGATTCCAAAGAATTCTGTGAGTTTCATAAAATTCACATAGTTGCAATTCTATGATATAAACTCAAATTTTATTCCAAGCTGTAATAAATGGTCATGCAGAACAAAATACTTTCAGATAAGAAGTATCAACATGGACTGCTGACAAAATTTTAAACCAGATGTCTAAGTATTCTTTGCTCACATTCAAGTACAAAAATAGACATTTGTTTCTGTTAAACCTGTTAGATAAGTTATGTTCTTGTCTAAAATGTCCTGTGTCCACGTATGCACACTGGAACTACTCACATGTGAAAATGTGTTTGCATTTTCAGGAAAGGGCACATTTGCAAGAACTGAAAATCAAGACTCTCAAGTGTAGAAGAAAAAAAGTCACACTTTTCACTGACTTTATATTCTTCTCTGTTTCTTTCCACAGTTGGCAAAACCAACCTTTTCATTTCTCACGTTACAATGCAACTGCTGTACTTTGTTCCTTTTATACCTGTTCAGTACTACTGAATTCAAGCAGGATTGGAAGATTAGTCAGGACTGAATTTACTTGCTTGTTTACACTTAGTTAAAAAAACAAACAAACCCAACAAACCAGTACTGGAAGAAAATACCTCCAAAATGTAAGGTTCATAAGGTGTGGAAGGTTTCTACAACAAAGAATATCGCTTTACATATTTCAGATTAAACCATTCTTTTGCTATTGTTCAAACTTTTTCACCTAGGAAAACAAATTGAAAGAAAAATTTTGGGCGTAGAGCAAATTTTAGAGTACGATGCCTGAAACATAAACTACTGGAAAATCCTCCAAGAAAATTATTTAAGCTGAAAGCCACTGTAATAATCACTCACCTGTTCCTGTTGCTGCTTAGCCAGCTCCATTTGCTGGCGTTGTTTCTCGATCTGTGATGCAGCCAGCTTCTTCTGTTCATCATGAGCTGCTAGCAGCTGTTCTCGCAAACTGGTCAGCTGATTGATCATACCCATGAGCTGCCTTTCTTTCTCAGCGAGGCTTTCTGGAGTCCCTGGGCATCATATGGTGGGGAAAAAAAAAAAAAGGGTAGAAAGAAGAGAGGAAATTTAGAGCCAGCCAGGTTTTTATTTTGCAGCTTTACTGTAAGCAAAGTTTCAGCAGAACAAAAGAGCAGCAGCATATTGCAATATACTGCACACCAAGACCTGTTCCTCTACAGGAAAATGAGCAATGAAGGATAATTCTGTATACAGGCTTTGATCTGGTGTCCCCCTTCAATGTTTCCTTGTCCTTTCATCTATTTTTCCATTGCCCTTTTATCGGATTAATAAGGGGAAAAAACACTGCCTGTTTTGAAAGAGTTTCAAGTTTTAAACACTGTTTACGTTTCCTGTGGATCAAAATCAACACTTTCAGTTTTGAAAGACAATTATATTTTTGCCAGAAATTTATGACAAAGATACAGCTTCTGTAGGTGTCAAAGCACTGGTGTAAGGCGTGTATTAACATCCCTCTATAACCAAGGAAAAGGAGAGAAGACTCCTGGGTATCTCCTGAGGCTCCCCACAGCCTTCTCACTATTACCAGTGCACAACAGCTGTCAGGATGCTGTTATATCATCTACAGCTGCCCTGATCAGGATGAAATGATATAGTATTTAAATTGCCAATAACTACTATCACTGTTACTGCCACCAACGTGTATTTTTAAAGGAAAAAGTCTTGTGTAAACATATCTGAAAATCTGAGTCAAACGCGAGAGGCCGTCACTCTCATTTTTACTGTCATTAGATGTTTCTTATGGGAGAGTTCAGCAGACACAGACAGAGGAACCCACTACCTCACTTTCATAACCATTTTGTAAAAATGCTTCGTCTACCCAGAAGGACAGTGGTTATAAGGCAAGGGAAGCAAAAAATTCCAGGAAAAATCAAAAGCTATGAATCATACACTACCAAAAAAAAAAAAGGCTCTATTAATATATGCAGGATCATTTGACTTTGAATTTAAAAGACCTGAAAATATGTGTAGCAGCTAATCCACAGATATCCCCAATACCACCACACCCTCTCAAATGAGTCAGATCCTATGAACCCTTTCTAAAAACCTTTAGGAAAGGATTAAGGCTATCAGTGTCAATGCCTCCTCTGAAAATAGCCTGCTTTTGGGACAACCCTGCCACGCAAACCTCCCTCAAACACAGGAAGCATTCTTCTGCCAATGTCACCAGTGCTCTCCAAGTGAAAAAAAAAAAAAGGGAGAAAAATTGGCGACTATACTAAACATGCTTCTAGCCAACTATCAGTCAGACATGGAAAAGAGCTACTGGTAATAGCTCATTTAGTCTACCCCCCTGCCAGTGCAGGAATGTTCCCTACAATGTATTTACTACAGCTTTCTAGATTGGATTGAAATGTCTGAAATGGTGAATCATCCAATGCTTGCTTTGGAAGACTGTCCCACAGCCTTAGAGGTGTCACTGGGAGGGCTCTTTGCTTGATAGTTAGCTTAATTTACTTTCACTTAATTTCAACCCTGTGCTCCCAAGCAATATCCCATTTGCTACGTTAGCCAAGTCCAAGCCCTTAAATACATTTGTAGACAGCCATACAGAAATGGAAAACCAAAAAGAATCAACATCTTCATATAAAGGAAATGCAACTAAATTAATTTTTTATTAAGGTGCTAGAAATTTCTGTGAAAATATTCTCACCACATAACAAAGAACTACAGCAGAATATTCTCAGATATAGTCTCCAAAAAAACTGTGGTACAAGCTGGAAACTTGAGAAACACACTGAAACAGAAACCATAGGACTTTAAACCTGCTCTGTTAAAAGCTGTGAGAAAGAATGGAAGCCAGTGCTAAAACACTAACACTGCTGAAGAAAACACTTCTAACTATGATTTTTATTTCCAACATTGGAGACAGAGAACTGCTACAAGTAATGCATTTGCTACTTGGTCATGGAATTAATCAGAAATTTCTACTGCCACTCTTCCACCCTTTATTTCTTTTTTCCTAGGAAAAAAGGTACAGTGTTTCCAAGTGGAATAGAAGAATTGTTCTAGAAGGCAGTCCCTGCCTAGTCCTGTCCATGGCTAGCATGTGGGTTTACTCTAACGAGGACTTTCAGTACACTGATACTGCCAGTATAACTGGAACATCTGAAAACTAAATATTTTTTATTTCCTTATTCAGCAGATACTTTATTCCAAACTTTTACTGAGGGGTGGGTAAGCGCATGAGGGAGAGAGAGGAAGAAGGATCTAGAGAGAGAAGGAACACAACATTGGCTCAGTCCTCAAATTAGGGTAAGCAGAAAGAAATCACTGTCAAATAAACTATTCAACAAATACACTGACACACATCAAAGATCTTCAGCCAGTACTAGTTCAGCAGTGTATTTTGAGCTCCTACAGTAGCTTTCAGTTGGGAATCAAAAAGCACTTTGTAAAGTTAAATTAATCCCCACCACACCTCTGAAAGGGGGAAAAATGTTTCCATATGTGCAAACTGACAAAGGGGTCACAGAGTTAGTTACCAAAAGAGGCAGAAAAAAGCCACGTTGATATCCAGCCCTAAGCGTCAAGGCTCCGGCTGCGCTTCCCAAGAGGGAGCAGAACACTCCGGGTGCCACTGCCCTGACCATGACACTGAACATGGCACAGCCACGGGGCCATCCACCTACTGTGCTGCTCCTTTAATCCCACTGGCCTACAGAGCAGCAAAAAAACTTCTTCCCTCTGGAAAAATGCAGCTTTATTGAATTGCAAGAATAAGAAGAAAGTCTGGATGAAGTATTGCATCCATCTCTGGGATCCTCAGCACAGGAAAGACATGGACCTGTTGGAGGCTGTTGGAGGAGGTACAGAGGAGGCCATGAAGATGATCAGGGGGCTGGAGCACTGCTCTTATGAGGAAAGGTTGAGAGAGTTGGAGCTGTTCAGCCTGGAGAAGGCTCCAGGGACACCTAATAGCAGCCTTCCCGTACTTAAAGGGGCTCATAAAGATGGGGACAAGCTTTTTAGCAGGGCCTGTTGCAACAGGACAAAGGGTAATGGTTTTAAATTAAAAGAGGGTCAATTTAGATTAGATATAAGGAAGAAATTTTTTACAATGAGGGTGGTGAAACACTGGAACAGGCTGCCCAGAGAGGTCGTGGATGTCCAATGCCTGGAAATGTTCAAGGTTGGGCTGGACAGGGCTTTGAACCTGGTCTAATGAAATGTGTCCCTGCTCAAAGCAGGGCAGTTGGACTTGATGACCACTAAAGGTCCCTTCCAACCCAAACTATGATTCTATGACCTAAGGGCAAGCAGGCAGTGCAATGAAGTGCCAATGCAGACACCAGACTCACAGGCACATTGCAGCCTTGCAGCTGGTGACAAACCTACCAACTCAGTCTCTTCATTATTACTCAGTTTTAAAAGAAAATCTGAGATGCCCAAAGGAGGTGCTTTATGTACTAGCTCAGTAAGTACAATGCATAATTCCTTTGGTGTATAAACTGGAGTGGAAGTAGTCTGACAAAAGGCAGACTTCTTGCATTATATTTCTTGGGCAATTTCAGTTTGCTAATAAACCAAAAGGGAAAATTTATCAGCATCAACTTTTTAAAAAAATCTCCTGCTGGAGAATACTTTCTGGAAAACATGGCTTAGTAGGTACTTTATTTTCATGTGACTAAGCCATCCTTCCAGTAACTGGAATAGTACTTAATGATAATTTCAATTCTTTAAGGTAATAATTCCTTGCAAAATAAGTACTTGGATAGCCATACTCTCAAGTGACCTGCACAAAACCAGAGGTAAGAAAGATCAGATGTGTGGGTCTACTGCGAGATGTTGAGTTTTGGGGTAGATCTCCCCATGCCTTACCCACGTATCTCTATAAGCCCCACTGACGATGAATCACAGAGAGCTTGGAAGTTTCTTGCAGATAACTGATGATCTATAAAAGTGTGAAAATTAAAAAGAAGAAAAAGTACTTGAATGAGACTGTAATAATGAAGTGTTTGTGTTTAGTTTCAGTATGGTAATTTTTATGTTACTCCTATTACCTAGCACATTTTTTCTATAATTACTTCCATGAAAATGGCCAACAAAACTGCCATTTCACAGGTGCCACTACCATTGAGCATTTATGAGTGGCAGTGTTTGTGTATCATATGAAGGCCAAAGGATGTTCACTGTTATTTATTAAATGGGTGAGGTGAGGGCATCGGTGGAGTCACCACTTAAGTACAGTCAGTGATAGGAATTATTCCTGGTGCATTAAAATGCACTGCAGAGTTGAGAGTGAAAGTTGCCATTTTTGTATCCTTTTCTAGGTGCTGTAGATGGTGGGCAAGCAAGGATGGTGGACTTCCGTCCTATCCTCACTATTTTCTCTCTGTTAACCTGCATGAGATCTAAACCTGTATCATGGTGTGAAGTGTCTTGGCAGCTATGGGATTTCCATTTTAAGAATTCTGTAGCTTACAGGGCAAAACATGTCAGTATTTTAAGTAACAAACCCAACAGTTTCTTAAATTATGTTACTCAGGAATTAATGAACTATCCCCACGGCTGCTAACACTGCTAGAACTCGGAAGGTGGTGCAAACCCCCAGCCCCTGCAGCTACCTTCAGTCGCTTCACTACTAAACTCACTTGGAGCTGCTCCAAGTAGCAGAGAGTTGGGAATGGTTCTGGAGCTGGCCTGTACTCTACATGCACTATCCATACAGTTGCAGTGCTCTCACTCCAGCCATCCAGCGTGGCTGGGTGGAAGAAAAAAAACAAGTGTCCATTATTGCAGTGTACAACTTGACAGCAAGCTAGACCACTTCACACAGGTATTGAGCGAGGAGTAAAAGTAGAGTGGCTTACATCAATGACTGCCTCAAAAATTACTCTTAATTACCGTCTGATCCACAACAAATAGATATTGCGCATTTTATGTTTGACAAAGCTTTTAACCACCAGGCCACCCGCCTTTCAGGAGATTGCTGTAGGTGCTCATACTGTTCTCTCTGTACTCTATCACCGCAATGGTAAAACGTGGATTTTTTACAACTGATCAAAACAACTCAAGCAAGAGAGCATCAAAGTATACACTGCAGGTTGATACAGTGAAAGGCCCAAGAAAAGATGCTTTCCAGATGCATCACATTATTCTCTACCACTACGAAGAGATATTCGGAAAGAAAAAAAAAACATGTTTGTGGATGCAACACCCACAGCAGATGGCAAAAAAAGAAGACTCAAATTAGTGGCATTCTGTATCGCCAAACCTAAACTTCATCTCAGATCAACACTACCCATAATAGTGTTTAAGTAGTAAAAGAAATTTACTCAAATGTGAAATAAACTATTACACATTCTTAGTTCTGATTCACAGTCTCAGACTGGCAGTGACAGTAACATTTTAATAAACATTAGAATGAAGACACCAATATGACCAAATGACACACTTAAAGTGAGAAAACGAACAGGAGAAACCTTGGCATATCCACCCAAAACAGAACCAAAGCAAAAAAAAAAAAGGCAGAGAAACCGCTTTTGCAATCAAAACAGTAAATACTTTATTATAATTTATTAGACAGAATGAGAATGTAAATGAGAAATTAGGAAAGCCAATATTTTCTTTAACAGACATTTTAGGCTTTTTGCTGCAAATGCTCAAGCGATGAGAGCGTTTGCTCGCAGCCAGCCTACGGATCCCCTCGCAGCCGTGCGGCACCCGGCATATTCCACCAGGGCAGAGCCGTGGCAAGGCTCTCCTCAATCCCTCTGACACATCCCCATTAAATGCTAGGAATGGCATCAATCAGGGGTGCTCGTGCGCACACCCATGCAGGCAGTGAAATTTTATCCACCAAGCCAGTTTACTATCACAGTAATTACGTAAATCGCTTTTGAACTGTCAGCATCTGTCTTTCAAAGAAAAATCAAAGAAAACAATGCGCAAGTACAAAGCCTGGGAGACACAATAATATTGTATTATGTTCATATCATTAACTATGGTTAGAAAAGAAAAAAAAATCCTCCTGTATCTACAAAGCTTTGTAGGGTAAAAAAAACACATTAAATGGAAATAAGAATATTTTGAAGTACTCTATATTTGAATAATGTTTAGATGTACAATAATAATTAGAGCACGCAATATAGAGCATTTTTTAATTTCAAAGCATTATCTAATTGATCTTCTTAAAAACTGCGTGCAGGTAGACAGGTAATGGTATGCATTACTTTTTTCAAGAGCAAACTGAGGCATGAAGTTTTTAGTAACTTGCCTGAAGTCATTCTTAACTTTATGTGGTGTAAGAGGTTTTATTGCTGGCCTCGCTGAAGTCACCAGCAGAACTATTTCAGTAAGACCAAGAATTTCCCCACTGACTTTAACAGGGATACACGTTAAGCAGATAATTAAGTCTGTGCTTGACCCAGTTGGATACCAGGTAGGGTTCCAGCCAAAGGGACCCTTATGAATGAACCAATTACTGATGTCATCCAACTTGCCAAGCAACAGAACCATGCCACACCACAGTTTCTTAACCTTTACTCTGATGTAACAACAGTGTGACAAGGACTTAGCAATAACCCATATAAGAGCTAAAAACTGAGTCACTTCCAAGTATTTCCTGCAGTGGTGTGTTTTTTTCAGTATGTTTTTAAGCTAGGGAATGCTACAGTTTTGATACTAAAATTAAGGAGGTTTTTCAAACTGAACAACCTATTAACTAAGCTGTCCTCAGAAGAATTAAACTCCTACTAGCACTAACTGTATGAAATCCAAGGAATAAATAAAATTATCAACACTCCGTAAAATATGTATCTTTTGTTGAGGGTTTTCTTCCAGTATCTTTTCTTCAGAGTATCCTTCTCATTCCATGGTCAACTATTTTTTTCCCTACTCCCCACCCCACTTTTAACCTTGCCACATTAGAAATCCTAACCCAACATTACTCTGCTCAGTAAGGAAACCAGGAAAGTAAAATTAACAGATCACCTAGTCTTCTTCTACTTTAAAGCAAACTAATCTTTATCATGCTCTCCCTAAAAAAAAAAAAATAAATCTATTTATAACATAAATTCAAAGAGGAGCATCCTGCCCTCGCTACACGGACGGGGCTCACGTCACTTGGAGTCGTGTATGTGAGGCAATGAGGAGCTGATGTTACGTGCCTTCAGGAAACATAGTCTGATAAAGAGACCTCAAGTGGCTGAGGTAAGTTCAGAATTTAAACTCTTCTTTCCTCTGCCTTTGAACAGAAATGTCAAATGTTTATGACCAAGCAATGAGTATATACTTTAAATTATGTACTTACTGGTATGTATTGGTGGGTGGATGTGGGTCTGTGCCTGTGCACGTGTGCAAACTCCCTTGATGCTTCCCTAATCAATACTTCAGAGAGTGTTTTATACTATGGACTGGCACGCAGCTTTTCAGGCCAGTAAATCCCGGAGCTGTCAGGACATAAACATCTGAAATCTGGCATTTTTCATTAAGTATTTAAGCCAACTTTTGCTACACAATGATTGCCATCGCTTACAACTACCCACCTTGCTAAATTAAATTACTTCATCTGATTGATATGGGAAGTCAGCATAATAGAAGAAAACTTTTTGACTGCTCTTTACTTGGCAAGCCACAGCCACCAGAAAAAGAAACAAGGAAAGAAAAAGCGCACAATTCAAACTGATTTGTCCATACCTACAGATTTATGTAATGAATCTTCTCTGTTTGACAAGAAAAAATCCTTTTGAGAACAGCAAGATAGGAGGAAGTTATTTATATCAGCAGACGGACAGTCTTAATCTTTTATGTTTGAGTGGAAGACTGCAGAATGAATAAAAACAAATTATGAACAATTACCATCTTTTGCCATTACCAGCCTCAAGAACTCATACTCTGTGGGGACAAAAAGCTTAGCCGTCTGCTCTGTAACAAACCAGCGCACTGCTATTTCGCAATGCTGGAAAGAAGCTGTCACTAAGTATTCTTTATTTACTGTCAGAAAAAAGTTTTGGTACAGTAGACTGCAAACAAAGCTTGGTATGCAACCAGGTTAGTAACTTATTGTCAAGGTTACAAAAGGAATAGACAACATTCGTATTGAGGCTATTTCTCAGAGGTTATTCATTGTTTTACTGTCTAGACAACAAGCTAGAACTAGGCTAGAGAAATAGCATTTGCTGCTGGAATTTTTATGCAGCAGCAGGAAAAAGAATAAAAAGTGTATGTGTGTATTTGCTTTGTTTTGACAAACTAGTAGCTGTAGCTCAGCAACATTCAGCTCTATCAGCACATCTTTCAGGTAATTTTAGTACAAAGAAGCACAACCCTCTGAATGATTTTTAAATATAGTGGTTTGGCCACCATATGTTCAAACAAAATAAAGTTATTGGCTTTTGCTACTTTAATTAGTTCAATTTAGAATAAAAATTTTCTCTATCAATAATCACTTCTTAAAAATAAAAGTTGTATTTGACTTAATTAGAACCTGACCTTTTCTGATCAAATTAAGTACCTTTACATACAAAAATATAAATCTAGAGCAGCCTAAACTTGCTTCTTTGCCACAAATTCACTGGGTTTTTTGCATTTTAGACACTTTAAAAAAGCTTCCTCCAACCCTCCTTCCACGGGTACTACCCACAAATAACCCCCCATCTAGGGTCAAATAGGAGCAGCTCCATTCAGTCACAATCTCCATCTCGGGCTTTCATTTGGCCTGAAAGAAGTTCTGCGTTGGTGTGGCTCAGTTGGCACTGGCTACTTCTCTGCAGCCTGAGAGTATCATATTGCACTGTGATCAACCTCCACTATTTCGGCAGCTGCCAAATTTCCTCTCAAAACTTAGGATTCCCTGTGTGCCATCGGGCAGGTTTCCCCCACACCCCAGCACTTCTGAAATTTTAACAAAGGACTAAAGCTCGCTGTAAGCAATTTGCTACTATTAAACCCCTCACAAAAATAAATACAGAGAGGAAGATATTAAGTAGGTTGCAATAAATACTGAATTTATCACAGTTAAAAGCCAACAACCCGACATACCTTACCTCCCTCATTTATGACTCTCTCACTGTCCTTCTCTCCCCATTCCACATACAATACTATCCACAAAAAATCATGTAAAATGTCCACATCTGACACAAGTTTACAAACATTTCTGAACCATCAATGTGCAAATGCAAAACTCACACAGCTCTAGGAAAGTGTGCAGCTTTCACACATCTCCTGGGGATCTGTGCTGCATTAGTCAAAGGTTTAAACCCAGAGTATTCCCCACGAATAATCTTTTTCCCCTTCCCCCTCCTTCCTCCTGTCCACATCTAAATGCAGAATCCCCAGCTTCCTTGTCTCCAGTTTACAGATTATGTGATCCAAAGTGTCACTCACTGGATTACTGCACATAACCTGAGCACTACCCGAAGCTTACTTGTCTTCAACTTGTCCAGCATTACTTAAATGGAATTATCCGTCACAATCCATATACCGAATCTGCATAGCCCACTTATCTCAAGATTCTGTGTGTCACCTACCAGATTATCCGTTTTAATCCATACATTGAATCTACATAACATATGTCTTTAATTCATGGGCTCTGATGAGCTATAGTATCGCTGAATGGATTATTTCTCTTTATCCATTATTGGCAGTCCTAAAACCGTTCAGTGCGTACTCTCTCATGCCCCATCTTCTGAACACATAAGCAAAATCAGAGTCTTCAGCAAACACAGCTCTATCACACATCAAACACAGCCCGATATAATACCTACACTGACACTTCACATAACTTTGAACACAGTTTCTCGCACAAAACAAATGCCTGTGTTATCGTGAATTAAAGATTAGGATTGGTCGGCTAATCTTGCTTTCAATTACACTCATAAATCTGTGGTTACTCCAGCACAGCCTTTGGAGTCACCTAGATTTAAGTGGATACAATGAAGAGCTGAGTTTAACCTAATGACCATCCCTTTCACAGTTAAGTGTAGAAAACACTTCACCTGAGTTGTTTACGAACTAACCTGCACAATAGAAAAGGGTTTTCAAACAACAACAACAACAAAAAAATCAGGTTCAGGCTTGCCCAGTCTTTCTTGAGAGATTCAGGCGCAATCACTGTTAACAATGCCTTCCCTTCAACAGAAAACCAACTCAGAAAGATTGGAAACAAAAGTCTATTTAACCTTTTGTTCTACACACCTATTCAAAATTAGCTAAGTGGAGAACATATAAAATATGCATTCTTATTTCTTGACAACTCTCAATAAACCAGAGATGGACAAGATTAGCAGGAAGGCTTTGTGCACACTGGGGAAGTTTTAAAAATTAAGAGTTCTCATCGTGGCTAAAGCTGCCTCACTCACACCAGCGTTAGCAAGGCTGTACCTCGTGATGCACCTGAGGGGCCAGCACTGTTTCTTGAGATCTGCTCAGAGGAGACCCAACACCAGTGAAAGAGAAGCTTCCTGTTAATTTTATATAGAGAGGGATGGGCACTGACAAGAGTGTAGAAATATATTTTTTATACCTTTCCCTATTGACAGCCTACCCCACGTGCTGCATCTGCTGCAGCTGGTTAACACTGCTTTGGAGGACAGCAGCCACTTTCACCCTGCAAGGCACAGCTATCAGGCAGCTACACTGACAGCAGAAAGGGGGTATAATTTTCCTTCCTGTAGATGATCGGTTTGAGACCTGAAGATCTCTCTGCTCCACTGAATCCAATAAACTGCATTATCCATGAATAATCCAGAGGCCTTTTGAGCCCTGTTTTTGAATATGATGGATATAAGTAAGTTTGAACAGGCTTTAACCAATTCAATATACAGTTTTACAGCTTTACTTTAAAATACTTTGATTTAACGGCATGTTTTGTGGGTTTTACTATAGAGCGACTTGTTTTGAGCAGAGTAAAAATCCCAGGGATTTCAAGGCAGAATTTCTTAAGAAATTTTTAATGCCAAACTTGTATTATTTATTTAGCCCCAGACTATCTCTCTGAACAAACAGAGGCATTTGAGCTACAATTTCTATGGATACGAAAGGTTCTAGATTTTGCCCCATTTTAACACTATTCCCTTGCAGTACCTTTCAGTCAAGCCCTGGATTAAAAGAACACATTTCCTTTTCCATTGCTAACTGGACATATATAGATCCTTCTAACTGCGACCTTGAAGTTTGCAGCTGGATCTCTGAAGACACTCAGTGATGGTTCTCCCGTTGCACAGGCATGGAGATGACGAAAGGGGGGCTTAAAGTAGCTGCGGAAGGTAACAAAGCAACTAAGAGGAACAACTGAATACAAAACGTGGGAGTCTGGTGACTTCCAGCCATTCACCAACTCCCCTATCTTTAATAAAATATTACTGCCTTCTAACTTAAAAGAAATCACACTAATAGAAAATAAAGCCTTCATCTCCCTTTCTTTTAATCTCTCCCAGAGAATAAAACTCAATGGTAATAACACAGACTGGGGCATTAACAATATGTAGCCTAGTGCTGAGACTTTAGCACATGACGTACTAAAACTCCCCCAGATCTAATGAAAAACACAATGAAATTTTGAACAGTTAAATGGAAAAAACTATTCAATGCATAAGACAGTTGGGCAGTACAGCTTCTAGTGCTGTCCACATTCCAGGGTGTATTAATAATAAGACACTACTTTTGTGGGGTTTCCAAATATCAGTAATAGAGACATGAGAAGGGAAAAAATGCAGCTGGCAGGCCAAATAGAGAGAGAAGTTAATTAAAAAATCACAACTGGAAAACTTAATAACTCTACGTTCCTATAGAAGGGCAAAAAACATTTTCTAGCATAATATATGTGTGTTTGTACACGCGTACGTGAGTATAAAGCAGCTCAACTTGCACACCTTTCATGCTGCCTCACTAAATACAGCTGCAATACAGCTGAGCCATTGTTTGTTGGCCGCTCATGGCTGGCGGTGCCATGAAAACCGCATTCCTGGGCACTAAATAATCAGCCTGCCTGACCCCCCAAGAACCTGTAAGTCAAATTCATTTACCCCCAGAGGGCAATGCTCTATTGTATCCTCCCTCCTTTCTAGCCACCAAGGAACAATGGACAATAATTGCAACTGTCACGGCAGTCAGTAGGAAAAATAAACCAGTGCCTGTTTTCACAGCTTACTGCCAAACCTGATCCAAACACCTAATAACCATGCTCCCAACCATAGAACCACAGTTGCACTAAAAAGCCTCAGATGTGAGGCTTTTGAACAGAGCTACAGAACAATAACTCGACTTGTGCTCAAAATATGAAGCTGAAAAACAAAAACTGAAGCAAAGAAAACTCTTCTTTGAGGCTGTGCTGTTGCTCCCCATCCTCCCCCTCGGGCAAGACTGAAAGGACTGTTGAATTTCTCTCGTGGTAGCACATAGCTGGCTGCTGCCGCTTTCAAGTTTAGCTTGAGGAAGGGAAAGAGAGGAATGGAGAAAAAAGATTGCCCTCCAACAGAACAAGATCATAGGCACTGGGAACAGACCGCCTTCTCAGTGCACGAAACTTTTTAAGAGCAGCTTTACCGAGTCCAAAGGCATTGAAGAATCACTGGGAGTCCTTCTAAAGGCTCCAGTGTATCAAGAGTTAAAGATTGGCTCCAGACAACTTGCAAGATCTGCTGAAATACACAACCAAAAGTGGGTATGAAAGACATCTTGGTACTTTGGGCCTGAAACACCTTAAAGGTTCATCAGTTCATGAAAAACGATGATGTTACTTTAAAACAGTGTGCTTTTAAAAAGCAGAACTGGAAGGTAAGCCCAGTGGCCACCCTTCCTCTTTATGACCTGTTGCTTTACGCAAACAGAGTGGGAATAGAGATGCAGCGTTTGGCCCTCTGTTATAATAATATCTCAGCCTACTGGGGGCTGGAGCACTATATTCTGTTATAAAGTTATTCTACATATGTAATGAATATATATTTTTGAATTACAGCCTCTCAGGGAGAAGCCAGGGGAAGCAAGTGGCACATTTTCCTACTTGTGTAAGTCAGCGGACTAGCGCAAACCGAGCCGGTGGCTTATCGGTGACAAGCTGGAAGACACATATAATTAAAATAACACTATCTTTGCACATGCACCAATACATTAACCTCTGGGAGCATGTCACGCTGTATGCTTGAACTAAATATTGCCCACCTCTTGCAGAAGAGGTCCCTAAATCTGTCAGGCATGAGGCTTGGGAGCCTGCCTGAGTGCAGATCTCTGTATCAGGGACAACATTAGTATGCAAACATACCAAAAATAATGGAGAGAAATGAAATCCAGTTTATAAACACAAAAGAAGGGTTTAATTTTAATCTCATTCTACTTTCACATTACCAAAACAACATTGGCTTGGATTTTGCTACTCCAGATGTACACCAATATAAATGGGAGAAGAATCAGAGTCACTGTTTCTTTTCAGAGTGATAATGGCTGCACTAAAAACTTAAAATTTTTGACACGTGTATTTTGAGTCACTTCCTCATCATAAGCACTGCAGAGGAATTATGAAAATATTAAATTACATGAAAACAAACAACTACAGGTTCCCTAAAATGACCTCACATATATAAAATGGGGAAATATCTTGGCAAAGCAGAAGCTACTGCTGCTGGAGAGTGGTCAAATTTTGTCATTTTCCTTCTGGAGTATGGCTTTAAAAGAACATGCTTTAGTGCACAGATGTTGTACGCTGTCTTTTAAAATCTGCACTGGCTAATTTCAGTACCTAGAGGTATCATTACACAAACTTTGTTCTTTTTATTTTTTCCTACGTGCAAAAAAATAAAGAGAAAATCTACATCATCAAAATCTGTCTAAAAATTAACAAGGAATTCTGATCACCCTCAGATTTCAGAGCTCTGCTATACTCTGATACCACACGTTTGATATATGACTTGACTTTTTTTTCCAGTCCAGCAAAAGGATGTCTTCGTTTATAACACAGAATGATATATGCAACAAAAGCTTTACGTAAGTTTGTTCACTCAGGGCAATATACCATTTCACTGATTTATATTATCACAGATGGGAGTACATATATTTCATTTAAACCCCAAATTACCATGTTTGAAGGGGAGGGGAAGAGGAGCAGACAAAGTTCCATAAAGCCAGTGGTATTTGTATATTCATTCTCAATTTCCTTTAGCACAGAAACAGCATTACCTTTTATTTCTCCAAAGTTCCCTGATCCCATGGCAAGAAGCTTGTCTTTCCAGTCCTTTGATAGTAGCTTTTCAATACTGGGAGTTTCTGAGTGAAGGGGGGGAAAAAAAATGTAAGCAAATCAACATGACTGTCTCCACAATAGAACTCATTAAAAGTCTATCTGCTAAAAATAAGGCCAACCCTATTCTGGGCCCCAGTTCATAATGACTTCATCAACAAACTGATAAGAGGGGAGGGAAGAGAAAAAAAAAAAAGAATGTGTTTTGTCACCTGCTGTTTCAAAACCATTAGCTTTTTCCTCTAGTGGAACAAAGCTCCGGTAATTCTGTATGACAATGGGGCACATATAAACCTGCAGTTCATTGTTTTTCAATTTGGTGAACAAGTTGCTGCCTATAATGGATGCCTGTCAGTTTCTGGGTGTTAGTCTGCAGTCAAAAAATAATTATGTTGATAAAATGCGGAGTAAAGAGACAGAGACAGAGAAAGAGAGAGAGAAGCAAAGAATTAGGTCCTAAATCTGCTACATGTAATTATATCCCTCTGAGCCTTTACAATTACATCCACTTTATAATGTGTGTTTAAACATCGTGTGGTGGTAAGCATACTGTGGAAAGATTTTTCCGGTAACACGCACATTATAAATAATAATAAAAAGTTGGGTATGAAAAAAAGCCTTAAAAGACAGCAAAATCCAGAGGGAGAAAAGGCATTGCTTAGAATGGAAACCCATTATTTGCTCATTTCAGATTCTATCACTTCCTTTAAAAATAAAATAAAATAAAATATATTTGTTCAGTATTTTCAGGAAAAATGCAGCGAGGGTGTGGATGGGTCTGATATTTATGTCTATAACTCTTGTGTTCTGACCTCTTTTTGTGTAGAATTTTAATGCATAAGTAAATATAAATGCTAATAAAATTCAGAGAACATTAAACTCAATTCCAAACAATGTAATTGTATATTCTTGTCAGCATTTAGATGGGTACACAATTACAATAGCTTTCAATCCCACGATTAGCACTGCATTCAGTTAGAAAATGGAGTGTACTAAAAGATAAGTGTCCCAGTATGTGCCATCTAAATAACAATACCCACACTTATTATCTGGATCTAAGACATATACTGCTATTCTCCACATTTGTGTTTATGTGTATTTGTATTTGTTCAGGCATTTATTTACCCCCTACCAGGAGCATAAAGGGAGTACATGTTAACTTATCAAAGGGACCGTCTGGCCTAGAGACCATACAATTATTAGCAACTGGTTAATTTTCCCCACAGTAAAAACCATTACGAGCAACCTTCATTATCTCGTTTGGGCTAATTCCGCCTCCTTTCTTGAAGCCCCAACTTGAAGCTCGGAGGCGCTGCGGTTCCTCGGGGCGGCTCCGCCGGCCGCGCTCTCCCCGCTAAACCCCGCAGAGCCCCCGCCGCTCCCGAGGGGCTGAGCGAGCCCGGGCTCCCCTCAAACCAGCCACCCGCAGTGCAGTGTCAGTGCCTGAGGAACCACAGCGACACGGGCACAGGGATGCCCCTCCTGCATCTCGCATCACCCCCGCCGCTGCCTCGCACGCGGGTGTGCGCCGACAGACAGACAGACAGACGGACAGTCAAGACACGCGCGCCGGGCACAGCCCCACGCCTGCATCCCGCCGGGAGCGTAGCGACAAGCTACGGATCCCACCGAACAGCACAGGAGGGTGTTTTGTTCCGTGAGATTTTTATTCGCGCTGCGGCACCCCGATCTCCTCCCGTGCGCCCGCGGGCAGGGCCCCTCCCTGCGCTGATCCCCGGGCTCGCCCGAGTGCGATTTTTCTGTCAGAATCCCTAAAAGCGCCCTGAAATCCTAAGGAGGCGGGCGGGGGACGCTGCCGGTGCAGAGCAGGGTCCGTGCCGGGGCTGCTGCCGCCGGGCTCCGGGCACTTGCGCAGCTACTGCTGAAGTTTGTCCGTCCCCTCGAAGCACCCACGAAGGAAACCATTTCCCTAGTGTGAATAGGTCAGATAAACGCCGCCACTTTTTTTCCCCCCTCCTTTAATATTTTATGTTTTTATTCCCCTGTGCTTTTCTAAAAACTCTGGAGCAGCGTGTAAACAGGCCGGAGCAAATGCGGTATTTGCGGCGGAGGGCTGTCAGTCATTAAAAGCCAACAAACCTTTGCAAAGCAGGAATGCGGCAATAGGGATCCATTGTGAGCTGACAATGGGCTCCAGAGCCTCCAGGCACTAAAAGCAGCCCGCCTTACTTTTAAGTCCATTGTCAGCAAAGTCCACGACAAAGCTTTTCCCCTGCAGCTAGACAAAATATTCGCCGTGGTGCGCTCGTAAAGAAACACAAGTCTTCTGTCTAACTTGCCGCCTTAAAGCTACAGTAGCCGCTCGCCGGGGCTGCCAGGGCCCCGCTGCCTCCCTCCCTACCTCCCGGTTTCCCTGCCTTGCCTCCCGGTTTCCTTGCCCGCCGCCCCCCGCCCCGCCCCTCCCCGCGGCCCCGAGCCACCGCTGCAGCCGCTCCGGGAGCGGCGCCGGGACGGGCCCGGTGTGACTTCCCCGGGGGGAGTGAGTTTGTGCTTTGTCGGTGAAACCCCGAGTGCCGGAGTCCCCCCCGCCGGAGGGCTCGTGTTACAAACGAGTATCCCCCGCAACCCGACTCCGCCGGTGATTCCGGGAGAGCCGCGGACAAACAAGCGGGGGAATAATGAATGCGGTGGACGGCCATGTATCAATGACTGGATTTCTGCGAGAATGGTAAAGATCTCAGTAGGAAATCATGATTAGAGATGTGAAAGGCCAAATGGCAAAATCCCAATAGTAACAATGCATCTGTTCATTAATGTGTGAATATGAGTAATATGAAAATTTAACACAATTATAAGCCCCCTCAGCAATCCTGATGGCATAAAATAGATTGTGGTGATCTAATCAGCGTTTCCCCTGTTGAAATACTGTATGTTAACTATTCAAAATAATATTATATAGATTTTTTTCCCTTTAAAAACCCCCAAGCAATCATACTAAATTGATGTCCTAACTTAGTTTCAAACCTCTCTTGACTTGAACTGCAATTTTTACATAAGGCACTTCAACAGAATTTTGATACAGAATCAGCAAATAATCGTCCTTCTCCTAATATTTAAAAAGAACTTTAATTCTGAAAGACAATAGCTTCCCCACCCCTATAGCTTTATGGAGCTAAAGAGCTAGATTAAATTACAGCTTGTTTAATTCTATTATATACCATGTTAACATATTGTACTTACATAAAATATGCTATTCATATACTCCACCTATCACATTTCAGTAACTGCTTGTGAAATACATTATGCACCATATCTTGGAAAGAAACATTTATTATGTCATTTATGCACCCCATTAAAAAAAGATTTGAAATTTACACATCTTAAATAAAAATAACTGTTTAAAAGGTTACGACTGTAGAGGTTTCATGAATTATACAGAAACAAAGTCATCCTTTGTTCAGCTTTTTTTAGGCTTCGTTGGGAAGATGATGCTCTCAAATTATGAAAAGAAATAAACACTGTATCTTGTTTGCAAAGCACGCATTCTCTGGATTCATTAGAAAGTCAGTAAAACTTTTAATGCTTGCACATATAACGTGCAGCTTGAAACTGGGAAAAGGCGACCAGCACATAGGAACTGCTACTCCTGATCCCTATTCCAACAGCTACTCTCCTCTTGGATTCCACAAAACAATGTTTCTACATCCAAAAACTGAGCTATATTCCGACAGATTTTGGATATGTGTCAGGACAGCTATGTATTACAATAACCGGTATCTCCAAAAAGCTTCACATGATGTTTTGAGTAGCATGATTATTCATAGTGCCTCCTAATTCCACCCTTGAGAAGAACTCAGAATTAGCCCTTGCCGCCTTCTGAGCCCCACTTGAGCTCAATTCCCCTATCACCTATCTGCAGTGTTGGTCCTACAGCACACAATAAAACAATTGCAAGTCTATCCACAACACAATATGAATAGGTCTACAATAGTTGTTCGTTGGTTGTTTGTGAAAAGTAATACTGTTTGGGAAACATTTTTGTTCCAGACACAACTATGAAAAGTGTTAAATGTTGTAGAGGATGATTATGGATAGGGCACCAAAGATAAGGACTGAGATGGAAAGAAGAACAGGATTCATTAAGTAAATGTTGGCGAAGAGGAGCCTGACTGAATCACCAGAGATAGAAATTAACCCACAAAAAATGATTTCTGCTCTCTCTATTCAACACATTTATCAATCATTAGCTCTTTCTAGAGATATTTATGGCACAATTTGGTTTTTTCTTTCGCCCTTGCCTCTGTTGCCTGCATATGCTTCTCCGCATCACTGCGTATGGCAATACCCACTGGTGAGTGGCCCTCTGCCCGTGCCAGCAGCACACTGGCTCCTCGGTGCCCCCGGCCCCGCCGCTCTCCCTCCGTGCCAAGCACCACTGAGACTGACTCCCTCATCTACAACAATGAGACTTGGAGATGGATGCCAGCAGCCAGTAATTCTCACGCAGGCCTTCATCACATGGAATTAAACCACTTTCTCGGTGGTACAGGAGTCCCACGTTCACTGCGCTGAGCTGTGGGTGCACGTGCGCATTGATCTGTACACGCTGGGCACACATGCACTGAATGGCTCTAACACTACTGGAAGCAAAGCATCTAAGTAAATTAACATTAAATTGCTTTTTAGTCTAACTTTTTGTATGCTAACAAGCATGCCGCTGCCCTTCTATTTCTGTATTTGATGTTTAAGTATAGCTTCATCAACTTATTTGCTAAAAGGCCTGAAGTTTTCACACTGGGAAAGCAGCGGTTTTGTTTCTGGGAAGCGGACGAGGCTACAAAGCCATAGCAGGAGGGAGGCACCATTTTTATCACCGTCTGCTAGACTTCTATTGAATTTAGTCTACTTCAAGAAGTTGTGTTAATTTTTTTCAGGCATTGTAACTCCCCTTTGGGAGTGACCAAATGCTACTCTCAATTCAGTGGCAGTGCAGATGCACGTGTTTGTACCTGAACCTGCCTCAGCAGCCTTCCAGAAACACACTCCCACAGTACAGCATTCCCTTCAGGCCTAGCCTCTCCAGTAGCTCTTTTCAATCCATGCTCCAAGGTCACAGTCCTAGAAATCCACTTATAAAAGCTTAAAATGGTCTTCAGTGCCAAATCTCCATTACCTCTTTTCTGCTCCTGCTGATTATTTACTAAAAGCAAACTTCGTTTTCATGCAGCTGCCTGCTTCCAAAGAAAGGCATGCAATTCCATCAGGCTGTAAGAAGGTGACGGATGGGAGCTCTCCACGAGGCATGTCCAGAAGAGCCATATTTGAAGAGGAAACAGGAGAGAAAGCTCTGATGTTATAAAGAAGACACAACTAGGATAAAAGGGAAGAGGCTGACGTAAGCTGACCACAAGTGAGAGGAGCAGTGTGAGTCCTGGAGCCTCTCACTTTCGAGGTGTCTGGTTGTCCAAGCATAGGTGCCCTCCCAAGGAGATGCCCAAAGTGTTCCCTCCTTTGTAACAACAGGGAACAGATCTTGTCCTGGGCTGAAAGAGAGAGACTCCTCAGAACAAAGTAAAAGAAAGATGTTTGGCCTCAGCGAGGATGATGACATGAAGCATAGCTGAGTGGAGAGAAGCCAAGAGTTGCTCAATACCCAGCCAGACCACCAGACATTTCCTGCCAACATGTGTCATTCCTAGAGGAAGGAGTATTTGGTCGGCACAAACGATCATGAATAAACTTTAGCATCGGCTGATATACCTTACACTTCTGGCAGGCACCTTCCCTTATATTATGAAAGAGCTGGCAAATACTGAGCTGGCATCTATTATTCACCCTTTTCTTTTGCTACGGTCATAAATACATTACACCTGTCAGCCACAGTTCCACTTAGTGTTTCTACAACCCTCACCTATCAACATGCCACCCCACTGGCACTCTGTTCTGTGTTCATGTACCACAACAAACCCTTTCTGGTTTAAATCAGGAAACAAGATTAAGGGCAGATTTCCACTCTTTCTTTAAAACAGCAGACAAGTATATAGAGAGACATGAGAAATCTCTCTTTTTATGCACCCAGTTTTTATTATGAAGGTCTTACCCATACAAAATCAGAAACAATTTTCATAGCAAAGAAAATAAAGCAACTATTATGAAGAAATGGTTGGTATCAGCAGGTTACATAGACATACAGCATCTGCATACACATATGGTTCTCCATCAACAGAATCATGCTTTTAGGGAACTACTTGCAGCTAGGCAAGACACTATGAATCATGAGCAGGCACAACACAGAATGTATTTAAATTTGGAAATCAAAGACCACACAACATACATTTTTCTCTTGCCTTCCAGGAAGTACTGCAATTTTTCACCAGTCTAAAAGCATTTTAAACTTTTGGAGCAGACACTAGGAAACACCTCTATAAATGTAAATATTGTTCAAATGTAGGAATGGTTGTTCAGGCGTGATAAGCAAAAATGTGGTGCTGGGTACAATACTACCTGGGGCTTCTCTGACTGGACAGAAAGTAGTGTGCTTTGGGGGGTTTGGTGGGGTTTTTTTTACGCATAAAATGTTTTTTAGTCTTTGGGCACAAACTCACAGAGCTGAGCGAAACACTCACGTTTCGATACTGGGAAGCTGTGGTGCTCTGGCCAGCACATCATAGTATGACTCTTACTACATCGCTCCATCCCAACCACTGTGCAGAAAACAGCTGGGCTACATATGTCCATGGGTGGCTTCCAAGCCTACTAAAAAGCTCCCTTCCCTGGCAGGGATAACCAGCCTTCCTGCTCTTGGAATCTCTAGTCCCATTCTGGCCACGTGTTAGCTCCCATAGCATTTTATTGCAGAGGACAAAACCAACTTCTGTATCCACAGATGACCGCAGTGCACGACGACACCAAGTTACCATCGTATCCTTGTTGCACATATGTGCATAATTTTGTGTATGTTTAATAACACAAGAGTTGTTTTCAAGTTGCTTGCTCTCTTTTGCAACACCCATCATGCTGCATTAATGAAGTAAATGCTATATGAACGATAAGACATTTTTATTGTGATTTCTGGCACAAGAGTTCTGCTTTTTCTGCTAAAAATAATAATTCACATAGCCAGAAAAGGTTCCATAGCACCATAATTAAATTATTCAAGCTTTTAACATCCAAATCAGTAATCTATGAATGCCATCAGAAACATGATTTTACTCTATCTACAAATATACAAAGCAGTTATTTTTACAACTGCTCACCAATGCCTACTGCTAGTCCTACCGGAAAGTTACCTAAAACCACAAGGACATTTATTAGGAAGAAAAAGTTAGTCTTCAGATACACTAAACTACCAGTTGTTGAACTAATTATCTCTTAGGATGTAAGCAAGGAGCCTCCAAATGACAGCACAAGGCAGGAACACATGGCTAAGCAGGACAGGGGGAGGGCACAGGGACTTCTTAAGCTAGGTTTAAGGCCAAAGCCAGCATCTCCTTCAACTACACCCTCAGGAACAGCAAGGCTATTGTCTGAAACTTTTACAGTTTCCATTACCTGAATGCCCTGTTAGCTGTGTACTTTTTAGGCCTCGTTTCAATGAATGGTCACCTACTGCAGGAGCAGTGTCATACTCCAGATATGACACGTGCAGTGCAAAGAAATCAAGCCTGTCATGTAATACCTCCTGCCAGTCCTTCAGCCTCCCAGCAGGACGGTCTGGGCTCATTTGGGGCAATAGCTGAGATTTTCTCGGCGTCCACCCTCCTTATTGATATACAGCTTTGGGACAGAACCAGCTTCCGGAATGTGACAATTTAGGTATTCCTAGAAGTCTGTATGTTATACTCTATCCTGGACTGACAATGTGTACGTCAGTAAAATGTCCCCAAAGCCCTTCTGAGGCCAGCATACCTGACAAAACTACCTCTTATGAGCACAGCGCTGAGCCAGGGAACAAGGCTGCAATCTCTGCTCTCACCTCAGAACAACAGGGAATTCCAGCTCAATCTCTGTTATTTCCAACACACTAACTTGTAAGTGCATATTTCATTGCCTGACCTACCTTAGTGACAATGGACTACATCAAGGCTACTAAGTGTCCAGTGATTACCCTCCAAAACACAAAAATCTAGGGTTGCAAACTGCTGTACAATAATTGCCACCTCTTCCCCTGTTGTGGGGGTGGAATTTATATTTGGGTCTCAGGGCAGCTGGGCAGTGGTGTGCTCTTCTCACACCTACATTAATCTGGCCTTCCACATCAAACCTGGAGCCACTGCTGGGTGCCTCAGATTTATATGGAGATGGGGCTGCATTGCTTGCAGGACGCCCCCCAAACTGCTAAAGCTTAATTATTCTGAAGAAACTCTGGAACAGCATAATTTGTACTCACTGCTTAGTTACTCTCCATCTAAATCCTTGTCCTTGAAATACATAGTAGGATATGGCCAGTTCAAGGATCGATTCAATCTCTGCCTTTCCCATTTCCGCAGCAAAGCAACTGTGTCCCCCAGAGAAGGGCACACTGAAGACACTGTGAATGGCACTGGATGCCATGCACAGGACAATACATCTTTTGTCACTGAAATTCGTTGGGACTCAGTGCTTTGGATTCCCAAAGGCATTCAGGAGCATAAATCTCATTCTGGAAAGGAATTAGGCTCCGACTGCCTTTGGAGATCCAGGCCAGTGAGTTGGCCGAAAAGAGACGACCACGAACACATTCTGCCAAATGTGGCATTTCACTGGCACAACTGCTGCTGGAATGTCTTTTGCAGCATACACAATATTTAGGATGGTCCCAACTCCCTGCTACCACCATCTTCTTCACCCCTAATTAAATTAACGTATAAGAATGTAGTAAGATATTTAACCGTACCAAACTTAAAAAAAGGAAAAGAAGTTAAATTTTTTACATGTTCCCTGTACTTTCCTGATATATAAAAAATAAATTAATATGTGAAACATACTAACTCACTTTCAACTTCTGAGCAGCAACCTTTTCCTTTTTCATTGATGTTACACCAGTAGGAATCCTTATGAAAAGAAGGGCAACAGTGAAATAAGAAAAACCCTCTGCTATGCATGAAAAAAGAGAATTTTGTCTTATTCTGTCTTCTTCGAGTTTCTAATGCCTCTTTAATTCCCGGCATCTCTAAATGAAAGAAGGAATTGACTTTCTCAGGAGTGGTCCACCCAGCAAAAAACCTTGTGTCAGTTGACAGAAGGAGGCACTATACCAAATCTGAGCTTCACTGAAATTCTGAAACCACAAAGATGTTTTAATATTTCCAGAGACTATTTCAAGAGTAACAACATAAAAACAGAGACATCTGGAATTAAATACCATTAAATTTCACTTCAGTTTTGTTTTTCTGTCTCAGTTGGACAGAGATACTCCAC
Organism: Neopelma chrysocephalum; assembly: GCF_003984885.1. Lineage (NCBI taxonomy): Eukaryota > Metazoa > Chordata > Aves > Passeriformes > Pipridae > Neopelma > Neopelma chrysocephalum. The sequence continues at coordinate 30,943,031 of NW_020897714.1, forward strand.
TGAAATACGTATTCCCCTGAAATACATTTATGTATTAGTGCTACCAACAGAGCCAGTTTCTAATTAAAGGGCCATAATATCTTATTAATGTTAACAGAGGACAATGTTTTCGGTCTGCTAGTTTTTTACATCTTCAGCACATCCTTATTAAGCAAGAGGGATTAAAAAAAAAACATTCAATGAGATGACTATACACTAACTTTTTATGGGTATTGACACATCATGAGGGATGTTCTAGGGATATTCTGTGGTTTATCCTTTGACAGAGAAGATCTTTTGTGATGATCTATCTCGTTTTAAGTAATTAAATGCTTTCTTGAAAAACACCTAAAACAAACCCCAGGACAGCCAAAAAGTATATAATCTAAATAACTGTAAAACATAAATTGAGAGCTACAGTGTTTGGCTAGAATTTCAAGGAAATCCTTCTGAAGTTCAACCACTTCACTTCTCAAATCCTAAATTCAACAACAACAATGTAACCCTTCACATACAGTTACTATAGCATTTTTACCTGAAAATCTCAGAGCAACTTACTTAAAAATGGAAAAAAAATGACTCCTGAAGTGTTTGTAATTTTTCACAGAATTAAAAACGCGAGGACTGTATGTGATGAAGCTGAGGAAACCATTTTCTACATTTCTACAGGGTTTCTTTCAACCCTGGCCATAGCCACTATTTCCCACCACGAAAAAACAGGCAGCTCCAGCCTCCAGATGATGGGCTGGAAACGGAGCTGTTGATCCCTGGGGCTCCTCACCCTTCCTTACACCCTCCCTTGACAAAGAGGGAAGAGGAGCCTTCTTTGCCAGTGCAAGGGAGCACTAAAAAGAAATAAAAAAGAAAAAAAGAAAGTGAAACAAGCACTCTTGTCACAAAGCCACAACTTCTGCTGTTGAGGTCTGGTTGGGGTTCGGGGTTATTTTGGGTTAACTACCACTGCTTTCAGACCCACATGGCTCCATTCCCCTCTCCCGGTGCTCCTGGGTACTCTGGGCTCCCCTGGTGCCTGTCCCCGGGAGTGCCGGAGCCTCACTTCCCAATGGAAGCCAGGAAATGTCCTGCTGCAGCTGCGCCAAAGCGCTTGTTACTGAACTAATCATCAGCTTCCACCCTCCTCCCCCATCCTGGTTGGTTTTGGTGGGTTTTTTTGTAGTTTTGTTTTTTTTTTTTGACAGCTGTCTTCCTATCTTCCCAACAGGTGCTATTAGGGCCTGAACAATGGCGAAGGCTTTTAAGCCACTGCTGTTGACAAGTGAAAAGGAACAACAAATGGCTCAGTAGTGCTCTTCTCCCAGGGTCACTCAACCAATGGTAACAATTATTATTTTTATTTATTAGCTCTGTGGCACTGTCCTCCATTGTACCTCCTCCAAACTTCCCTTTCCGTGACAGCAGAGGAGCTTTTTAACTTTTAATAAAAATAGGCGAGCGCTTAGCTCCTGAGCTGGCTCTTTCTGTAAAGTGCACAGCTAATGAATGTTGTCCATTTAGATCTGGATAATTTATGATGTCAGTGGAGCGGAGGTGGGGAGGGCTGGATTCAGATATGGCCATTAGTTACACTGCCAGGAGTGACAACGAGGTACGGGGAGGTGGAAGTCAAGAGAGAAAGAAGAGGTTCCCTCACCCCATATTTGGGGTTTTTTTTGCAGGATAATTAGGAGGTTAGGAGATAAATAAGACATTTGAGGTTGATGTAATTTTTCTTTACCCTTCTTAGCGTTTTGCTGACCATATTATAACCCTCTTCAGAGAACAATGGCAGGTGGAAGAAAAGTTAATTTTCCCTTAAATAAAGAGAAAATTACTGCACTCATTTAAATGATGTGCTCAGACCTGCTACTGCTAGGAGAAAAAACTGTGGCAAAATGTTTTCTGATCCTAATAATGAATACACACATTCATACCCATATATTTACTAGTTGATGTTACTCAATTAATAAACTGTATATAACAGATAAGCTCTATCAAATGCAAACCCTGTGTTGCCACTGTCCTGGCAAATGAGGTAAATATGAAGGCAAATCAAGCAATTCCGTGTCCAAACAAAATCACTAAACCAGCAAGTAAGTCCCCTGGAAGTGCACATGCACTTGAAAGTTGAAAATACAAAGCTAAACCCCATGAAAATATTGACATATTGTGGAACTGGTTGGTTTGGAGTCATGTGTTATCAATCAGATTGAGGTATGAGTGTGTAGATATTCTGATCATCTGGACCTATTTATTTAAAATATAAGTTGACATAATTGTGTAGTGAAAGGGCTACAGACATGAGATTGTCTGTGTACTTCCTAGAGTAAAGGTATAATTTGAATGTAATGATAACATGGAAAGAACCATAAAATACTTATCTGGGATGTTAATAAAACCATTAAGAGGATTTAAAAAATTGAAAAAAAACCCTGAAAAGGATATCCCCCTGAAACAACAAAAAAATCCCACATAGTAGGCCTAGATTTCTCTTCTCTTTCAAAATATGACAGACTGTTTTACCACTGGAAGTGAGAATTAAAGCACATACGCCTGATGCTAAACAATTACACATCCTGAACTGCTCTTGCACAACATATGTGAACACAAAATCTCAATCATCGATTGCCAGATGCCAGAAAGATAGGAACAATAATAATAATAATAAAAAAAAGGTACACTATAAATCAAAGCTTCTGAAGTGCAGGTAGTTTCACACTAAATCAGAGTCCTAGTTGTGAAGTAAATGATATTTGCATGAAATCATTATGTCAAATTAAGTAGAAATTACTGAGGCTAATGTCACCCTTGGACTTGCCTAAAATAATCTTCCAAGATTTGCACACAGGCTTCTCCACTGAACTACAGCATTCCATCTGCCTTGACAACTTGTTCTGTTGTCACTTGTCTCCATTCATGGATTTCTTGGACTCTGTTATTTTCAGTGTAAATTAGGAGAGGAAATACACTGGGTTTCCTTTTGCTCTAGCATTTTTCTTTCTGAGTTAGGGAATAACATCGAGATACACGGGTGGTTCAGTCATGTAACAGCTGTGACAGGTAATCCCCAAATAAGCAAAGAGAAATCAGAGAAAGTCTATTATGCACAGCTCTTTAACATAATAGTTCTAGACAAGGGGAAAGGAAAGTCAGAAGGTAAAGGCAGGGAAGTCAAAGAGGGGAAAAGAGATGCGAGACAAAGAAAACAATGCTGAGAACAAGGAAAGAACAAGACTAAGAAAGGAGACTCATTTGTCAAATCCAAAATGTACTTATATTACACAATGCACTGAAGGAGTAAGAGAGTCAGGGCAACTCTGCAGCCACTCTCTGGCTATTGAAAATGGTCACAGGCAGGGAGCTCCCCCATTCCCCAGCCATCCAACAGATAACTGCAGCAGCCTGGGCAAAGGTGAAAGAGCTGTAACATGAACTTCTGCTACCAGAAAAGACAATAGGATTTAGATTGAAGCATAAGCTATGACTTCAAATTATTGCCAGCTCTCTAAAGAGAAAACACCTTTTTTATCAGAGAGGAATCTTACTCATACCCTGCAACAGAACTTTTTCAGACTACTTTAGAAAAGTTAGACTTTCCTTTGTTCACCTCAGGATGATAAAACTTCCTCTGCAAATAGTTGTCCAGATGCACAAGAAGGATCATCTGCATTTAGGATGGCTTTATGAATCACCAAGGACCAATGAGGTGAATGCAGGACAGGAACAGAATACCTTCCCAAGAATTAAGGTCATTCACTGGGCAGCTCTTTACACAATGATGACAATCAAGAGGCACTACATTCTTCCTGGTAAAAAGAACAGAGACCCCAGAAATACAGAGAATGTCAACATTTCCTCTGACAAATTTAATTTAAAGCAAGTAACAACAACAAATCCCCTCACCTCTCTCCTACCAATCTCATCAATGGTGACCCAGAGTTAGCCTTCTCCCACTGTGTCCGACAAACCTTGTCCTTGTCACTCTGGGACCTGATTTGCATCACCAAAAAACAAGAAAGGAGTAGCTGTACTCATCCTCATAGATTTCTCAAACTACCTATTTGAGAAGGCCTGCCCTCGTCCTTGGGGATGAATGAAATGAGATCTTCCTCATAAATGGAATCTACTCCTTTTTGCAATTCCAAGCATTCACCTGTAGAGCCCTAATAAGATCAGTGAAGGGGAAGCTTAAAATGAATTGAAGGAGGGTGAAGAAGTTCAGATGAAGAAAAAACCACTTTGAAGGGATCACCTTCTCTGCAACACCCATAGTTCAGGATCCTGTTCATTCATCGCTTCTTAGGTGGGGTGGTAAGAGACATCTGGATTCTGCTGTGAATGGGCAGAAGCTGCACTTTGTTTGATCACACAGAAACCTGTTCCAGTGATCTTCATATTTTTGTTCTTGTCTTGATTATTTCTACTTTCCCCAGCTACAAAAGGAAAAAGGCATCTTCTGAAAAAGCTCTGACTGGTATAGAAAGGTGCCTCTCATAAGACTGGCCTCATATTAAAATCCCTCACAATTGGACCACATCTACCTGTTGAAAGAAAAACAAAACCCAAACTTCCCTCTGTGACTGTGATCTCAAGCACTGACTAGGCTATAACTCATTAAAAGAACAGTAAATAGGGATCATAACTCATGATCTGAGAATCTGAGAGACAAACCTTTATAAGGAGCTGGACCCATACTCAGGATTGCAATCTTGCAAGACCTGAAAATGATCTTCCTGACAGTAAAAGTGGGTGCTTTTTGAGAGTAACAGCTCCTTCAAATAAAGATCAAATCTGTAAATGAAGAGCATATTGGACAAAAACCAGATCTGTAAAAGAACCCAAAGAGCAGATCTGTGCAGCTCTACTGCTGGGATTCCTGGCTCTGACTCCTTGTGTCTTCGTGGGCTAATTCTGAACATTGATTCAAACCATCTCAAAGTCCCCAAGAAACTCAGCTCAATTTTAATGTTTGCACAGAAATCACTTCAGTCAGATAACTGTTAGTGAGGCTGTGAAAAAAAGAAATCAATTCAAGTCTAATATCAACTGCACCTCAGTTTTAACACTGACACATCTAATGTTAATGAACTCTGTCTGAATAATAATACTGTTATCAAATCTTTACATGCAATCATATCTTTTGTGATTTAATTTTGTGACTAACACTGACCTCTCGTGTATGGTACCTACCTTTCTTTCCAGACACGGTGCTCAACAATAAGCAGTTTACACAGAGATTTATTTTGTATCTAGTAAGACATGTTTGGAAAAAGAACTACATGTAATTCAGCTTTTCTTTTCTTTTTCAACACTGAGATAAAACTAGGATTGAGACTGAAATATTTTCTTTTAAGCCCACCTCTCTCTGAATAAGATAGAGAAGTCTTTGAATAAACATATATAAATGTTTCTCTGGTAATGCAGATATGAAGGAGAGCCATACGAGATACATGTGAGTATGCCAAGCACAGAAAATGACCCAGAGTCAATACCAAAAGTGGTGGGGTGAAACAGAAGGATGTGGGGCTCCTGTGGAGTGAGGCAAATGACAAGGGCAAATTCCCAGATTGCTTGAGAACAGGGTGTCTGGGAAGGTGGGGTGTGGAGTAATTGCAGAATGGTGTAACAGGGAATTTAATAGATCAGAAAAGGCTGAATAGGATAACAGGCCCATTGTTCAGAAAGTTCTCTTTTGTGACCAGGCTTTAAGAGAATGCCAGAGCAACAAATGACTTAATCCTGGGGGGATGCTATGGTGTAAATGAAAGCAGTCTATACCTTGAAAGCCGATGGAATAAATTTCTGTATCACATAACCACACTGATGACTGCAGCTTTCAGCAAAGTCTTAAGAGTTGCAACTGGCAAAAACCTCACAATCGTGCTCTCCCATGTCCCCCTTTCCCTCTTCCATGGCATTTTCCAATGCACTCGGGGGGCAAATGGGGGAATAAGTCACATGAACAACAAAGAGACATGGTCAAATACCACAGAAAATACAATGGTCACAGGGGAGAATAGAAGAGAAATGAAGAATTCTTCTGTGCTGTCTTCCCTTCTCTCCTATGTTCTAACCACTGAGCTAAGCTTAGAGCCTCCTGGTTATATGAGCGCAGCCATTAAGCACTATTAAGCACTACACCACCAATTTACACAGCTTCCTGCTCCCTCACTAAAGAAAAAGAAGTGTCTTAATAGACACTTGGGTGTAAAATGGAGGCTAACCTTCCAAGTATCTCACAGAGCACTACGTGTCTTTTACATTGGCTCATGTATTTCTTGAGCCCTGTTAAAGCAGATGATGGAGCTGGAGGGTCCCATCTAATTCTTGGGACATCAAAGACAGCAACTTTCTAGTTACTTTAGCACAAGCTGAATTAAGAATACAGAAAAGGCAAATTTAAAACATAAAGGTCACAATCTAGGGCACAATATAGAGTATGTTATGCCTGTCCTTGCAAGGATGGAAGAATAGGCAATGGAAGATGGAACACTTAAAACTGGCACCATCAGTCCTTGCTTTATATATAAAGACAGGATATTATTTATTATACGGCCCAGGGATTAAGAAATACAAAAAATGACTGTTTTTTTCGTAGAAAAGGTAAAAATATTAATTTCTCCATCAACTACAATTTCTTAACAGAAATAATAGATTCCTATTTAAAAAAATAATCTCGATCTCATTCTAACTCAGGCAGAAAAGTGAAACGCATAAATGTAATGCAGCAATCCCCAAATCAAACTTTTTCCATATCTTTATGAAACTTGGCCTCTAAGTTTTCAAATTCCTACTGCATCTAGATGGAGCCTATTAATTGGTTCTCAATTTGGCTACAGAGATTCTTCAATTCTGTGAATCTTCTGAATGATATTCAATTCTAAAACAATTAATAGAGAGAAATTACTCTGCCTTCCAAGAATTCAGAGTTGGAGAAGTATAGCTCAGCTGTGACTTGTGGTTTACTTGGTAGGCAGCCTGTTGCACTTCTTATCCTTCTTCCCTCTCCTTTTGCCAGAGAAAAAAAGGGAGCACCAAAGGTGCATTGCTAGAGCACTCTGCACAAAAGCTAGGCTTCTGCAAAGCCCTGATCTGCCTTCAATTGAAATGCTTGTTTCCATATATACTGCAGATACTTCTTTATGAAGTTTAAAACATATAAAAGCAACTATTACCACTTTGAACATTTCTAACTCAGAAAAAAATCAACGAATAAAAAGTTTCCTCCATTCTATTTAAATTACATTTGAGTAGTTCTCTGTGGGGCTACTACAAATTCCTTTAAGCCCACTAGTCTCTTAGCTACATTAAATTAATGATGCATCTCAAGCATTCACTCTTCTGCAGAAGAGCGCAGACTCTCCAGTCAGACACCTACAATTCACTAAATTGGAAACATTTACCCAAGGGAGACATCAGTGTGTTATCCTTGCAGACAATATTACATTGTAATGTAAAACACAGATAATATTTGGGAGAATTAAGAAGATGAGGTGTATGTTGAGTGGATTTTTCAATGTCAATAGGGATAAGCTTCAATGGACTCAGTGCAGTTCTCCTGACGACTAAACCATTCTAGTTTTGCCAGCATGTAGTACTACGTCCTTCTTTCTGTTAACACCCCAAATACCCAAATTATTCCAAGAGTCCCTACTACAACATAATCCCTACTCCATACAATACTTCAATTAAGGTTGAGCTACATTAACTATGTTTATCAAAAAATACATATATTTCCATAATGCCTTTTTTTCTCCACTGTTATAACTCTTCACTCCCAAAGCTGTGTTTATAATGAGACGGTGTGGTGTATTTTCCATTAAAAGCCTTGGCAGGAGTTTCTGTAGTTTTTCTCATGTATCACAAGTTCAGTACTCTTTCTGCATTTGCTTCACAATAACCAGTCCATTTCCAAGTGATTAATTTTCTATTCTAAAACAATGCATTCCTTTCCCCTCTCATTTTGCCGGTGTGGTTTTTTTTTTCCTCTTTTCTTACCAAAAGAAAAAAAATTCTTTTTCAATGACATCATGGTATAAAATTTTCAAAGCAGGTTTTAGCGGGAGATATGCAGATTGCTTTGAAAAGTTACCCTCATAAATAACAACAAAGTACTGAATTATCAAGGCTGTAACTCAGTCAAGAGGTGCTGTAACCATTTATATTATATGACCTCAGCAGAACCTCTTGATTGAATTGCAGCCTTTCATTAAATCGGGCACTCTGTATTATTTTCTCTGAACTAGAGTAAATCAGAATGGCAAAGAGATTAGCCCCCAAGCCCATCTCTTTGTGATATAGAGGCATATAATTTTTAACCATTACCTCAATTTTGTAACTTAAAAAGATTGTGCATAATCTACTGTGTCAAGAATTCCCTTCCTTCTGTAGGGAATGATGACATGACAAAAATAATACTGTGTAACCCAGGTACATTTAGAAACTATAAGGCTTGTAAGGGAGCAAGATCCTACTACTGAAAGCTAGAGAAAAGTAGGGGGGGAAAAAGGAGGGAAGAGAGAAACTGTAGATTCATAGCACTGAAGATTCATTCACAAAAAGCTGGAAACCAGAAGGGACTATTAGCTCATCTAAACTCATCTTCTATATATATTACTGAATATTCATTATTTCATCAACCAAAATCAAACCCTCCTCTGATTTATTTCTAACTATCATTTTACTAGAAGAGAAACAGCTGGCCTCTGAGTCAGGACATTCCATAAATATCTCCCTGCTTTTACTGGAAAGTTGTGTGTGTAGGGATGAGGGTGGAGGGATTGGGGGTACTTGTAATATTCTCTCTGTTCATCTCCAGCTGGCTTATACAATGCTGCCTCCATAATGCGAGAGACAACCTCCATACCAGTGGTTCTCAAACAAACCCATGACGACAAATGTCAACATCTTGGACCTTTTCAAGGAGTGGGTCCATGCAGGAGCTCCTGTGCTTGCGCAAGCGGCCACCCCAGTGGGCCCACGGGAATCGTTTCTCCAGAGAGCGCTTCCAAGGCTGCTCAGCACGGGTTGGGAGCATGATTTGGGAGAACGCAGGTTTCCCCCTTGGTTCGCATCACGCACGGGAAGAAGAAGATGGCATTTTCCTCATCTGGCCATAACGTTTCACAACATGCTTCAGGTTTTCCCTATTGCTTGGACTTTGCCTCCTTTTCAAAGCCCCTGCGTTTAACTCGGTAAGAGAAAAGCTACAGTAAGTCCCTTTTCCTATTTTCTTATATTTGTGTAGCTGTTAGACATTTTGCAAAGGAGGGGAGTACCAGCCAGCCTTTCACAACAAAAGGGCTACTGTCACCGCGCCAGTCCCAGACATGGTGGAAACCAGCCCACAGGAAAAGGCCTGGCTCCAGTGTTAGGCCCCGGCCGAGTACAGTCACTGCATTCACTCAAATTGGCAACAGGTCTCAGTGTTCCTGGCTTTGAGCTGTGAACAAGGGTCGGGATTGAATAACCAATTATACAACCGCTGACTGAGTTTATCCAAGGTTTGCAAACTGCTATAATAGCCCAGTATTCACTGACTGTTTTATCCTTTTCCAGATATAGTGTCATATCTCCCCTTGTGCTCCATTTACATGTCACTTTATTACATACATCCATTAAAAAGGTTAATACAATGTCACAGTCAATGCCTAAATGTTGCCATTCAGTATCCTCGCCTTGCTCCCCGGTACATTTCACATCGGCACATTTCTTTCTCTCCCCCTCTCCCGCGCTCTCCTGCGCGCTTTGCTCGCTCACACTCAAACACACACACACACACTCTCTTTCCTGCTGCAAGTTAAATCAATTTGCTGTCAAGAATACAGAACAGAGCATGAACAAAACGGTAGCCAAGAGTCAATAGAGTAAAAACTGCACGCTCCCTGAAGTTGCCAGTCACGGTGAGCGCATTGTGCTGCCAGTGACGGGAGTAACCTTTAAAACTCCGAAAGTTCAGATAATCACTTAAAATTGTAGACATTGTTGAGACTCCCTGAATCACCTGGGTCCCTTAAACTATCAGGAAAGTTCACTCACTAAAAAAAGCCTTTTGAATGGCTTTTCTTACTTTCGGATAAACGTTAAGCATACCAAAAATTGTTCTTCTCTGATTTTTAACACTTCCCAACTTGACCCCAACTATAACCCAGACGCGTAGGAGGCTGGAAAAGACTGAAAAAAATAGAACCAAATTCCTCTACATCTTCCTGTGAATGACTGATGGAGATCTTTCTTAAAGTTGGAATTTTTTTTCTTTTGTATAGAAGTTTGTGTCTGAAAACAGCAAGAAAAGAAAATTACTCAAAATTTTCTATAGGTTAACTTTTTGAGTTAAAGGTATTCCTGTTTTCTACTGCCCTAGTAACACAAAATGGTGTGAGAAACCAAAGAAAAAATTTTACCTTTTGATTTTATGTAATACAAATCACTACTGTTGGCATATATGGTATCACTGGGATAAAGGTACAACTTTTAAGTTGAGCATTACAGCAGGGAATCTCCAATGGTACCACAGTGAAGCTACATTTATTTAAAAAAAAAAAATCACAATTTCATTCCTGATCACAAAAACTGATTTTCACTTAACTTTTTTGCCTTTTACAGTTAGGAATAGGGCAGTTCAGATAAAAGACTTTGATCCTGACAAGTAAAAAACTTGAGGATAATCTTCACTCTCCCTCATTTTCATGGAGCTTGAGGCTTTATCTTTTTGGTCCAGACTAAAACCACACCTACTTCTATGGTATGCCTGACCGTGAAAGTCAATGGACACAGACAAAATGTTTTCAAAAAGACTATTTCTGTGGAATCTAATTGTTTGTTTACTGATTGTATCACAGTCAAGAAAGTGCACAAATATTTGAAAATCATCTAAACTGAGGGGTTTATCAACTTGGCACCACTATCACTGCAACAATGGAAAATGGAAGATTTTTCCCAATGTGTCCTCCTGCAAAGGAACATGAAATATATTATTCACCCAAATTGTTCACTAGTCCTAAAGGGAAAAAACCCACTCAGTCAAGAGAAAGTAATTTGCTGTTGTTAAGTCTTTAAAAAAATGTTTTGGTTTACTTTTTCGAAAAACCTTCACACAGGTTTTGGATATTACCTGTTTCCCCTCTGATGAGTGCTCAGGCTTCTAACACCAGCCCCTGATACTTACGCAGACCACTGCATGTGATGGTACCAAACTGTGCTGCAAGGAGCTTAAACCATCTTATTTCTTTGCTCCTTAGTTTGGAAAAGTCAGGGATATGTGAAGCATTGAGAAGCACTGTTAGAGGAGCAGAGCAGCCCTAACACACTAAATGGAGAGACACCCAAACTTCACATAATTTCTTTGAGTCTTAATAAAAAAAAAAATCAAAATCTTCAAGAAGCTCCATTACTCAATTTAGGATACCAAACAAGAAAATTATAGCAAAAATCGATTTCCAATGAATCACTTTCCTATCTAAGGGCCTGTATGCAAAGTTCTTGCTTTTGTTCTTTTTTTTTTTTATGTCATGCCTTTTGAAACGTGCACAATGCAACTGCCCACTTTTGCATCATAAAAGATCCGTAGGCACCACATTGTTCAGCTATCAGTAATAGACTCTTGATTGAGTTGGACTCTGAATGACACACAGTAGCAGCAAATGATAAAAAAGAGGGACTGGAGAAAAACCCTCCCCTCAATTTACTCCTAAACCAATTATCTGCAAGCTACGTGCACCATGACATTGTATTAGAGACAAACTATATTAGCCCTGTTTATGAAAGCTATGGCAAGTTGTTATCCAGAAATGGGAATTACCTCTGAACAGAAGAGAGGAACCGGACAATTCTTTTGGCAAGTGGAGAGGCTGGTATTTTTCCTTCTGTTTCCTTCTCTTGTCTAATTATTCTGAAGAAAAAAAACTTACGGCTAAATTTTGTTACCTCAGTTTTTTAGAACTTGATAACCTGATTTAGTACTAATCTAACTAAGCCTGAAGGAAAGGAGCTTCAGAATTATTTAAGGAAAAACGACTCATCTGAGCCCCTCTGAAAAAGGACAGTCTCCGAACCCTGACTTCTTTGTCCTGCTCATTCAAGCACAAAAAGGAGAAAATGGGGCTGGAATTTCTAAGGCCAAAACCAAAACAACAAAACAGGACATGATGCACCTTGGCAAGTTTACAGGCTTTCAGACAGGGAAGGATGTAAAACTGCATCATATTTGAACAAACGCTTGCAAGAAAGAAAGGCCTAACTTGGAAATATTGTTATAAAAATGCTCTTTTCTGTTGGGAAAATTTGAAAGTGAAAATTCCCACCTATCACCCCTTTTAATTCACAAATCAGCACTTTGCAAGTGTCTGCAGCTCTGGTCACCAAAAAAGACATTCCCAGATGCGCTGTTCTGTAGGAGGACATACTATCCTTTTAACATCATAGTGTTACCTCAGCAATATTAGGATCTCATGCATAGAAGATGATAGTTTACAGCTCTGTAATGTACCTACAGCAGCCCAGCCTTCTGTATTCGGAAGAAACTGGTATTTCCTGAAAGATGCTGTGCCTCTCAAGTAGAAATGTTGTCTTACTGATTTGTGGAGTGGTGTTTTCATTCCACTGTTAGACGGCTTCTTGCAAACACTTCAGTTATATGTTACTTAGAAAGAGGACATAGTACAATACTGTACTGCTAACTAATATTTTTGTCTCAGACCTCAAAGAATCTCTTCTGAACAATGAAAATGCACCATTCAGAATTCAGGAATTAGAACACCAATCTACAAATGTTATTAGCCCAGTCTGTCCCACAGTCCACAGACCCTGAAAGAGTGACAGACACTCCAGTGAGTAATCAAAGTGCTTTCTTATGATTTAAAAAAAAAAAAAAGTAAAAATAATAGTTTTACTTCCTTCTAAGTTTAAGGAGAAAATCAGACTGGCTAGTTTCCCTCTTCTCATCCCTCTTCCTTCCAAGACCTCCTTATTGTGAGCACATAAATAATTTTCATTAATATTCTAAGTGAAATATTAATTAACATCTAGCTATTCAATCCTTGACAGAAAAGAAGAACAAATCAGAGTCTGATTTACTGACTCCTAGAAATAGATTCTTAGGGGAACTAAAGAAATTAAGAGATTAGAATAAACTATACTTTATGGAACTCATGGTCACTCTGGAGTTATTCCTATTTACAACTGTATCTTTTGGTATTCATGTTACTTCCCTGCCCTCATCAAAAGAGAAGTACAAAGAAGCAAATGTGAGGGCAGATCTTTTCTTCCATCAATTCTAATGGCTAGATGCCCTAATATAGCACGCTTTTATTTCTATTACAGTTCACTTCTTAAGACTGGTGTTATTAGCAAAAGCCAGTTTTAAGGCACGTCCAGTAATTCTAGCTTGCTAATTGGTTATTTCAGAATCATATTATTACTGTACTCAAGAATCGGAATGCTATTGCTTTCATCAATCTTTGTTTAAAAAAAAACAAAGATACGAATTTCCACCTCTTCAATTTTTAGACTGGGGCGAAGTGCCGAGTGCCAGTGGTTGGTAGATAGATTCTATTTCAAACACATATTTATCTGTGTTAGCTGCAAAATGATAGGGCTGTGCAGAAGTAACGACTCACTTGTTTCATGTTCCTAATCTTCTGCTGAATATCCCTTCATAACTTGACTATAGAGGGATGGATTTATTTGAATTTAATTTGTGATGTCATGCAGATTTAAGAGCATTCCTAAATATATGAAATCCCAGAAAACCTTCGCAAAACTTTTCTCTCTGAACATGCAATAGGTATAAGGAAACAGCTGGGAACAGTGAAACTTTAGAGAAATGTAACTTAAAATCCATCATATTATTAACATTTTAACCACCCTCAGTCATATTCATGTTGTTACATTTTCAAGTTATTTTCCCTTTACAAGAAACATAAACATAAGTTTCTTTGATATTTTAAACCCCGACTTCGAGACTGTTTCAACCTCCCTCCGTCCAAGTGTTAACTGACTAATAGCTCTGCAGCTGTGGAAGAAAACATCTCTCATCTCCCCCATGGTCCAGCACCTTCCATTTATGGTTAGAATGATTTCATTATGTTTTACCACTGCTGGCTGCCATATTTTTCCCCTAGCTCTCTCCCCAGCCCACTGCTAACTGTTATAAACCTTAGAAAGGATTTGGGAAGCTATCACTCAAAGCACCACTGAGCAAGAGCCAATCACCAAGGCAAGGGAAGCCTTCTTACCTAAACAAACCATTATCGGCTCATCTCATGTCTTTGTACTCTTTTTTTGCTATTACCTCACGGGATTAACTTTTATCTCTAATCTCTGCTCTGGCCAACTGTCAGGGAGCCTAAAAGCTGCCTGTCTTTTAATCTGTGTGTAATAATACTGCTGTTACTAACAGATAACTGTGAAACAACATGGAGGGAAGGAAAACACACAAACACACAAGGGCTGATTGTTAAAAACTGCTGTGCTAGATCCTACCTGAAAGGAGAGCAAGATCATGCATGATGTCCATATTGCATCCCCTTCATTTTCTCTTTCATGTTTTTCTTTTCAATCTAAACCCCACTGAAGTGTTTTAATTTGGGATATCTGTTCTTATTAATCAGTTTATCTCCTGTTTAACTTGACATGGCCATGTTCCTAGGAGTATGAAAAAACCCTCACCTACTTTCCATTAAACAAAAATATCAGGATGGGGAACATAACATAAAATCAAAAAATAAAAGGAAGAGAAAATTAATGATCCTACTGTAAAGGAAGATATCCAAAGCTTCAAAACAGTCAACATGTTAAAACTTGCTTTGAAATAATTAAGTCTCTTACTGGGTGGCACATTTACCAAACAGTCAGCTTTACTTTACTTTAAGTTAATACTTTTATAAGCTCCCCCCAATACTACATTACACCATGTTTGGTAAAACAAGGCTAAGAGACAAAAGAAAAACAAAGGCTACTTAATTATGGCCAGGTGTGTAGGGAAGCAGTACTTGCAGAATATGGGGTCTTGAGGGGTTAGAGCAGGGAGTCAAACCCTCATAAAAACTGCTCTTACAGGGGGTGTTGGTGGCTTTTTTTTTTCCAGATTTTATTAAAAGCTTATTAAAGTCAAAGACAGGCTCTTTTATTTAAATCTAGTCCTTGAAAGAGTTTGAAAATCAACAGGGGAGAGGAATAAAGGAGGCTTACCAAAAAATCTCAGCAGGAGACTTATGGATACATTATTTTAAGGAAGTAGTTGTAAGGACAGAAAGGATACAAGTCTTACATGGAATAGCAAGAACAACTAAACCAAAAGGGTTAGTGATATATTTTACCTGTTGAACTAGACAGGATTCCAGCTCAGTATCTCACTATACCTCTAAAAACCTATAAAGCAATCTGATACACTCCAATCACTCTCCAGATACAAAAATTTAAGAATTATGCACCGTACCTTGAATAATCAGCAAACTTGGGGAAGCTGGAGCTGTAAAGCAGCACACGGCAAAAACTCCTCCTGGCAGGTCCAAGCCAATTCCTTTGAGGGCTGTTACTCTGAGGGTCCCAATTAGAACTGATCAGGCAATTTAGGACAGTACTTTTTCATAATTAGATCTCAGTGTTTTACAGAAGAGGTCATTACACCATTACAGTAGTAGTGGTGTAGCTGCCTAGTTTGGGGGTATATGGCTGAAGTAAGAGTTGTGGGGAAAAGCAGAGAACTTCCTTAGATCAGCCGGTATTGACCACGTTTGCTTGCCCGTTTCAAATCTCATGATGACTTTGTACATCCTCACGGTTGTGTAATTTTCCAGCTTTAGCTGAAAAGACATCATTATCTCCAAGTGGGGAAAATAAAGCAGAAAAAGAAATGGCTTGCCCAAGATCAGCCTGGAAGGCCCAGTGGCAGAGCCAAGGCCACAGAATCACAGAATCGTTTAGGGTGGAAAAGACATCCAAGATCATCGAATCCAACCTCTGACCGATCACCACCATGCCAGCTAGACCAGAGCACTGAGTGTCACGTTCAGTCACTCCCTGAACACCTCCGGGGATGGTGACTCCACCACCTCCCTGGACAGCCCGTTCCAATGCTTAACAACTCTTCTGTGAATAAATTCTTCTTGAAAGCAGGTGACAACAGCAGCACAAAGGGAGAATCCCACGTGCACAAAGGGAGAATCTCACATGCACAAAGGGAGAATCTCACATGCTTTAGGAGAGGGTCAGCCCTGGACGTGTCCTCCTGCTCCCCAGATGCCCCAGCAGGGGCAGACCCAGCACCAGGCAACCTCCCCAGGCCTCTGGCCCCTTTGTAGCTTCACACAGCCCTTCCCTGCAAATCACCATGGACTGTCATGATATACCCCAACTCCCGCCCCTAGCTGAGCTGTACCTCAAAATGGATGAGAAGCCAGTGAAGGCATCAAAAGCAGGTCCAGTGTGTCTAGTATGGCTACTGTCATCTCTAAGAAATCTGAAAGGCATTCTGCAGGAGTGATTATCTTTGCAGACTCTAAATCTCAGACCTCTGCACAATCTGTTGTAATAATCTCAGTTACATATCATAGGGACAAAGGAGCATTCCTTCTCATTCCATACCTTGATACTAAACTAAGAAGGACAAAAAGATTCAGGAAACCATTTCACCTGACAACATGAAGTCTGTAGATTTGCCCGTTTCACCTTAAGATGCTTATATTCAGCCCCAAAATACAGGATCATTGCAAACATTACAATATTTATTGCTCAGCTGAGATCTGAAAATGAAAACAAAACACTCTATCCTCTTACTGCCACCTCTGAAATTCTTCTTCGTGCCACTGTCAGTGTTGGTTCCCCCTTTCACTTCATCAGAGTAAAAATCTACATCTGTTCTACATTTAAGAGACAACATTCACAGTTTTTCAGACTGCCAGCACCAAAAACTAACAACCAAGTTCTAATCAGTGACAGAGATGTGCCTACACTTGCTGCCCACTCCCACTAAAATAAGGAATCGGGGACACGAACACTAGCTTTGACCCAAGTGCCCAGATTAGCAACCTCCCACCTGCCCCCCCCTCAGAAATCAATATATTGCTGTGCTTAAAAATGGTTTGCTGGAAACTTCTCAGAAGCAGCCTGGTGAGGGTGATTATCTGAGGATCTTAAGTGAGGCTTTAATAAGGTTCTACTGTATACAGTACATCTAAAATAAAGCCCACTAAAAATAACAATGAGAGGAGATGATTGTAGAGGATCTCACTCTCTCAGCATCATTTCTAGCTTGTGCCCAGATCACTACAATAAAGATATCTTGTCAGGCCACGAGGACTCAACAGGCCTAATCAATAGCTGTTATTTTTTTACAAGTGCCAACAAAAGAAAAACATAATTTATGCTACACAACATGCTGAAAATAATTCGTACTAATTGGACTGCCTAAAATTCCCCTTCTGTCCTTCTGTTTTCAATTGCTTTTAACTTTGCAAACTTCGACTGTCCACACTGAAATGCTTAGCCTCCGAGCTAGGGAAAAAACAAAAACACAGGAGTAACAAGGGCAATATTACTTTCTTGCAATCTGACAGTTTAAGCTGCCATTTCTAAGCAAAATTAGCATTGAATTTTAGTGTCTAACTTCCTTCAACTGTTTTTTAAAAGACAGCTCAAGAATGCCAGATTTTGTCAAGTGAAGATTAAATGAGTACAGACCTCTTTCAGCATTGTCTTCAGAAAAAGTTAGAAGACTGCAGACAGCTGCGACATACTTTAATGTTTGTAATACATATTCTAATATTCTGCATCCTGATTAATCCCTGGGACTTGTAACAGCCCTTTGGAAGCACACAGAATAAATCTTATAGCTTGTTGATTTTTTTTTTTTTATTTTCATAACCACACACAAACATTACACAGCACTACAAGGGGCCTTCGAGGCCATTAGGTTTGTCCCTCTGAATACTACAGCCAGCACGTGATACGACGCTTTTCATTAATGTAGAGAGTTCGTCTGTAAAAATAGTTTGGCTGTTTGTTTTTGGTTTGGTTTGTTTTTTTTTCTCTCTAACATGCTGCTCCAGAACCTCACTGATCTAACGAATACAAACCTCCTAATTTCTTCCCACTCTACTTTGCACTGGTGCAGCCTCTTCTTGAGTCCTGTGCACAATTTTGGGTACCACAATACAAAAAAGATATAAAGCTATTAGAGAGTGTCCAAAGGAGGGCTACAAAGGGTGAAGGGTCTAGAGGGTTAGTCATATGAGGAGCAGCTGAGGTCACTTGGTCTGTTCAGCCTGGAGAAGAGGAGACTGAGGGGAGACCTCACTGCTGTGTGCAACTTCCTCATGAGGGGCAGGCACTGATCTCTTCTCTCTGGTGACCAGTGACAGGACCCAAGGGAATGGTATGAATCTGTGTCAGAGGAAGTTCAGGCTGGGTATTAGAAAAAGCTTCTTCACCCAGAGAGTGGTTGGGCACTAGAACAGGCTCCCCAGGGAAGTGGTCAATTTTATCCATAGCCAGCCTTTCTTGTTTTAGGAGCACTACCATGTCCAATAATAAGAACTGATGCTTGCCTGTGTCTCCTGGAAATAGGTAGAATTTGGAATAGCATTATTTAACTTTGAAGTTACTCCACTGATGAACCTGGCTTACTAGATGACCAATGATGAATCCACAGGCAGAATTTGTCCTATGTTTGCTTGGGAGCATATGTCCTTCTTATAGCTGATCAACACTGCTTCCTAAACTAAGCTCACCAAACACATTATTATCTCTTACAGGGGGAACATATGAAAGAAAGCTAACATGGTAACTGAAAGTTATTCATAAAGGGAAGAAGTAATAAAATATTTCAGAAAAAACCTCTCCACTACCATTTATCTACTAACCTATAAATCATACTTTCATGAACTGTGTATTGTGATTAAAACCAAAACAAAACAGAAATCACTACTAATGAGTATTATTCATGTTATCACAGGAAAAGGGCAGTTTGCAGTCTCTGTCCTGCTTGGAGAACTTTGGATCTGGTGCATAGCTATCTAACAAGATATGGGTAGCAAAGCTGAGCATTTGTTTTTACCTAGTATTTTAACTGTGGTAACACAAAGGAAAGGTTGGATACCTTCCCAAAACAAATGAAGATGCATTCCAAATCCTAAAACAAAAGTTACAAGCTACAAAAGAAACATACCAGGCTGTCAGGCCAAAGGTGTTACTGGGGGAACAGACAGGTACAAGGCATTTGCTGGGGGAAGGTGGGTCAAGTAGTACAGTGTTCTGCACAAAAGGATGAAGGACAAGCAAAACTAGGGGGCACTGGGGATGGAAGAAAGGTGGTCACTGGGTTTTCATGAAAAGTGCCTATTTCTGTAGCATTTTTCCATAACTCTACTGCAACCGAGCAGAATTATGCTCAGGAAGAATCTCGGTACCTGAGGCTTCTTCTTTCTTTTCTTTAGTGATCCAGTGTGGGCTCAGGTCTTACAGACTTAGACCAAGTTGTATGTGAACTATCAACAGAAGCAATATTTCAGAAGAAGCCTGCCCTGTCCTTGACAGGTCTGGAGAGGAAACTGGCTGCTCCACAGTAGAATGAAAGGGAGAAACAGCAATTGGTTAACACAGAGAACTAGGGAGTGTGGCTCGAGTGTTATCTCAAGCCTTGGACTAACCTGACAAGATATATGTACATCAGATTTTGAATTTAATTAGGCCAAATGCCTGGTGACCATCCTGTGATTGCATAGCATGGCTCAACTCTAACAACTCGCATGTGGAAATACCTGAGGAACAGAAATAAATTTTCATATAGAAAATGTTGAATGTTAGGCTCTGTTCTAACATGTGGCTATGCTGTTAGGATAGTAGCAGCACAAAATCAATGCATAGTCTAATGCAGGAGCTTTTTACCATTCACTCCTAAGTTTATTAATTTTCAAAAGGGTTCATGCTGTTATTTTGTCCAAAATTTGCATACACATTTCCAACAGATAATTAATATTTACTACAAAGACTAAGGAAAGTATGATAGATAAGGCTAACCTGTACTTCCATTACAACATGAAGGGTTTAATAACTGTGACATAACCTGCCCTTGCAGTGCAGAAATAATCACCCCATGTGCACAAGAGGGAATTTTTTTTTTTTTGCAAAAGAAACTTTTTTTCATACTGTGAGACTTTAAAGTGCATCACTAACTGCATCTATATGCATGCATGTGAAAAAAAATTCTGTTCTTACAATGGCTTCAAAAATTCAAGCAGGGTAAGCAGAGGATACTGCTTTGAACGAGGAAGCATTGACAAAAAATAATTATGAGTGAAAATATTCTTTTGTGGCATTGTGGAATTATTCTACCTGACTTTGTAAAGGAGTAAAAAACTCCTAGAGATAGACAGGCAGGTGATCAATTAAACTGACATATCAGGACCGAGTTGAGTATTCATTCAGTTTCCACCCAAACATTGAATCCTCTGTTGGAATCTCTCTTAGGAAGTAAAGCTTGCTCTTTGTCAGTTCTATTAAATACAATTAGCTGAGTGATAGATTCATGTACAGGAACAGTGGCATTATTAATGCAGAACCCTGAAGAATCCTTATATCCATATCCCACTGTGTTGATTTTGCTGTAGTCACTGTTAAAATCACAGGTTAACTTACGTATGGAGAAAATCAACTTTCAAAAGATCCAAGAGAGAAAATCGTATTTACAAATGTGCCAGCTTCAATTTCAAGGTCTACAAGATTGCAGGAAAATGTAATAAAAACAGAGGATCACTTTTTCTATTCTTTCAACTTACACAGCTAATCAAATCTTCCAGATCTAGACAGTGCTATAGATATGTATGAGAATGAAAATAAGAAAGATAACCATAGACATTGAAGAACAGATAAAAATCATCAAATGCATTACCATAGTTTTGAACGATGACAAAAATGGCACTTGAGTGAGATATTACCCTCCAGCTTCATCACACTCAATGACACATTTAATGTCAGAGTAAAATTTATAGGATATTAAAGCAAACAAAACCGTGTTTAAAGCAATGCTAATGTTACTTTGGTGTTTGCACACAAACCACCAGAAGTTTGCAAATTTAAACTTGACACATAGGCCTTCATCTGTTTTATAAACACAAACGGCAACATTTGCACCGAGTGCATAGATCTGGGGTGCAGCTTTTAATTTTGTGTATGGATTTCAACCCCAGCTTTTCAGTTCCTTGTCCAGGTGGTTGGGCACCACAACCTGGCTTCTACTAACGAGATATTACAAAGCAAAACATTACAGCTGTAAGGCTACCCAAAGGATCTAGGAATTTCTATGGCCAAGGGTAATATTTGGGGGCATGTGTCCTGTGCTAAAAGTGATCCAAGTCATGTTTCAGACACAGAGTGATTTCTTTCAAAAAACAGCTAGGATTTCCTCCCAGTAACACAAAAAAGTGCATATATGTCCATCTAGGTCCATTAAGCATATATTTCATCTTCTTTTTCCCTCCATTTTTCTTCTTTGTAAGATCTTCCTGTTCATATCCACTTATTAATTACTACCAGAGGCAAAAGACAACATGTAAAAATAACCAATTTGATTATGGCAAATCGAATCTATTGTTTTCAAAAGTAAAATAAATCAAACAAAGCCCTTCTTTTATCATAGCAGCTGAAATAGGTATATTGCATATTTCAATTAGTTCAGTTTTTAATTCTTCAGCATTCTCTACACCATGTGAGAATAGCTACCACCACTCTTCTTATTGCTGAGTATTATGTTTCCTGAATTCATAAAGTCACTTAGGATGTGCCTGATCTAAAATATGTCTCTAAATCTACCTTTGTATAGTGTGGCCTAAGTTTAAGAGAATTTTATGCTATGTTAATAGCGTCATAATTTTTTTTCCACAAAGCACTGATCTAATCTCTTTATTACAAAAGTACTGGGAAAAGCACCATTCTAGTATTTTAAGGAGGACCTCTTCTAAAAGTGTTGTACATTTGTGAAGAAGCATTTGGGGAATTTAAATAAGCTCTCTTAAAAAAGCTAAATTTTAATTTACAGAAAAAAATAATAAAATTAAAAAGAGGGAGAAATTATATGGACAGGTTTTCTAGTCCATCATATTAAGAACTGAGTAAATTATGCTTTTTTTGTTAAATACTTCCTTTTGTTGACTCCAAGTGGGACTAACAGAGTAAACGAGTAGAATTGATATGTGCTATTCCTATCCATGATGCCACAGTTTCATCAACCAAATACCACAGACAAAGGGATTTTGTAAGAAAAATGCAACCCACAAGTACAAGTAAGTCAAGTATTAAATTATTCAATGTGCATTACCGTCTTACTCTTCTCACTTAAATTCCAACTGCACCACAGACAGAAATACCAGAGTTGTTTTTTGTCACCTCTCACAAAAACTTGGTTAATTAGCGTAGCACGGAGCGATGCCCCTGGTACACACGTGACAATATACACCCACACACTAATTCACTCTGCCACATTCAAACTTAATTAGGTGTGAGCCCAAGCTGCGAGGTTCAAATCCATATCTGGAAATGCACTGTGTTGGCTGGAACACAGGAGTGAGCTTGAGGTGATTCAAACTTAGGTCCCCACTCTGTTCTGTCCCCCAGCTCACATCTACATCAGTCTTCTTTTAGTCTCTGGTCTCTGAGGCAAGAAATGCTTTTACAGTTTGCTGATACAAACCCAAATACACGGGACCCCAGTCTGAGTTTGCACCTCACAGGGTTACCACATCTGTAAATAAATAAAAATACCAAGAATACTGGGCTTAGGTGACAGTTGTCTCTTCCACGAGGAGGAATACTGAAGATCTGAAACACTGGAGTAGTCCAGAATAGATGCTATTACTGGCTAAATAGTAAAAGTGACAGAACCTCATTTCTAGAATAGTGCTGATTTTAAAACTCAGAGGGAATAGTCTTACAGGAAATCAGTGCTGACTAATTTTCTTTCCCAGAACAGCTTTTGAAAGGAGAAGGTGGCCATTCAAGCTATGGGGCTCCACTGCTTCCAGGACAGGGATGATAAAGTGGATCAGACATGAAGTTTCGCTACTGGCAGATCCTGAGCAAAGAATATGTGAGCCTCAACATATACACTGTTGGGACTTTTTGCACTGCACAAATAGACAGAGACTAAACAGAACAAAAATTCTCAAGGAAAATCAAAGTGAAACATTGAACTACTTGTAATATATCACTGGATTAAAGTTTCCTTCTCCTGAAATCTTTCTGGAAAAAGGTTCATGTTGGCATCTGAATTGCTGAGGTGGTGTTTAACTAATGCACAAACAGAAAGGAAAATATTCTAGAAGCTGAGAAGTGAGTGGTGGTAGCAAGAAGAGTGTAATTTAATAGCCTGAAGCTGTCTGATATACAGTCTGAGCATAACCACATTAAAAGAAACCTTGTAAACCTTCTGACTGTTAACTATCTGTACCGAATGGCACACCAAATCCTTTTAAATACAACTTATTTTGGCTGAATCCTGTCAAGGCAAAATTAGCCCATGCTGCTTACAACTGAAATTACACACTACCATTCCATTCAAAGCTTTCTTGCTCCAGGTCTTGCCTCCCACATTGTTTGCATTTATGTAGCTTTCCAAAGTGCAGTTGAACATCATGGGACAGCACCGGTCGGATTTGATAATTTATGCACAGTCTTATTTTTGCTACTGAATATCGTGTCTTAGCATCACCCCTCAAGTCTGTCCACCTCACCAAGCGGAGCTCTTCCATAGCAGGCTTTACACAGGTATAATACAATCACTTCATGAGCTATGCAGTGGCTGAAGGATCTACCCCTAACACAGAGAAGACACTTCCGAAGGGGAGAAAGAGCTTAATAGGTTAAATGATACTGGAGCCCTGCAACCAACACAAGAGAGTTTCAGCAGGAGATGTTCTGGGCTCTTGATCCAAAGTCCACTGATTTCCACTGACTTCAGTAGGCTTAGACAACCACTAAGTAAGATCACAGTTACTACTTTTGCTTTTGCTGAATTCTCTGAAGTTTTAAAGAATTAAATCCTTCATTTTATTCGACCAGAAGAACCAACCTAACACCAGTGCAGTTTCACGCAGCGAACATCTTTGAAGGAGAGCAGCTAAGGTGAGTACACACCACAGGACCTCTAGGTTATTTTCTTCTTCCCCTTTTTAGCTGAGTTTGCTAACAAGTGTGCCAAATAGGCACAAATAGGATTGTTAAGGTTTTATTTAATATGGTTACTTCTTTTAGTGCCACGAGCCATCGTGATGCCATCATTCAGTGCAATACAGTTAGTCTATGGCTCATCCATTTCTTTGTCACCAATGACTGCATAAAAATACAAGAAAGCCCAAAACAAAACACAAGAATCCTCCCTGAAGTACTCACTGTTCTCCTAAAAAAAGAGAGGATCCATAGAAAGTCAATACAACCAACTTGCTATGCCCTCTGGTAACTCAAGGATAGGTTTATTTAATCTTCTGTAGCTCTTTAAACACTATGAATAGTCAACAAATTAGCTGAAAACACCTATCACAGAAGACAAATGACAATATTGTTCATGTTCACACACTGAAGGGAAAGAAAATTTTTGGATTATGAATTCTCACTTTTCTATCAAACAGTCTCAACATGTCTCTCAAATATTAACTTAATGTCACCATCTCTGTGGAGAGGAAGGGTTAGGAAAGCAGAAAGCCTAGGAATCCATGCTGGAAGTCAGAATCCACGCAGAATCCATGTTCTAGCACTTGCGGTGCAGGCTGGAGATACAAGCATTCTGAAGCACAGCCAGCATAGCCTTTGGCTTTAAAGAGTTTGGGTGACTGTCTCCTACAACCACCACTGGATGTGTGGGAGGGGAAGTTCCACCATGTTGAGTTTGCCCTGCAGGTGAAACTTAGAAGTCAAACTGCCTGCGTCATAATATTTTCTCATCATCTCACAGTGAAATGTCACAGCACAACGCATCACACTAACTCTGAGAATGCTTCAAGATCTTTCATTTTCTCTTGGCCAAGATTATCTAGTCTGCCTAGATAAAATGATAAAATCTGCATCGGCCATGCATATGTAGAGAAAATTTAAAGTTTAGAATTACAGTTGTGATTCATAATGGTTGGCTGAATGGGAACAGCGTGTTTAGGCCATTTACCTTAGACTCCTCTGGGCATCTGAGCTGGTATCAAGGTATGTCAAGTTATGTGTTTAAGGGTTGACCTTCCCATGGAATTGATGAAGCTGGGCAGGCATTGTCACAGTTCAAATTAGCCCATCTAAGTTAGACATACAGCAGTATAAATATCCTTCTTAAAATATGGAAGAGAAATATGGAAGAAAAAGTCAGAATTTTTTCCAAAAAGTATCTTCCTCTTGCCATACAGATTTTTATGCTTCAGGGAAAGGGTTAAATGGTGTCTCCTAAACCACAGAAGCTATTACCCATACTTTGATTCAATACAATGGAAGTGGGGAAAAAGAGAGAAGGAACAGGTCAGGGGCAGTTCTACAGGAATGAACTCAGGTCTAGAAAAAGGCTTGTAACCAACTTTTTAATTTACTATTACATTTCTTTCAGCTAAGTCCAAAAAAGTGGGGAGGGGGTTCTGACTGGATAGTTTGCAAACTGTTAAACAGTTATGGGAATAAAACAAGGGAAAATTTTACTGTTTGTATTTCCTGTATTTCATAGTTTCGCATGAACCTTCTTGTTTGCACGAGTCTTCCTTCCATTGACACTCCTCAAGAGCACTCTTGGAGATCTCTAACCAGGGCAACTAACTAAGCCTCCTAAAACTATGTTCTAGCCACATTCCCTATAGCTGTAAGAACATCCAAATGTTCTCAGAATGTTCAACAAACTGTTTTAAAACCAAAGATGTGACAGTGAAAGCAAGCAACTTATACAACAGAACTAAACTAACTGATTGGTTCTCCAGCAGGAAAAAAACGAACAGAAAAGTGTTCATTAAAGGAAAGAAGCATTAATTCTAAAAGGTTCATATGATTGACTTACTAGGATAACAGCTTGAATTATTATCACACAGCAACCTCAGATGGAAATATCCCTAAAGCGCCGATGGACCTTGTCCAAATGCAAAACATCTGAACATCTTCTCGTAAGACAGGCTGCAATATGACCTCGCAGAACACGGCCACTTGTAACTGCTTGTACACCCCCTCTTACCCCCAGCCTACCTGCTAAATCTGTGATCCCTGAAAGAAGACAACGCTACAGTAGTTTACAATAGGTACAGAAGAATCATGCAAGGAGGAATCAGAAATAGCTAACAAGTTGCAAATTCTTATTTTTCATGATGACTTCCTCATGACCATGCTCTGAAACTGCAGAAAAACACAATAATTATACATTATACTTGTTTTAAAGCGGTTTTGCTTAACTGCACTTACTCTTCTAGCTTAGCAGAAAACTGTCTGCTATAACTGTCTTGAGGTGAAATACTTCCAGGCATTTCTTGTATTGAAAAATATCCCATGGATAAGTCCAGAGTTTTTGACTGTGGAAAAAGGTGGGCAGAAATGGACTAGGAAAAAAGTTATATACTTTGTGGCTTCCTCAAAACTTGAAAATAAAATCCACTTAAAAGGACAAAAGGCAAGGTAGAAGTCCAGTACTTCTTTGTCACATGAACTGGTCAGAAAATGTTAAGATTTTGAAAATTCTAAATCAAAATTTTGAAGAAAATAATGATGAAATGTTACCTTTACTAGTGCATATTAAGTGAGTAAGGCTGTTTTTTTTATAATACTGACATTATAGTTATTGGTAAAGAAAACACAAAGTAAGCATCATCTCTGCCTCAATAGGTTTATAACGTAACAAATTTTTTAAAAGTAGTGCAGATGTTGGGCTTTCTCTTTCCTGTCCTCCACTGAAGAGCAGAAATAGGCATAAGTTTACATTAGCTTCTCAGAGGAACATAAACACATGCACATATGTAGGCACACAAGGAAATACACTGGTCTAATCTTAACTCTGTTGACTTTGTGACAGCCCACCAATGCCACATAAATGTGCTTATCTCCTGTGTTTTTCTGAAAGTGCTGAAAAATGTCATCTTCCATGACCTAGATGGAATCCAAAAAATCTAGACACATGACCACTGACAAGCAGTCCACCTGGAGAGGAGAGAAATACTTCAGTGTATCGTCCAGGACACCCATCAACAGCTGACACAGAAAGTTTTCTTCAAAGGTACCAAAACAACTGCTTTATTATGGAAAGTAAAAAACCTCCTTTTCTCTCATGTTGGAAGCAAATCTAACCAAAAGGTTGGTGCAACTGAAAACAAGTGCAGCTATTTGAATGCGGTTGCTTTGAGGTTTATGTATCAAAGATGGTTGGCAATAGTTAGCAGGACAGAGAATTTTTTGCTGCCTTACTCGGGGAAATTTTAGCAATTTAAGCAATACATTTACCATTATAGCTTTGAATGCAAATGAGGATTTTTTTCAGCTTAGCTTACAGTCCTTTCTAGACAACAAGCTAAACTGAAAATGTCACTGTTTCTCCAAAATAAGAACAAACACACAGCCGGTCGTGGCAATATACTGATAATTTTAAATTTGCACTGTTGGCTTTATGAACATAGGAACTTGGGAAGTACAGCTTATTATATATTGGGGTTAGAGATCTGTAAGAACAGTCAAGAACTGCATTTAATATCTCATCTAACAGAAATCACTGCTTAATTAAAAGCCTATCAATAGTCTACACTATATTGACATTCCAATGCACTTTACATAGTCATGTCCTGTTGATATCAAATTTTCACTGTTACTTTTGCTATTACTGTCACTTTTCTTGCTTGCCTCAGAGATGCTTGTTCATGCTCATCGAATCTAGTTAATGGATGTTAATGAGCTCTTTCAAGAATACAAGTGGAAAGATCGGAAAAGTCAGTAGAAACAAAGGGAAAATAAGATATGGAACTGAAAGATGAAAACTGAAAGAGGAATAAATAACCAGAGCCTGTTTTTCCTCATGTTCTGTATTTATTCTGTCACTGGTGAAAGAAAGTGATGGAGCAATCTTTCCTCTCCACCCAAACACCAGACTTCAGGTAAATCTTCCTCTACTTATTCCAGTTGCATGAGAATGAAACAAAGGAATGGACACACAGGTCCCTTGGGTTCTGGGCCACAAAGGGGCTTCCTTAGTCCCTGAGGACGGGAACAGGTTTTATGAATTCAGCAGCATGAATATTTGTGTGCCTGCAGACTCCTCCTGAGCCAGGCCAGAGCATTCCACAGCCCCCCACCCTTTCTATGTGTGCTCTATCTATCTTCTAAGAGATAATAAGAGTATGTAGATATCTCTTACACCTTTGGATTGTCAAACACAAATCAGTTGGCAAAAACTACTAAATGCAAAGTCGAAGAAATTTAAATATTGACTTGAGTTGCAAAATTCAGATTTTGAATACCCCTAAATTTAGATGTGTAGGGTCAAGAGTTTAGGTTTGGTCCCTCACCCACAGGGAAACCAGCTGAAAAATGTGCTTACCTGTTAACTCTCAGAATCATTAGTGTGAATTGACAAGGTTTTACTGCATATAGATAAGATTAATGGAATCCTTCAAGTTGCACAAAACCCTCAAAGGTTTGGAAGTACTATTTAATTTGAGTAAGCAAAGCAGACACACATATTTTTATGTTGAAGACACTGGGATCTGATTCAGTCTCACTCACTTCAATTTTACACACAGATAATTTCAGTGATGTCACTGGAATTACCTGACTTTTACAATGGTGCCATGCCAAAGGAGATTCAAACCATGTGTCTGCAAGGAAAGGAACGTGCAAAAGAGAAAATATGACATGAAAAATATGTGTAAACTAGTCTTTGTAGAATTAAGTTAACCACCACATAATCTTAAAAAAAGGCTGTACCTTTTAACAGTATTCAGCACCAAGGAGATGGAGACAGCTTGTTGTAGAAACCATGAGTCCAACATCAACTCTGGTGCAAGAGGTGGTGGGGATGAGATGTGGAGATAGAAGGAGTAAGGAAGAAGCTATCCAGCTCAGGGACCATAAGCATGTTTGGATTCAAAATTCAGCTGCTTTTCAAACTAGTGGCTTCTTACAAAGCAGAAACTAAACCTATACTGATAAATCCTTGTAAGCAAGAACATTTGGCAATGCATCTTCCAGCAGCGCTTGATGCAGGTTTAAACAATGAAGTGTCACATACACTATAAATGAAACTGCATCAGAGCCTGAACTCTTTAATTTCCCTAAAACAAAATGCTTGAACTCTGAGTAGAGAAAGTATTCCATCAGAGTCTATCCTTTCTTTATTTGAAGTTTCAATCATTTCAGTTAATTTTTTTAAAAAGGCAGTATTTTATAGGAAGTATTGCTTTGATCTAAGGAGATTCGTGCCCAGTAGCAGCTTCTATGAAATCAGAATTTTAGATTAATATATTATTGATTAAATTCTTACATTAAGGAAATGTTAAACTCTACTAAAATGTGTCTGATGTACCACTGTAGCTCCAGTATTTATGCATGCAGTATGAGAGACAGAGCAGAATTCAAGATAAGCAACCACAGCTCCTGCTAATGCTAGTAGCACAGTACACACCACTTGTATGTATGTAAATACGTATGTAATTTGGTCCTACATATCCACAGCCTCCTGTGCACTTCACAGCTAGTATTCCAGATTTTAATACTAAATGGGACCTTCAGGAAACCTTTCACATTTAACTGGAAAATACTACAGTTGTTTACTAAGGAGTGGGAAATTTGAAGACGTTGCTTCATGTTCTACTTAAATGTCTGAGAAGAAAGGTAGCGATGATGGCTCACCCAAAGATTGATGCATAGGAATACAGTTATTTCACAACGAATAAAGCTTCTCTAGGAAGACATTAATGTGGGGGCCTTCAAAAACAGCCACAACTGTACTGGAATTTAAGATCCTGCTCAGATAGCTGCAATTCTCTATTACAGACTGAATATGCCAAAAAGAAGAGATACATTTTAAGCTGGAAATGAAATCAGCACCTGGCCTGCTAAATTAGATGGTACTTCAGCATCTGACTTTTTATCTTTCATATAACTGCTACAGTTTTTGGGTTTTTTTGTTTTTCTTAAATAATAGAATTCTTCATCTAAGCATAAGAATAAAGAGTAAAAGGAAAAGAATTTTACTGGCAATACTTGAAGTATTTCTTATTTTAACAGAATTTTCTTGAAGAAATTCAAAACTAAAAGAAAATTAAAATCTTAAGAAATGAGGTTTCAAATGTGATGTCTTTAAGCTACAAAAACAGCGTCCTTATTTATGTACAAGACAGACTATACAAAGCATTATTATTTTTTTAAAAGTTCCCTTCTATTTGGCTACCTGGTCTGCTGACAAAAGGTTACCTACTTTGATCGCCACTTTTTAAGTACGTCATTTTCCAAGGAACGTGCAAAAGGATGCCTGAATAATCCTATCCAGTGTTCTAAGGACAGCTTGCAACATAAGTCAAGGGAGCAGCCTCTGTTCTATACCAGTTGAAAATGTGGCCAGACAACTGCAATGAGTGGAAATCTTAAAGGCACAGAAAGCCTTCCTTGTCAGGATTCAGGTCTGGGTAATCCACAAGTGCTCTCTGACTCTGAAGCACTGGTAATGGACTATAGATCCTGACCACATAGGAATAAGTCACATTAGAGAGTGTCTACTGAAATCAATAACATGTATCCAGTGTATGATTTTTTTCCCCCTACAATTCTTAAGGCTACCATGTGTATGTCATTAATCTAACAACTGAAAGGTATTTAAAATGTTTGCAGTTCAAGGAACCTCCTGTTAATACCAGATATGAAAATTAAATGTACATTAAGGCAAAAGGGAAAAGAGAGACCAGTGCTTCTAAAATGAAGGCTTTATTTTCGGCAATAAAAATTTAGAGGCCCCCCCCTCCCTTCCTCCCTCCCAGACCCTCAGGTTGATTCATCTCTCATTCAAATTTAAAATGCACAGAGAGGCTGCAACAAACCCACAGAAGATTGATATGCACCGCACTCCACACATGGTTTAGCTCTTTATTCCAAAGTCTGGCATGACGATGTTGGGTTTTGTGATATTATTATTGCAATATATAATAAACAGGGTTCGCTGTAAAAACAGTGCAATGCGAGTCCCCTTTAAAAAAAAATACAAATTGTTACTATAGCGCTTTGAGAGAAAGGGAGCGAGAGATTCACAATGCAGGCTCAGAACTTGGCAACCTGTAAAAGTGCCCAGTCGAAAATTACTAACAGCTGGAGATGACAGTTGTTTTAACAGCTGAGCTGACAGGATTAATTTAAATGCACTGAAATCAAAAGTAGATAACACCTGTTTAGTCTTCCAGGGCCATTCGACAAGGTAGGCCAAAGGAAAAAAGCAGAGCCAGGGCTGTCTGTGCGGGCGTGTGTGCACGCGTGTATGTATGTATGTGTGCATGTATGTGTGTGCATGCACATGTGGGCCCTTCCCTCCTTTTTTCTCCCCCTCCCTGTGCGGACGACAGGAGGACTCAAGAAAAGAATGACATACTTTTGAAGGCTGGGTGTGCGGGGGAGATCGGTGCCTTGTCACACAATAACTGAGAGGCCAACCCCCGCCAGCTTGAAACATCTGGTTCCCATTGTGCCCACCCTCCTGCTCACCCTTCTTCCCCCTTCTCTTATCCAAGGTCTTTGACCCAAACCCAACAATGGATAAAGATCACTGGGTTTTAAAGCTGCAGTTTCTCACTCCTGCATCCCAGCGATCCTCCTGGGTTAATTAATGCATTCTCTTTGAGCTCCGAGTCACCGAAGCTCCCACACGCTCCCTCCCACCCGCTTCTTCCCCAAACTAAAAACAAAACAAAAAATTCCTCACCTTCCTGCCATGCCAGAGCTTGTAACTCGCATGTCCACAAAATAAATAAATAAATTCTACGAGGCATGTGAGGAAAAGCGTGTGAAAACAGCAAGAAATTTTTTATGTGGCAGGCAAGGAGGAAATGATTTTTATCTTTGCCTCTAAGGCTACGATCTCCCACTCCGGCACGTGCGCACAGCGTCCTGTGCCACAAGAACTGCGAGCCCACAGGATCACAGCTGGATGTCCCAGCACAGCCCTTGCTCTGGGTAAGAGCACCAAGAGATTCAACACGGAGAACTGTCTGGCCCTAGAAAGGAGAATCTGTGGAACCCAGATCTTTTCCGAGTACTGTAACTACCACACAAAGCTACTGTGCCAACTTCCCATCGCCCAAACAACCCTATGGGCCCAACCCTCCAGCTGCTCCACTTGCAGCAATCCCACTGAGGCAAAAGTGAGCTCTGCTACTGAATCCAGGCCAAAGGCTCCTAAACTCAAGCTGCAGTCTCATTTCTAGTTAGGCAGACAAATGAGTCCGAGTTGTAACAGACCTATGTCCAGTCCCTTCCTGTAAGCAGGACCACTGTCAGGCTGCATCTCCCAAGCAACAATTAAACTTCACCATTGTGAAGAAGTACACAGCTACTACTGTCAACCCTGCTTTAAAACCAAAATTGGACATTGGACACAGAGAATGAAGTTCATTTGGCAAATCCATCAAAAAAACCACCCCATAAAACAAAACCCAGAAACTGTGTTTTCTGAGTCTGCTCTGTGCTTTTAGCCACAGGACCAATCTTTTCTCCTTGTATTCCTTCAGGGATGAGAAAAAAGCAGCCCTACAGTTGTTACAATGATGCTGCAGCTCTACACTTTATAACACAAAGGGTTGTGTTCAGCTCTTCCTTCATGTTCCACAGCCCTTCAGCAGGACGAAGGTGAACTGAAAAGCTCACGTGCTCACTTCAGCTAACTGCAAGCCCATCCACTGTGCTGTCACACCAATATCAAAGCATGGTTGGCACCTTCATTTTTTGTAGTTGAAAAAAAAAAAAAGAAGTGTTCAATAGAATGGTTCAGAAGATGTTTGATTCATTGATATCAAAAGTTGGAGAATCACAGATGTTCTCAGCTACAGCATTAACCCTTGCCGGAAAGAAAACCAGAAAGAAAACCATCCATGGTAGCTTTCTTTTAGCTGCGGGTTTCAGCGTACTCAGCTTGTATTCTCTTTACATTTCCAGCCACTAAAGCTCCCACACGTTCCCTCTCACCTTCCTCTTTCCCAAACAGCACAGAGCTTCATATAGGCTAATTCACCGTGCCAAGAAAAACAGAACGATTCTTAACTAAGCTGCATTTATTTACTTATTTCAGAATTTCAAGTCCTCATTTAGCATTTATTGTCCAGGCAAAACTATTTATCTGGACACATGTAAATAATAATGTCAATTCTGACAGGAGAAAGAAGATCCAAAGGCACTTCTCAGGTGTGAGTCCTGTACGCAACAAATTTAAGTAAAACTCAAATCAGCAGAAATTTACCTATATAAGTTTCAAGTCTGGGTCTAAAACTGTCTTCGCTTTGTTTAACAAGAAAATACCAGGACACTTTAAACTCAAGTCACGTGAACCTTTCTCTGGAGGGTACACTTTGGACACTAAAGTAATTTTAATGAAGCTGGGGAGTGCCTTGTGATGGACTGTACCTGAGTTTAACTACCACAACCCAGTCTATATGCAAGAGGATTTAATGCACAATGCTGTGTTGTCCATCTTGCCAGCTTTGTATTCAGGGCAGGAAAACTCTTTTAAAAGACAGACACCAATGCCAGTCCTCACCTGCTCCTGGGTAGGAAAGGGAAAAAAACTTCAGTCTAATGAGATATAAAACTTTCTAACTTGCTGAAGTGTTGAAGTTTTCCAGCAAACAAACCTAGAGATTCCCAATATGTTACTAAAATATTGGGCTAATACTAGAGGGCATTTTCCCTGTTATTTTTCACATCCACGAACCTCTGCATGTCTGGATTCTGGCCAAGTCTGGAAACAGAAGTGCCAAGGAACATGTGAGAGGCTGTTCTCCTGACAATTCCAATTTGGCTGGTTGCTGGAAATGACAGAAATCTCCAGAGAAAACCAGCACTAACGACAGTTCATTGCCCGATATGCAGCACAAGATCCTTACTGCCTACCACAAAAAAATCTGGAAATACTTCAAAGATGGGGGAAAAAAATAGAATAATATGGAGAGAACGTATGTTTTAAAAAATAAAGAAATCCTCTACTCCTTATGAACACACGCCAAAACAGCAGCAGTGGTAGTTGTACTAGCAGTGATAATGATGATGATGATGATGTCAGGAAGGCAAAATCGCCCTTGCTTATATCCATACTTCATTCTTACAAATTTTATACAGCCTATCTGCACTTCTAAATCATTAATTTCCTTTAATATTTACAGGGGGAAAAAAAACCTACTCTTGCTTTTTAAAGGGTTTTTTCGAAGTTCTCAGTCTACTGGGCATGCAATGATAATTGCTGCTCTGTTCTGCTTAATGATAGAGTCCTTTCCCTGCACAAAATAAGAAGCAGTTTCTTCCCCGCTTTTTATTTCTTTACACAACTCAGAGGCTCAAAGAAGATAATTACAAACAATGCCTGAAGAATGGTTCAGTTAATGTTAATTTATACAACAAACTAATTACTACCAAATGGTAAAAAATCACATGTGGAAGTTCCTGTCTCCCACGCACACAACTAAACCAGCAGCCATCTGTCTCAGCCTGGGAGCTCTCAGTGACAACCGAGGAAAGCAAGGCAAAGGATGAATCCAGATACACTAGCTGCTTCTTCTGACACAAAATCATGGCATTCAAACACCAGGCTCTGTATATGGTGATCTTAGCAGGGGCATTTTTTTCCCCTTCCATTTATAAAACAAACAAACAAACAAACAAAGTACCTGTATCTGTATCTACCTCTCTATCTAAATTCTGTCTCAATATCAAGAATTTAGGATGAGGTCTAAAATATCTCCATTTATCAGCTGTAATTCTTCCTCCTGGCAATTTCTCTGCAACACTCTTTGTAACATCCTTAACTACCATAGAGCATGAGGTGAAACAGTCTTTGAATCTTCTTACAGTATGTTAGACATCACGATGGAAAAATGTGCTTTTTTTGTTTCAACATCTTTTTCTCAACCTGAGAAAGCAATTTTCTCCAAAACCTTGAAAAATCAAAGTCAGTACAATTGTTAAACACTTTTGTGGGATGCTCATTAAAAACTGACAGGGAGAAAAGGGCTAGGGACAAATCCTGAAGCATTTGTTCAGTTTAAAGTCTCACTGAATTCAATGTGAGTGTTACTTTATTGAGGACTTCAATACCAGATCCTTTACATGAATAAGGACCTTGGCACTTTGACTGTTAATTATTCTCTGATTAGCTTGCATCTACTGAAACAAACTAAACACAATATTATCCCCTAAGCTCTGTTCAAGAAATCTCAACTCCAATATTCTCCTCTCCCTGTGAGATCAGAACTCCAGCAGTCATCAAAGAAAGTGCTGTACATGAATAGGAGCAAAATATCAGAGTTTAGATTCACAGTACAGATTTCAGAGGAGAAGGTTTTTTTCTCTAACAATAAAAAACTTACAAATCTCTCTATGTTTGAATATAAGGCAAAATTTTCGCATTGTAGAATAGTCTGCATGTATCTCATTTAGATCAGGACCCCCTCTTATGTTTCTGTGAATCCCACAGCAGTGCCAAAGTGCACCCTTCTGACGTTATTAGAAAGAGACAAGCCAGGATAAGGTAAAGACTGAAGATGTTTTAGTAAAGATGAAATGTCTGTGAACTTGTGCTTCTGAGTATTTCTCTTTTCAAAAAGAAAGAATATGTTTCAGATGGCCTGAAATAATCACAGAGGAGGAACAAGTGCTACAGCAATTTAAAACAAGGCCCTTGTAATCTCATATTCATGAAGTAACACAGTCATTATTTCTACATGGCAAGAACAGTATCGACAGTTTAAATGAAGTAAACATGAAAGGATCACAAGAGAATCTACATAACCAAACAATAATGCCTAATTATTCCTCATTCATAGTCCTTAACAGAATTATGATATATTAAAAAAATTACAGGGAAATGATTCTCACATACAGCCAACAGCATAACATTTTACATAATAAAATACATTCACTAAAGTGAAGGAGGAAGAACCAATTTTCCTGTCACTCAGCCCTATTTCACCTAATCTTTTTTTTTTTTTTAACCATGAGCTTACATCACCAAGAACTGCTTTCTATGAATGGAAACTTAGAATCCTTCATAAGAATTTCACATTGTTTCACTTTTTTTAGGTGCATGTCATAGAAGATTAGCAACTCCCCGAGCTTCTTTTAGAGCGTGGGGGGAAATCACAATCCCAGTATAGCAAGAACTGGACTTTGCTGTAGCAAGTGAACTAAGAGAGCTTTTGACAAGGAGCTGGAGAGTGAAATGAACCACTGAGTGCTGTATCAGTGAGTGGGATAAGAAAAGAAAGGAAGGGTCATTCCCTACAGTGTGTGTTGCAGAAAAACCTGTATCTGCTTTGGGGACATCTCACAGTCCTTGGGCTGTGACTGACGTCAGGCCTCTTCCCTCCTCTTTCACCCTGAGTAGCCTCAAGCAGCTCTCACAGCCAAAAGTCTGCCTCTAATTTTAGTTCCCACTCCTGGCACATGTTGTGTCCTAGATCACTGAAAGCCTTGAATTAATACACTAAGACCCAGTATTAAGCTAAAGAACTGACAGCTTTATGGACTGCATTCAGCCTGGGAGGAAAGCTACCTGGGATTGCCTAAACAATCCCAAAGCCCTTCTAGTAGGAAC
Organism: Neopelma chrysocephalum; assembly: GCF_003984885.1. Classification (NCBI taxonomy): domain Eukaryota; kingdom Metazoa; phylum Chordata; class Aves; order Passeriformes; family Pipridae; genus Neopelma; species Neopelma chrysocephalum. Next base: position 30,979,767 of record NW_020897714.1, read on the forward strand.
AAGATTTTGCAAAAAAAAAAAAAAAAAAAGGATCAAACAAACAAATCCCCACCAGTATTTTCACTATCCCAAGATTATTCAGATTGCAAAGGTGCATCCTAAGGGAGAAGATCTGAAGAATACTAGAGCATATCTTTTAACCTCCTTGAAGAGTTATAATGAAAAGCTTACAAAAATTTTTGTCCCCATTTCATTCTCCTACAACGGTGCCTCTTTATTCTTCTCTTCTTGACGCTTTTTCACCTGTCTTTATGTCTACAGGGACTCATCTACTACAAGAGCTGAAGCAGATGAGTTAAAAACACAGCCATATTGCATCTCATTTGCTCCTGAAAATACTTGGGAGTGTGGTGGTTGGTAGACGTAGTCTGATTTCTGATGAACATTTATAATGTCCAACATAGGCAGATCAATTGTTAGCAACAACCTGTGAGAAACCAAGGAGGAAATGATACTGGCAGCTGAAATCTCTCTCTCTCTCTAGCACTTTAATGGCAGTTTGTTCCACGCTATATTAATGGCTTAAGGCCAGAACAAAACCAACAACCAACGAAACGAGTTTACATTAGAAAAACTGGGCAAATTTTGCAATCTGGCAATGTAAGAAAGCACCTCTAATTATTTTGTCTTTTTGTCTTCTGTGGGCCGCATTACTTTGAAATATTGAGTCATTCACTGTGTAACATCCACTAGGTAATGTGTTCCCCCATTCAGTAACCTCCCTAGCAATAAAATAATAAAAAACCCCATGATCATCTCAAAAGGACCGCATCTGTTTTTCAGCAGAAAGAGCAAGGTATAGCCTAAACCCCTACCTCATGTGTATTATTCATCTAATAATTTTATACTTAGTTACAGAATGATTCCCAGTGACAGCTTCCTAATTCATCTGAACTCAGATAGGATTGACTTGGCCAATCTAGTTAAAGAAGAATGCATTTTGCCTGGATATGCATCCCATACCCCAAAGCTTCACAGGAGCTGTGAATCAATTAGATGACACAGCTAGAGGAAATGCATAAAAAAGACTTAAAATAAAATAATCTTCAGTGAAATGTCTCCATATTTAGTTAAACAGCACTGCTGATTAAGGCTGTACATGAGCTCAGTGTGGAATCCAGAATTGTTGCAGCTGACAATCATTAGCAAAAGCCTGCTGTCCTCTAGTTTCATCTTCATATATTAATTTCGTATACAAGGAAATAGAACTATTTGGAAATACTGGCTTTATTTAAGTCTCATATATAGATATCCCAGCAAAAATACATTAACATGCTTTACACTTTGCAACAAGACAGCAATCTTACAGGATCAAATGAATACACAGTAATGAATACAGTTGAAACCATTTTTCTGGTTAGTTGTTGACTTTTTTGCTTTTTCATTTTTTTTCCCCTAGTGCCTGACTCTGTGGGAGATAAGATGCTCAGTTGCTGAAATGGGATATGTGTTGTAGGCAAAACAGAAAAGGAAAAAAGTTTAGCAAAAAGCCATCAGAGTGCATACAAAACCAAGAGGCTTTTTTCTTCCATGTGATCTTTGTCTCTAGACTATTTACCTTAAGATTGTGTGGGCTAATCTACAGCACAAAACTAGCGCAACATTCCAAACTGTACTGGAAAAACAGGACACTTGGATAACCACTTCCAAGTCGGGAGAGACACTTTCCTTTCTGATAAAGCACTTGGACACCAGTGGTAACTTCGAGGCTGTTAAACCTTTAGCTGTGATCATTCTTTCTTATTGGCAGTGCAACACAATAATTGTTTGGGCTTTTTTTGAGGTGGGGATGAAATTTTCCCTTGGGCATATGGGCTGGGTCTTTGCAACTACACTTCCTAGATATTTAGAAATGGTTCATAAGTAATGGCCAACTAGCATGTCCCATACACAACCAACTGCCTATGACTGCAGGGATGACTGCAGTCACCGCTGTACTTCATATTTAGTCGTCATCTCCTGCAAGTCTATTATTTATTTGGAGATTCAGTAATTTAATTAGCTACAGCTAAAAGGCTCAGATGAAGAACAGGGGTTCATATCCTTCCCTGCGCATTGCGGTGTATGAACGTATGTGCTAAACTGTTATTTCTCCCTGACAGGAAGAATCTGGCTTTCCACGTCCCACATCTGTACCTCCCCTTCCTTCTGCTGTGTAAGCCAGTACTTTCTATACCTCCAGAAGGCAAGTCTTGGTGCTAATTCATCATGCACTACTGTACAGAGATACAAGTATCTCACCACCTAGGATATACAAGTTTTTACCAATTAATGACTGCACAGACTTTCCTGTTGTTGTTACCTTTCAGTTCCCTTAGTACTGCTCCTTCTAGGAACAGGCCTAATCCCTGTCTGTAGAGGGATAAAAAATCAAGTCACGTTGGGTTCTTTACAAATCCTGCACTGGGTCAAATGTTGCCTTCTCAAAGCTCTTGCGTATTCAGTGGGAGTGGTGAACTTACATCCGAGAGCAGAATTTGGCCCACATCGCTCTGAAGTGTCTATTAACTCTCCCACACTCAGAAATAAATAAAGACAAGATTCCTCTCAAGCACAATGAGCCTAAAACATAAACCACACTGCTCACAACAGGGAGACCAGGGATTCAACTTCAGTCATATGGTTCTCTCTTCCTCCCCTCGACTCTCACCAGTGAGAAGAGAGTAAAAAAGCTCATTTGATCCCAGGATGTGCCCTGCACAGGGCTCATTGGGAGCACAGGCCATCAGGAGCCACAAAAGGTGCTGCCTTTCCCTTGTTCAAAACCACCAGAGTCGAGGCACATGGTGTTGCACCTCATTCCTGCTCTGCTTGCTTTGAACACAATAATTTTCCTCCAAGTTGAACATTTCTCCCCCCTCCTTTCCACCCCAAGCATTTCTGATCAATGCAGAGGTCCTCCTGCTTTCTTCCTTCCCCCTCCTCCTTATTCACCCTCCCGAAGACAAATGGAGCTGTGATTGACAGGTGGCAACACGGGGTTGTGGCACTGGTGTAAATAGAAGTGGTGGCTCCCAAGTTTGTGCAAGGAGGAACTGGGGTGGGGGGCTGGGGGGAGAAATGTTCAACTTGGAGGAAAATTATTGTGTTCAAAGCAAGCAGAGCAGGAATGAGGTGCAACACCATGTGCCTCGACTCTGGTGGTTTTGAACACAATAATTTTCCTCCAAGTTGAACATTTCTCCCCCCAGCCCCCCACCCCAGTTCCTCCTTGCACAAACTTGGGAGCCACCACTTCTATTTACACCAGTGCCACAACCCCGTGTTGCCACCTGTCAATCACAGCTCCATTTGTCTTCGGGAGGGTGAATAAGGAGGAGGGGGAAGGAAGAAAGCAGGAGGACCTCTGCATTGATCAGAAATGCTTGGGGTGGAAAGGAGGGGGGAGAAAGAGGGAGAGAGAGATGGAGATAGATTAGAGGGTAACAAAACTAGAGAGGAAGATAAACAGAGCCAAAAAGAAAAATGTCCTTTGTTCATTTAAATGGCTCTCTGCTCCCAAGCCCTCTGCATGACTAATGCCACGCTGTGGTGTGTAAACCTCTTGGGCACATAACACAAACAAAGCATAACTCGGCCTGAACAAACAAAGGCCTGAGCAACAGTGATTGAATTCATCTTAAAACAACAAATCAATTCTTCCCTATTAATGCCCTAAATACCAGCGTAGGAGCACTGTCCTGTTGTAATAAACAGCCATGTGTTCAATTACCGTCTGTTTTCCCAACTACTGCTCTCTCCAGTAATTACACCATGCAATGCATTCTACATTGGCATTATATTAATGTGCTGGGAGGAGAGATCTTAAATACGAATTAAATCAAGGCTAAACATCTCAGAAAGCCCTACCGAGTCGCACAAGTGCTAAGAGGGCATTCTTCAGCAGAAAGCAGAGACTGACTCTTCACTCAGTTTTCACTTTCATCCTCTCGCTAAATAAATAAATTAAAACTCAAGCTTGAAAGAACTCCATTGCCCCAAAGACCGCTGCAGTAAAGCTTTCATAAGCTCTCTAAACTCCACTTCACCTGTACTCCTCAATGAGGAGTGTTTCATAAGTATCACCTTACGTCACATCAGATAAACAGCCATGACAAAAACCCTTCGACAACAGACAGGTGACAACGAAGCAGGGCAAGAAAAACAAAAGCAGAAAACTTTATGGGCCGAGACAAAAGCAGGAGAATAAAAGTTTAAGAAAAGGTTTCTTACCCTTTTGCAGAACCGTCAAACAACTTCTATTGACTACTGAATAGAGCACAGCAAACAGACCAGACAAAAGATATGATGAAAGACATATTTACTCGTTCAGGGCTCCTTCCCCCCACCTCAACCTTTCTTTCCTTTTCACATACACCCACACTGCACCGTTTGCATTGTGTTGTTAAATAACCAATAGCAACCCAGATGAAACAGTGGAAGGGTTTCTATGATGCTGTCAAGCACCAGACAGATGCTTGGCAGTGTCAATATGGTTCTTTACATTTGGGTTGTGCCAAGGTTTGAAATTAAAAATAAAATAGGAATAATAACACTGTGAGAAGAAGAGAAAGATGGGAATGAGTTAGTGCACGGATGTGCAATAAACTTTTAAATCAATGGAGTATCACCCCAACTGCTGGGTTTTACTTCAGCAATTTGAACTGTTATGGAAACAGATAAATAAAGCTTTGCTTTCTGCTTGTGTACCAGACTGCAAGAATTTTAGTAGAAAGCAAAATCAAATTCTGGAGTGTAACCACTGCAGCTTTCTAGGCCCTCTAGAAGAGACTCAGAGGTTTCTGACATGCCAAGGACATCTAACATATGAAGTATGATACCCTTCCAAAGTCAGTTTCGATAAAGATGCCCTACGTGCTGCAAAACTTTGCTGACTTGAGGCTTCAGAAAGCACAGAAATTTGCATATTTGGAGGAAATCAAATTTTGAAACCTTTTCTGACTAAAATATTACAATTTCCCTCAAAACCACAGCACATAACCATTCAGATGTATTTAAGTGCCTTTAAAACAACTGCTCATTTGTCCTCCTAAGGGCATTAGATATAGAAACACCCCCAGAACCTCACCAGGTTTTGCAGCTCATTTTTATTTGACTAGTTTGCTTTTTTTTTTCATTTCAGCTGCCAAACCAAGTCAGGGGAAAAGCTGTTTCCACCTGACCCAAAATATTTTATTTAATCCTAATTGAAATGTTTTCATTTCTCTTTCAGATTAATCATCTTAAACATTTAAAAACAAAAAATATCATTTCCAATGAAACATTTTGTCTAAAAATGTTGACTGTTCCAAATTTTCTACTATTTTTTGGCTAAAATTAACTTGTTGAATTGCTAAATGGTATCAGTCCTTAATTACTATTTAACAAGTTTTAGTGTGTTAGGGTGGAGAGCTCCCAACTCTCCTCTACTTGTTTTTTGAGCACTTTTGAAACTATACATTACAGTATAGAAATCACACACATATAGCATGTTTTCTCCTGAGGCAACACAGAAACCACAATACAACTGAATTGTAAGAGAAGAAAAGATGATGAAAGGAATTATGTCTTCCCAGTACAGCTTATGTACAATGCAGGAGATGTATATAGTTGTGTAAAATCAGCAAACCTCAAACCACCTTAAAAATATCAACGTTAAACAGACACATAACTAATAAAAGTAAGCAACAGCTTCAAACTTCAGAGTGTTTTTACAAGGCTACTTCATTAGCTAAACAAGCAAGTGGGAGTTGCTGCAAATGTTGCTCCTTGCCATACTAGAGGCTTTCCCTTGCTTCTGGTAAACAGAAGACACAAGACAGCCTTGTGAATAGCTCATGGCACAGACTGAGATCTAAAGCTAATCAGACAGGATGACAGGTCATCTTAATCAACTTCAAAAAGCCAATCCACATGCTTGCTTATCCCAGCTCCTCGCCTCTCCTTCCCTGATCGCTCTCTCACTCATTTGGCCATATTTTCCCCTTCCCCCTCCACTTACTTCCCACAAATTGTGCTGTTAAGAAAGAACGTAGGGAGCCCTTCAGGTCTCAGCATCCTGGGCGCAGGTGGTGGGCAAAACTTTGAAGTGAGCTCTCCACTAACTCTAGAGCTGGCCGTGCCTCCTCCATAAGCAGCTCTTATTAAAAAAAAGACCAAGCATCCACTAGAACAAAACCAAGCAGGCCTATTTAATTAGGGCAAATGCTTGATATCCACTTCTTCATGTTAAACCACACAGTCACACAAGCCTGGGAGGTCTGATTAATTTTAATATGCACGGTCGTGACAAGCGCCTCGGGGGTAAGAGAGAGGGGAAAAAAAATCCCACAAATCCTGCTAGCTCGACAAATAGGTTTTGGCTAAATGTTGTGTATGTTGCCCAGATTAAGATGTTACTATTCAGCAAGGGCTTGAACCTTTAATATGAGGGACAAGAGGCCCGAGAAACAGGTGGCTCGCTCTTCACTCTTGAATAAATGACATCCCCAAAAGCTGCGGCACACGAGCATACAGAAAGAGCTGGCACACTCCCTCATGTATATTTGTGTATTACAGTCTGTGTCAGAGGTTTCTCCAGCAGTTATCCAAGGGCTGAAATGAAGCTCAGAAAGCTAATGGCTTTTCCAGGGGAGGGGGAAATTAAAAAAAAAAAAATTAAAAAAAATAAAAGAGAACGAGAGAGAGAACAAAAAATGAAGGCAAACTGACCTAGCTGGAATACATCAGGGGAAAACAGGCACATCAAAATGGTGTGGGGGCAAGAGTGACAGCAAGTTTTGAAAACCTCTATTGAAACGAATCAAGGTTAGTGAAGGGGCAGACAGGAGCCCAAATAATTATTTTTGTGTCGGTGAACCACTTATATGCTACACTGTTGAAGACGGGAAGTGAAAAAATAAAGCATTTTGATTTGGCTCCTGCTTGTCCAATATTATGGAGCGAATGTAGCCTAGAAAGCAATTTTAATTATAGAGATTCATCAGAGAAGACTTTCATTCTAAAACAGGGAGGGGGAGAGGGACTGCATCTTCTCTCCAAAAGCACAAATTTCCTCTATCTCACTTGACCATAATGCTTTCTTCTATATTTAAGATGCTGTATCAGCACCTCAGATGCCTTTATCAAAAGAGAAAAGAAAAATCCAAAAGCTACAAACCTTTGAGGATGCAAGCAAGAGAGACTTGGAAGGGAATCTAAGCAAATTTTGAAAACGTCCGTTGAAATAAACCGTGACTATCGGGCTAAACTGTTAGGAAGGAAAACACTTAAAAACTGAAGGCGACAAATGAATAAACTTCACTTTGAGCAAGAGCACAGAGCTGGCAGGGCTTCAAACTAGCCTACCTCTGTTATGGAGTTAAAGCACTTGTTAATAAAGGCTTAAGCTACTACAGTATTTAACAGTGCCTTCTCTTCACACAGGCCTATTTCATAAGCCTCATCTTAAAAAATTTTTTAATTATTTTTTATTTGTATCAGCAGTATATGAAGGCATATTTCCATATGGCAGAGTCTTTGAAAGAAGTGCATGGAAGTTTGACGCTGGCTTGCTCTACAAGACAAGACACATTTTCTGGTGACAGACTGCAGGGATGAACATGGAACCACAAGGCACTCGAACCATCCTTCCACAGCAGCAGGAGTGTACGAACAAAACTTAAAAGTACTCAACTGCCAAGTATCCTTGTTTGTCCTTCAGTGGAAAAGCATTACAAAGCCTCTTCAACACGTACTCTGTCAAAGGGACAGTGAAGAACCAAATAAAAGAATTTCAAACCCCAACCAATTACAGTATCCTTAGGCTTTCCCCGAATCTGTGCACTTTATTTCTTCCCATCTCATCAGATGTGATTTTAAAAGAGTCTGCATTTCAAGGGCCACCCTTCCTATGCCCATTAATGGCCTGCTTTGGAATTTATGTCTTAAGAAGAGGGAGACCTCTTGATTTCTTTACAAGATATGTTGATTAAAAGTTTGATAATATTAGGAGGTATTCTGGGATCTTATTTCAACTAGAGAGCTTGAATTCAGCACAGTTCACTTTTATAGTCTACAGAACTGCTTAAACAACAGCCATTTAAATTAGTACATGAACAGGTGTTGTGATTTATAAGGTAACTTAAACATCAAATACAAATAGCCTTTGGGAGACATTCAGAAGACAAAAATCATGCCTGAGAGGCCTTTCTCATCTCTTTTTTTCTGACAAGTAATTACTTATAGTATTGCTGCATATCATAACACATGATGCTCTAGTACTCACATTGCCTGTTAAAGCACTGCAAACACACATATTACCTTCTTACTAAACAGTTGAGATTAATTGTTCCTACTCAGAAGACCTAAGGACTACTAGATTGAAATTTTGGAGTAGGAAAAATATGAAACACTATACATATATATGTATATAATTCTTGTGTGTGCATGTTTATATATATTTATGTCTAAATATAAAGAATACATGCTATACAGATATAAGTGTGTAGATGTATTTATAAAAAATTCAAAGTATTCATTTAAACAGCCCAGCTGAACTGAGTTTCAGAGGTTCTTAACACAGAAGAATGAGCCATGCAGATGACTGACTGCACCCACATGTGCTCACACTCATGTGCAGACTCTGTGGTCACGTAGATGCCCATAGGATCCTTTTTATCCAGAATTCCCACAAATTCTGTACAATAATATGGATCTGGCCTCAGAAGACACACTATGTAGGTTTTAAAGATAGACAGATACATAACCAGGTACAAATATATACTGGCAAAATAGAAAAAGAAGACTGATTCTTAATTAAAGGTTAGGATATGTAAAGAGCCAAAGAGTACTCTGGCTTATTCTAAAAATAGGAGAGAATTTACTTGTTTGCCTATTTGTTTTCCAGAAGCCAAGCCATACGTTTAGGGGAAAGGCTACACAGATTTCAGAGATTTAATTTTCCACAAGCAGAGGCCATAAATTAAAATACAGCAATCCAATCCCATTAATAGTGCAAGAAAAACCTAAGTGGTTGCTTTGGTCTTTGCTTTTCACAAACTTGTGTCAAGCTCAGTGACTTCAAAGAGATTTCCATTTCATTTCTACAAATGAGGAGAACAGACAGACAGAGAGTCTCTGCCATCCCCTGATGCCTGAAGAAAACAGAAGAAAAACATGCCTGTATCTCATTCGCCTAATGATTTTAGCTGCAAAAGGAATCCCGTGGTCGGCAGACGACCCTCAGGGCAAGGGCTTGAGGTCTGTCACAGTGTATAAGGCTTCTCCAAACCCACTCCATTATCTTCATTATTGTATACCAGGAATAAAAGGGGGCTGACTCCTCTTCTGAAGTTCAAGTTAGAAAGGACAGAATGTTTCATGTAAAATAACATTGTGTGACTTCAGTAATAGGTTTATGCCTTCGGGGGTCTAATACTAAAGCTGCATATAAGGATTTTCCACAGAATTTGAGAGAATAAAAATGAGCGCTGTATTAGTAATGAGTAAAATTCCACAAGTTTTAGATTCCCTGAAACACTCCATCTCTCTGTGTCAGCATGACTCATTGTCAATCACATACTTTCATACAGCAAGGGTAAAAAGGCAAGTTTAGAGGTGAAAAAAGAAAAAAAGAGCATGGAGCTTTAGAGCTAAGTATAAACCCCTACGAAAACAAAACAAAAAATAAAACCAAAACTCATACACATATCCAAGGAGGAAAGGGAAGTGACAGGCTTTGGGAAAGTAGGCAGCATGGTTTCCTGCAGGGCATATTAACCAAAGGCGTATATACAACAAATCTACATGGAAATCACCATTTATATGAAGAGTGATGCTTCCCTTGTCAGCTCCTGTGTGAGTACATGTACATGTTTATATCATGCATACATACATGTGTGCATTTGTGCACTGAGCAGTAGTTTAGCAGCAATGTAAAAATCCTTGTCCTTCAGTGACAAAATTTACTAATTTTTTATTCTTATTTTCTAACAAACATAATTTAAGAAAACCTCTGCCAGTATCAATAAAGATTCTTAAAAACAGTCAAACCTGTTATCAGTATTTTGGAATATCTCCCTCGTCCTCAAAACGAGTTTCAGAAAAGAGAATTCCTTTCCCTGACTGATACAAGGATCGAGACCTAAAGTTGTCTACCCAGGCCTTCTCTTTTTTTCTGATTTTGAAGAAACAGGCCATTTGAAAGAATGCTTGAAAAGCACGTTTCCCACAGTAATTCAGGAGACAATTTCAAACAATAAAAAGAGAGCAAACACAGCCCATTGTACAAGTTAAATAATATATAAACTTTTGAGTACATAGAGAAATGGGAATCTAGCTCATATCTGGTCTTTGAAAGATTCACAGGAAATTGATTTAATTAAACCTCAACTACTGGTGCAAATGTTTCCCTTTCTTCCCAAAGGGAAATAAAGTATTATATTATTGTTGTTGACATAATGCAGCAAAGCTTAACCAAGATTCTTGGTCTTCATCTTACAAAGCTCCATGAACTAGCAAGACTAAAAATTATTACTGAAATACACAGTGATCACAAATTGCTGAATTGTTACCTACTTGTACTATCAAAGATTCCCACTTGTAACATCTTATTCATGGGGAAATTCATTAATATGCTAATTACCTGACTAGCAACCAGTGATGACTGACAACTTTACTTTAGGACTACATGAAGAAGACATGACAATAATTTTCTGCTGGAGTTCAAACAGAGAGACATTGTGCTTGTATCAGTACATACCTCATTTAGGGAAAAAGACTCGTATTTGTGGAGGATCTCTAAGAACAGTCTTGCCATCTGCACCCAGAAATATATATTTTTTAATTAGCCACTCTAAAAACAATCATGTTGGCTGAAGGGAAGGGGGAGGGAGACTTGTCAAAATGATGTATTTGTCCCTCACCACCTTTCAATGCTCTTATGCAAGTCTAATTTTCTTCCTAGCCAGCTCACCTCTCTGGCCTCCTTTTGTTTCATGTCCCATTTCCCATTCTCTTCTAACTTCTGAACTTTTGTTAGTTTGCTTTTAAGGAGAAAGGGAAAAAAAGCTCAACTCTTTCCTATTCATTTTTTCCTGGATGGGGAGTAAGCAGAGACATGAATATGGCACCCTCATAATGATTTAACTAGGGCTTAATGAAATTTTCATCACAACCTGCTGTTCAATTTAATGGCCTTTGAAAGACAATAGAACAATGGCTAGAGGGAAGAAAAGATTTTTTGTTGCATGCATTTGCAAAGCCCAACATTCAGTTGCTCCCCCTCCTCTCTCTCCCAATCTCTTCACAAAGCTGTAGATCTTTTGTTTGTACTGTATATTTTCATTTTAGTGGAGCTGAGATAATGCACAAGCTCTGTAACCATTCTCATGTCTATCTGTGGCCTTTCCCTAATGGAGCTTGTGAAACCTCATACTCAACAGAGTATTTATACATTGCCCAGAACCCCCTGTTCTTTCCTCTCTCTCTCAGATAAAAGCCTGGTCTCCTTCCCACCCCACCCCCCCACCGAAGTCTTTTCCATCCAAAGGCACAAGGTATGTTATGGCACTGACTATTAAGTCAATGTAAATGCAAAAGAAACAATATAAGTAACATTCCAAAAAATGCTTAGACAAAGAATTTGTTTCCCAGCAGACCCTGTGTGCTCCAGTCAAGAAAAGACTCATTTACAATCCTGTCATGCTCATGTACGTGACAATGTGCTTGTGTTTGCATCCATATTTTCATTCCAGTATGCAGGTTGTCCTAAAATTTTCTTGTAGGTACTCTCAATTCATACTTCCACACTGAGGGGAGCTCTGAAGGCCATGCTTTTAAACATTTGAAATACATTTTCACAACACGATAGGCGAGTGGAAACGAAAAGAGTCTCGTTACTGTGCACTAGGGAGCAAGGCTTGCTATGTTCTCACAACTGCCTCACAGTGCCCCAAAAATCCAGAAAGCATGCTGGATACCTATGGAGAATGTAGTGAGAACTTCATCTTCCAGTCAGGGCTTTGACTCTGCCCCAAACAGGCAAAAATTAAAATCTTGCTTAAAGGAAAGCTGCTCTGTGGCTTCTCAGAGGTGAGATGGTTGGTCTAAGTCTCAGCCCCCAGAGCACGAGTGCCATCATCACCGACCGGACATACGGTCTCAAGAAGAAACCAATTCTCCAGAAATTATTACCAACATGCCAAGGATGAAACTTGCTGGCCAGACATAATGCCTGTAAAAGGAAAGCCTGTACTGTGTTTGTATAGCACCTGCACTACAGATAAATAGAGGATGATTTGTTCCACACAAAAGTTTTCATGAATTCCCAGTATAACTTCTTACCTTTCAAATAATGACATGCCCATGTGATAATTTCACAAAAAACACTGACACTCCTGATAACACTGCTTTTAGCTCTAGAAATGGGGGAGAGGGGAGCAGTGGTGTAAATGCCCCCAGGCAATTAAAATTGGCTCACTGCACCCAAGTTGAGGAGCTGTGTCTATTGCAACTGTGACAAAAAGACCACTAGATTCTAATTTGGGAAAAGCTAAAAATGTTAGCTATGATGAGATATTGCTGAAATTTATCTCTAATGTAGACAAGAACTATGAGTTTTTTACTTCAATTTTGCTAGCAAGGAAAAGCAAACAGAGCAGAAAATTGGAAGATTAAAAAGTATACATATCCAAAGAATCTGGAGAAAAGAAAAGAAAACAGAAAATTTTGGCCAGTTTCCCAGGCCTTACCTTCTGGCTCGTTTTTGATGAGCTCTTCCATTTTTCTTTGCTTAAGGGTGTCCACAACATCCGCTAGGCTCCCTTTGCGCCTTTCTGGGGTTCCCAGGGCTGTGCTGGACAATGATTCTCCACTCTGACGCCCACCTTCTTCTGCCTTCAAGGGTGAGGTAGATGAGTTGTGCGGGGCAAATGAAGACATCACTTTATTGCCATCAACTTCCTGAAAGGGGAGAAAAAACAAGATGAAATATTTCTTTCTTTTCTTAAAGAAGAAGGAAAAAAATAAAGACGGAAAGAAAGAAAGAAAGAACAATCCTTTGTGCTTTGAATGCATTGCTGTTTGTTCTTCTGTTGAAACCTTTAAAAAGGCATGCAATGCTTCAAAAACACCCAGAACAAAGCCTTCCCATAAAGCATAAACCAAGATTACAGGCTGGAGTGAACAAAGATCAGCTTGCAAGAGAGAAACATAAAATACAGTTTTTCCCTAATTGAGAAGTGTTGTACTCATAGGTCTCCTAATAACAATGGTATTGATTACCTTTAATTGTTTGTTCTTTTACAGCTTTCCTTCTAAAAAAAAACCTTCAATTTTTACAAGGACCATTAATTTCCTGACTTTATAAAGTACTTAATGCCTTGATGGCTAGTTGTTGTAAGAAATAAAATAGTAACCAAATACTAAATGCCCTTCGCCATATGACTTATTTTAAATCACAGTTCAAGCAGTTTTCCCATCTATAAAGGATGAAGCAATTTCTTTCTGCTTTCTAATTCTCTTTCTATTCTCCTCTTCTGCCTCAAACCTTCATTTCTCATAGAGACAGTGTTTTTCACAAAGGTGGTCATAATGACTTTCACTGGCAGCACAATGGCAAAACTCTGTGACTTCCCGGAACATACACACAACCCTCCTCACGTGAGAGTCCACAAAGGTCTACTCATTAATTTTAATGGAAAGCAAAACTGGGTCCAGCATCTTCAAACTTGCCTTCATTAACGTGAGAGCCTTCTAATCCACGCCTCCTCCAACATAAAACAATGTTCTCTGCACATATTCCTTTTCCTTTTATGTCTCTGTTATACCTTACCCTTCTTACACATCTCTCAAACCCATTTCTTCCTCTGCTAACATATGCCATCTATACCTGCAAAACTTAGGTCAATGTCTCCAAACACAGCTTGCTGCAGAGTACATACACTGCATAAAATATAATGTTATAAACGTGTATAGTTTTTACTTTGATCTGATTTTCCAGGTATTTTTTTCACTATCTTATTTCCTTACATTTTTGTACTCCAGATGTTCAATGAATATTATTTCTAAAAAAGCCACTGGATCATCTTGGGAGCTGAGTTACAGACTTGGCTGAAAAAGTCGTAATAATTTTTAAATTGTTTTCATTTTATAGGGTATGAAAGTGATATAAATATATATATTCATGCACACAGTTTTTAGTGATTCGTATAATAATAATTTTTTTCTGAGCAATTTTTTATGTCTCTGCTCTAATAAACCACAGTATTTCAGGAGAAAAAAGTATATTTTTGTAAATAGAACATAAATTGCTAAAAACTATCTCAATAAAATCTGAATAAAGCTACACAGAAGATACGCAATAAAGAATATATTTGTTTTCACAGACCACTTTGTTATGGCAAAAAGATTACCTTTGCTTAAGAAAACTTTTAATGCGAATAGTTTTGAGCAGCTTGAATGTGTTATACTAGTGAATAAATTCCCTAACAGAATCGGATTTAACTGAGATTACAATCTGGGCCATCATATGCCCCAAAAGCCAAACCCAGTGCTGTTAATGAGAGACTTTCTACTGACGTCAATGAGCTTTTGACCAAGCCCTAAAAAATTTTCCGACTCTAGTCAACAGAAATGCTCCTTTTTTTCCTTTTTTCTTGCAGCTCCCTCCATTTTTATTTTGCACACAGAAAATTACAAGTTCCTGACACCGGACTTCAAAAATTGATTGAAGCCAAATGCAATTTTTTTCCCCATATATATAGATCTGAATAAACTGTTTTTTAACACCAATTTAGACGAGGCAAATAGTTAACTTCAGCATCAGTTCAGATTTTATCTAAGATTCAAACCTATTATCACCAAGTGGCAATTTTTCTCCTACAGACAAGGCCAAAAGAGGAAGTATCTTGAAAGCTGCTTTCTTATTCACACTTTGAATCAGAGAAGCCAAATATCGTCATTAGTTACAGTTCTTAAATCTACCTGTACCATCAATTATATACAGGAACAGTACTGTTCCTCATTTTACCCGGAACTAGTTTCTTGTTTTAATCCAAAGCGGGCCCCAAAGACATTCACTCGTGTTTCTGCATGTCACACACTGGTCACAGACACAAAGTACTTGCAACAGCTGCCTAAACCTCAGGTGTCATCACTGCTGTTTTCATGTACATTTTAGGTACATGCAAGCGGGCTTTTTTATGTACAAACATATTCTGAGTATACAACCGGTTTGTTATAAGAGAAGTAGCATAAGAACACAATATTATGTAAAGCAGTATCAGATGATTTTCAAAATCACAAACTGCTTGGCTTTCAAATGGAACTCACAAGTGTTTTCAAAACTACTAAAATTTCTCTGCCTCACTTTCTGGGGAAAAGGAATTGTGAGGGGGAGAGGTCAAGGCAATTGTCTGTGGGCAAAGCATCATGAAAGGACTTCTGGATGCTCAATTCCTAATTTTTTCAAATGTTCTGTGAAACCATGGTAAAAGTCACTTTTGTTTCTGCATTTTGGTTTCCTATCTATAGAACAAGCACAAAAGAAGTAATTTCTTATATTGCAAAGGTTTTGGAATGATAAACTCATTAATAACAGAGACACCCTCCTACCGCAATGTTGGCTAAAAGCCTTTATATAGTACTACAGTAAAAAAGACTTCATAGTTGAACTAAAAAGGGAAAGGGAAATGTTCTACACAGATTTTTTTTTAAAAGGTAAATTATATACTAAAATACACAACTAAGCAATCATCCCCAAAATAAAAATGTTTCCTTTGACTGCTCTTGTTAGGTGTGCATGTATGCAGTGTTTGCACATCACATACATGGGCTATTTATACACTTGCTGGGTTTAAGATACACTCCACTTAATCAAAACACATATACAGTAGGGGAACAGCTGCAATCACATCTCAGTGGGCTAAATTACAGTACACCAGTGAATTATTCATTCAAAAAGATCTGTAGCAATCACACATTCACTGCGTGATTTGCAATCTAAGAGGGATCCTCTCCTTTCCATACCAGCGGATGAGCGCACACATCAGCTTCTGCTGTTGATGACAGTTCAACATGTATCCTCTAGCACACCAGCTCAAGAATCTGTCTTCCCCACTTGTCCATGATCTTTTTATTCTGTCATTCAGAACAACAACCTGAAACGTGCAACTGTTATCTTGGCTTTCGCTTTACATCCCTCTGTTTGATTTTGCTCTTTCTTATGCCATTACTGGAGAAAGTGGGTCTGGATTTTTACTTCAAGCATGTAGGAAGAAAGCATCCTTCCACATAAAACCTGCTTGTGTCAATGGTTGTATAAAGCTAAAAAACTTCTAGTAAAGAAAATCCTCTGATACTGCATATGAGAGCTTAACTATCCCCTTGAAAACACTCAGAGAAATCCTTAATGGTAAGAAAGATATGTCAGCAACAGTTTAAAATTAATCCCCTGAGAAGGAAGTTCCCTCCCAACAAGCGAGATTTAGCAGGTTCCTTTTCTAAAAGGACAAATCGACATGACGTTTTTTCAGTTTAACTGAGAGAAAAGCAACAACACTGTAAGGAGGGGTATTAAAGAACATAAATATCTACTAATGACATTTTAAAATTAAATCCATCAAGCCACACACAAGACCCATCAGCCACCAAAACAGTGGAAAACCACGCTTCCACTGTAAAACTGTCTCTCTCAGCTGCGTAACCATTTCACCTGTTCAAGTTTGATTACATTCCAGCCTCTGGCACTGTTAATCCTGGTAACAGTTTTATGCAGTTAGCAGCTGCTTGGTGGACGGGGCTCTATTATTCATTTGCATTGCGAATTGCTCTGCTAATGTGTGCTGGCACAACATTTCCTCCAACTCTGAGCTGGGATTGTACTCACCAACACCTGATGCTGCTGCTTCTTGCTTTTCCCACTTCGGAAAGGCAGACAAGGACCTACACAGATCGTGCTGGAGCAAACACTCTAGGCCCTTCTTCCCCCCAACAGCAACAAAAAAAGGGACTGGCCCTCGTTTCTCGTCTTCTGCTTCTGTTCCAAGCTAGAATCCACAGGAAGATTCATTCATTTACAAGAAAGTTGCTTCGATATTGCCAAACAGCTTTCCACCTATGGAGGAAATACCTCTTCCAAGGTTTAATGATAAAACAGGCTTCTGCCCTTTCAGGATGAGGTCAATAATCTTCCTTTGTTAATCTTGGGCAAGCTTTACTTAATCTAGCCCCCTTGTCACCTTTGTGATTGACAGGAAAAGTCGTGTCACTGGACAATGGACTTATCCTCACTGAGCAATATCTTTTTTGAAGATTACACAATGTTACCCTTGCTCTCATAAAAAGTGCAAACATTTTGCTGTTAAAAGAAACTATTCATTCCAACTGTATCTTTCAAATTGTCTCTTTCTGTTTCCAGGGTCCAAGCGAGGCCTATTTCAGTTCTACAGAGGGACAGTGAAAGGCTTAATGAAAAGAAACAGGTTGTACTTGGTGAGATTTCCAAAATATCTCTTAGTGCTCTAAATAGATCTCATCTTCTCCTTCTTCATCTAGAGATGCATATTATTCCTGTCTGCAATTAAACTCAGACAGAAAACTCTGCTTCCGTGACATTAAAATTTTGTCCCAAACCAACCAAGAATCGAAGCAGAAGAAAACTCAAAACTAAGTCTGAAACTGTTAATTACCACCATATGGTATGAAAGGAGGTTGCATCTGCAGGGGGAAAAAAATAAAAAAAATATCATGAGAATCTTCTGGGTTTGCAGCCAAAAACACCTGGAATAAAATACTTGTGTCTTTAAAACAAGCACTGATATTGTCTGATTTTAAGAAGCCTGTGATCCTAAAAGCAACCTAACAGGTTCTTTTTTTCAAAGCTGGAATTTTGCCCATACTTCGTTCTTTTAGAATGTGTAAAGAAGACACAAGGGTAATATTTTTTTCTCTGCTTTCTACATTAGACATGTAGGCCTATCTATTTTATAGTCTCCATAGTGACCAGGAAGCTAATAACAGTATGACATAAGAGATAATCAGAAAACAGAACACTTCACATTTCTGAAGACAAATTATTCTCAAGCAGTTTAGTACTGGTTCCTATTTATTTATTTTACCTAATAATATTTTAAGAAATTAATATCTATGTTTAAGATTCAACAGCATAGCTACTCCAAGTGAAAATCTGAAAGCTGTAAAAACACTCCCATTGCCCACAGGAGGCCCACCAGTAATTATGAGAAAACACAACTTGACATTTCCAGTATTTTTTAAGGTTTAAAAGAAACAAAACAGACACATAATATTCACAAAGCAAGAATGATCTTTTATTTTTCCTTAACCTTCCACTTACGATCTTTGCTTTAATTAATGTAATTAACTTACTTTAGGAGCATAAGTGCCATCAGCTTTCAAGGGGAATCATATTTTCAAACCACTTAAGCGATTTGGAAAACTCTCTTTCCAACATTCTATGTCATGGGGGCTGCAGGGCAGATATTACCACTAACCTGTGTGGTTTATGGTGGCTGTCAACCTGGTACCTTCAGGAAGATGAAATACATATCCCATAAGGCTTCCCAGTGGACACAGTTCTTCTTACATGTTAAAATCTCTTTGCATCTATCATATATTTAAATAGGTCTTTCATCTATAGGTTTCTCTCATGTAGCAAAGTTGTTCATAAGGGGTGGACAGGATCCCAAGGAGATTTAAAAGAAACAGTGGAGGATACAGCGAGCAAAAGAGAGACTTCATAGAAGGGCACAGAAGAGGAAAAAAGGTGGAAGAGGATAAATACATCGCTACGAAGAAACAACAAGGACGCATAATCCAAGGACGGATAAAAGCGACAAAGTGTGTCACATAAAGAAACCTAGAAAGATGTACATCCACAGGCCATGGTTCTGCAATTAAATCCATGCAAACCAACAGCTATCCTCACACAGATTTTTTTTTTTCCTAGGACTGTAGTTTTAATGATGACAAGGAAATTAAATGCAATGGAGAGTGAAGAAGTTAGTGAATATGTCAGAAGAGTCAGCTGAAGAGGTCATCGTGGCAGAGAAGTAAGAATTTTACCTGAATTAGGTGAACTAAACACAGTGAACAGAGATGCACATTTCTCTTCTTGTTACTGTGACGATGCTGCAGTCAAGTAAAATACATTGAAGACAAATATTGGTTTGGCTTTGCTGAGATGATGTATTTTAGAACTCCATGATCCGTATTTTGGAAGTATTTCCAATTATTAGACTTACAGAATCCCGATGACATCTGGTTCTCCCTCTAAAATGTTAATACTTTGCTTGGTAATGGAATTTTATTTATTTTTGCAATCATTAATAGCTCTTGTCCTTCAGGTTGTATTTTTTTTGACATCAAGTGCTGTATCTAATTAATGACCTCTTTTTGATGGAGCAAAAGGTACGCTAGCAGAGGTTTCAGTGGGAAGACTAACTGGTATTTCCAGTGTTTGACATCTATCAACGTGGCTGAAAATGGTTAGAAGATCAAAAAAAACAACTATCTGCCATATGAACTCTGCTACATCAGACACTTCTACCTTTTTCCTCCATATGTAAAACTGAGATAATAATAAATATTTCCCGCTGCTTAGGGCATTTTATATAATTGATGTAAAAAGCCTAGAGATTACTGGACAAAAGCCTCATAGCGGTTTTATTTTCATTTTTATTGATGCAATAAATGCCCGGCCCTTATATTACTCTTACATTACTCCGTGGGGAACCACAGCCCAATCACCTGAAACCGGAAATTGGGAACTCTCTCATATATCAAGTGCCACCCCACAATATCTGACAGTAACACTGAAATGTACTTTGATTTTTTCCAAATACCACGATACTCTGCTGACTCTGTGCACTGCTGACACAACTGCACGAGCAAGAGAAAGTTTCAAACGTTTCCAAGGTTTGGAGATGAACTGCCAAGAAACTGTTCAGCTGCATTCACACAAAAGGAATAACTTATAATCCATTTTGCACTGTTTCCTAACTTTATCCTCTGAGATTTACAGAGCAGATCTTTAAAGGATTTAAAGAATATAGAGATATAAGGAGGTGCCTAGAGGGATTGCTGAAAATGCACAATAGTACATATTCATTTAATTCCCACTGACTTCATTACAGGTCCCTGAAAATAAAGAGTTGGAACCAGCACATTGTGACTGGTTGACCCTCTGAGCTTCTTCAACAGACCATTATCAGATATCTACAGTACAGAGCACAATCTGATAACCGATGCTTTAAGACAAACATTTCTCCTCTGGCTGTTCTGCATTCCAGCCCATCCCCAAACATCCAGCACAAGTTTAGTACTTCTTACTGCTTATCCCACCATTTCTGCATGATTTATTACAAATCAAAGAATTATATGCAAACTGTGGATCTGTTTGTAGTAAAAAACATATGAGAAACTGTTGTGAGTGAAATTTTAGAACCTTTTTATTACTGAATGTCAAACAGGGATTTATTTATTTTTTTTAATTTTCTTCTTTGTCACAGATTTTGGTTTCTTATTTTGCCCACCTGTTTGTCCCATTTCTTGCAATGAAGTGTTCCCCCACATATAAAAGTAATTTGCAAATCCTATATTAAATATAGTAAAATAGTAACAACTGCTTTGTAATAGGTAAATGTGGTTAGCAACATAATTCCTGACACCCATGCTCAGACCAGATCTCTCCTACTGCCTCTTTCTCCAGCCAAACTCATTTTAAGAAAATAACGCAATATAGGATTACATCTATTTGCTCTCTAAACACTTAACAAACAAAACTGGCATTCTGAGAACTCCTAATATGTTAGCTATAACCTGCAAAAACAAAGAACATGTTGTACTATAACAGCCTTGTTATCTTCATGCTAGTAATCTTCATGCTTAAAAATAATAAATAAAGCTCTGCAAAAGCACTTTTAAGACTTTTATGAGCTCTTCCCTGAGGGACTAAAGATCACCCTTAAGACCTTGCTAAACAAAAAATAAGACTGCTTATCAAAACAGCTTGGTAGATTCTTCAGCATACATTAAATCCTTCTAATAGTTTGGAAATAGTGCAGTATAAAACGATTATCTTTGTAAAAATACAAGCTTACTAACCACATACAACAACTCTGGTTTTGTGAGTGTAAGAAAACCTATGTTGAGTGTCAAAAACAGTTTGATCACCAGCTTTCTTACTATGAAACAAACCCATTGTCTGTGCTAATTCCTTGAGAGAAGGGGAGAGAACCATCTGAACAGAATTCAGTGATATGACAGAAGGAATGCCATAGGCCAGCAATGGCTCCAGGACTGTTCCCAGCTTCCTAGCTTTCCTATTTTGATTCACCACACTTTTCAGATGGAAAGGGATATCAGATTACTTTGTCTTTTGTCTGATAGCATAGATATATTTCACCTCATTCCTTTGGCTGAGTGGCTGAGAGCAGAGTGAAGACAATACAATTTGGTTAAAACTGCCTCCTCTATGTTGAAGCTGATTTGAAGGATCTGGATCTGGAGAGAACCACCCTCCAAAAACTGGGGAACAAAAGAAAAGAGAACATCCTACGCCCACAAAGGTCCATGTTCATGCTAAGGCAGAGTGATTCTTCCAAGTGCCAAAAGCAGCTTTGTAACAAAACAGCACACTCTGTGTGCCCACACATATGATGTGGTCCCACTTGTTTCATCTGGGTTAGCAAAATGTCTCAGACAGACAAGAGAGGTTTCCCATTCCCCCTATGAATATTCTACACAGTAAAAAAACCCAACCTTTCCCTGCTCTGAAAGACTGCCTCACATTCACTTCCTTTCAATCCAAAACTCTTCTTATACAGCTGCTTCTTCCAGCACTCTGGACTGTTCTTCATCTGTGTTAGAGTTTGTACCATCCATGTTTGGGGTTTTTTTTTGACAGTTAGCGTATATTTACTTTGTTATTACTGGCCATGTTTAGCCATTTACTCCTTCAGTTTTCCCTCACAAATCAGCTCCAACAACTCTTTAATCACTTGCTGCTTACATCTGAAATCCCTCCAATTGTCTGACTTCTCTAATGTGGCCAGAACTGAACACATTATTTCACATACAACCTTAGCAGAGCTATGAGGAGAAGGACAATTATGTTGTTACTGCCTTTTCTGCTGCCTTGCTACAAGAGAAGCTATTACCTAATTTGTTTTCAGACGCCGAAGTATTTTTCAGCATTACTGTTTTCCAAGTGCCTCACTCCCATCAATGATCTGGATTTTTGTTGGATTTTGGATTACTTGATCCAGCTGTATCAATTTGTAATCTTGCTTCTTTTGGTATTGTGGTTTTATTCTCCCTGGACCACCACTGGCAACTTCAATGTGTGTACTGTAATTCACTTGTTCAAACTTCTATAACAATGTATTTATTTCTCCATATTTCTAAAATGTTGCTACAGGTGCTGCTGTCCTATGGATCCTGTATCAAGAAGCAGACAGCTTACAGCTGGCAAAGGACTACTGTAACTATATTCCTTTCAGTCCACATTTTTTTCCAGCCACTTCAGAACAGTGGAAGAGACAGATGTTGCTATGTAATTGGGAGGCTTTGACAGGCCAGGTTACACAAAAAGGTACAAGAAGGAAGTAGACCTGTGCAGAGTATATTGCCCTAGGAATTCTTTCCTCATTTCTACTGAAGGAATTCCTCTGCCATTTTGGAGTTTCAGAAAAGGTACCCATCTTTTTCTGACACTCAGTATATCTGCCCCTTTCTACAAGCTCAATAAAATCATACTGTACAAAATCATTCTGCCCTCCTCTCACAGCTTAACGCATTACTCTTTTTTTTTTTTTTAATAGTTACTTTACTTGGAAGAATCAAATGAGATGCACAAAAGACTGTATGAAGGAAGCACCACTCAATGCATGCATACTTCTGGACTGAAATCTATGCAACTTCCAATAATTAACTCTTTGGGAATTACGTGTTCTTTATATTCTTGAAGATCTTAGCCCACACATGTAATATCAAGAATCTTGCACATACCCTACAGGAAGGAGGGCCATAAAGTTGATAAGGGACTAGAGATCCTCCCCTATGAAGACAGGCTGAGGGATCTGGGGCTGTTCAGCCTGGACAAGAGAAGGTTGTGTGGAGACTCCACAGCCCCTTCTAGCATCTGAAGGGGCTCTTCATCAGGAACTCTAGTGACAGGACAAACAGTAATCACTTCAAACTGAAAGAAAATTTAGCTTAGATATACAGAAATTCTTTACTGTGAGGGCGCTGAGGCAGTGGAATGTGTTGCCCAGAGAAGCTGTGGATGCCCCATCCCTGGAAGTGTTCAAGGCCAGGTTGGATGGGACTCTGAGCAACCTGGTCCAGTGGAAGGTGTCCCAGCCCAAGGCAGGGAGTTGGAACTGGATGATCTTTAAGGTCCCTTCCAACCCAGACCATTTTACGAGTCTGTGAACGGTAGGTGTGTGACAAAATCCACTACACTTTTAAATAATCATGTTCTGCTTACACATTGTTATTTTTCACAAGCCTTCTCATTTCACATCTGTTTATCTACTTTTACCTTGTATTTGTTCTTCTTATCAAAAGACTACAACTAGACTTACAGGATGATAACTAACAAAACAATCTTTGCCTACATAGATATTAGGATCACACTATTTTTTTTCTGAAAGCAATCCTCTGAAATCTTCAAGAAGGGCCAGAAAACATAACTTTATGAAAATGGAATAGCTACTTAAGAAATACCCCATTGTCTCCACTGGACTTTACTGCAGCATGAGATGCCACATTAAGAATACAAATTTAAAAAAAAAAAAATTATCTTGGTTCAAAATGTTTGTCTCGTTTTTGTAATGCTTTTATCCAAGTTCTTTATTCTTCTACCTGCTTTTTACAGACCTCACCAATTACTTTGCCTACTACTTACTCTCTTACACTTCTTAAGTAATGGCTACATAAACAATAATTCACAGGATTTTTCCAATCAGTAACTGGTTTAACCCTTTTTAAGAGTTATTAAAAGACCTATTTTCCCTCCAAAATTCAATTCACCTGTTCTTCTCATGTCTTTTATAACTTGATTTTCTTCCTATAAACAACTGTTCCACAACTTTAGTGAAACAGAATTTGGAATTCTGGTGTAAACAAAGTGGTTCTCGACTTTGGAGGAAAGACTGCACAGAAAATAAAAAGAAATATATAAATTCTGAGTTTGTAAATACATTCACAGAAAGTGAGTTCCATAGAACATATTTACAGAGTAGGAATGGAACTTATTTGGATCTTGTGCACTTCAGAGGATGGTGTTTGATCGGATAATGCCAAATATATCGGGCTAATTAATAAAAATTAGGAAGACAAAAGTCAATCCACATAACACTGATACATAAATGTAATATATGTTAGAGCTACTCAAAATTTTGTTTAACTAATTCCCACAAAATAAATTTGTGGTATTGCATATAGGGCAAGTCAGGAAATGACGTGAGCTGACTCGCTGGGTTCCAAAACACAGTAAAGGCAGAGCACATTCAGCATCCAAGGGTTACCAAGAACCAATATTCTGTTTGCTCTTCTGGGTCTTAGTTACCTCAAATGGTAACATTATGTCCTGCTCTGGGGAGCAGCATGATGTCATTTTATCATTTAAGTCTCATTCTAAAGCTCATTCTAACAGTGATTAAATAAGTTTTAAAATGCACATAGACCCTGCACACACGAGCCAGCTTAGACTGTGTTTAAGTGATGCAAAAAACCCCAATAAATTCTAATTTATGACAGATTCACAGTTGCTCTCACTCTGCAGACGAGTTATTCTTTCTTCTGTTCCTGGAAACTTCAGTCAGTAGCATACATTGCCTACTATGAAGAGACCTTTGTGATAAGATGATATCAAGGGATGTTGTGACACTCCCGATTAAGAATTACACAGTAAGCAAACCGTACAGAAATGCTAATTTTCCTCCCCTTTCTCATCACTTACCTAAATTATTCTGAGTAATACAAATGATCTTTATTAGCTTTAAGGCAGTTCATTCTCTCATTCTCTTATGCCATTTTGTTAAAGAAATCATATTCCTGTGGCTGATTAGGTGCATTATATATTTCAACAATTAAATTTGTGAACTGTTTTATATCATGTTCACAAACAGAAAAATCAAAAAACCTAAAGAACATAAATTCTTTTACAGTCACAGCCAACTACCCACCATCAGCAGAGAATGAATAACTTTTGCTGGAAATAGCCTTTCTTCTCCAAGCTCCTCTTTGAATCACTGATTTCTGAGTATTCCCTGTAGTTTTCAGTCATCATGAAGTGATGCTGAAAAACCCACAGAATTGCCCAACCCAAATAAGAAAGACACAATTTTCTCCACTTTGGCTGGAAAGAATGTAAGCCTACTTTATGATGAGGAAGTAATGGTTGACTAACAGAGCATGGTTTTACAAAATCTGTCTTTTTCTGACCTTAAGCTTACTAAAAGTGAGTCTCAGGATGTGATCCAACCAGGTATCACTGTGCCTACCAGCACTAAGCTGATGTACAGAAGGTTTCCAACAAAAAGTTCTCTGCAATCCATTCATTATACTTAGCAACATCAAACAGGGAAAAATAATTAAAAAGCTCCTATTGAGCACCTAAAGACCTTGAGCACAGACAGGGGGTGAACACAAAGACAGGGTATTTGGTTGTGAGAGTCACACTTTTTTTATATGTATATTCATACACATTAAAAGAAATTACAGTACATTTTTAACAGTTTTCTTATTTTCTTCCTCCCTTCTATTCTGGTCTGTGACTGTCTACACTTACAGTGTATGTATTTAAACATACTCAGAAGACTTACATAAAATTTCTTGATTTAAGTTTTTTTTAATCTTCAGATGTACAAGTATGTGGAGATAATATATTTGAAAAATAAATTGCCTGGGTAGATTCAATTATGTGAAGTAAGAGTGAAAATCACATGCAAATGACATTATAAATGGGAACTATGCTGAGACCTTTTTTGTATTGTACAAGGTACAAGCAGGCAAAAGTAAGACACCTAAGACTGGTCCCTCTGGAAAGGCATCCAATCTTTCTTGCAGCATCTTTGACAGTACTGGAGGTTGCACTTACACATTGATATAAAGCTTTTCTCAGTTCATTTTGATATTACATCTCTGATATTCAAACACTAAATAGTGTCTCATAACTTAAAGTTCAAAGAAACTCTTGAAATTAGCAGGTCAAAAGAAGATGTTACAATGACACTATGCTGCCACTTTTGATACCCCTGACCACTGACTGCTCTCCTGAGCAGTTAATGCAATACATCATACATTCAGGGCTATTAATATTAGCCATAGTTTTTAGCATGACCGTTTTGCTTCTTTTATCAGTATCACACATTAATTGGGAAGTATGGCTGTGTCATTCACAGTATGGTACTTCCTTCCTTCCATTACGGCGTTATGTTAAAGGAAAAGGGAAAAAATTGGAAGGAGTTCACCCATACTCTGCCAGTTGTCCTGTCGTTAGACCACGTTTTACACTACCTTATCATGACATCAGTTTCCACTGATTATTTAGGAATCAGATCCATAAAATAAGGAAGTATTTACACTGTAGGTTCAAATTCACTTCTAGTCTACACAAAACAAGATACTGTTATTGTATAAGGAGCTGGTAATGTGAAAATGTTAGATGACATATAAATCACAGTTACCCAAATCAGCTAAAGCATCATCTTCAAAGGAGAAAACTCGGGATTAGGAAGGTCCGTAGAACAGAACAGCAATGCACAAGCTATATTTTCAGTGACTAAATGGAGAACTTCTGAGACTGTCCAAAAAACCCCATCTTTTTGTAAATATTTTTCCCCTAAGATATTAATTTTCAGCATGTTTCTCCAGATTTCAGCACACATTTGTTTTCTAAAGGAGCTGGCCAGAACACTGAATGAACATCAAGAGTTTCAGATGATCTCCATGAGCAAATTGCATTTACCTCCACAAGTTATTTTCAGTGAAAAATGGGATCACTTTTTCAGAAGACTAAACTGTTCTGGAAATCTCACTTCCTGAACATATTCCATTTCAAGTCTTTTTGTCTATTAATTTTCATACAGCTATTACTCAAATAAAAACTTTCATCCTTGGAACACTCCTTGGAGTCTTAGTATCAGAGAGCTCAGCTTAGGCACATTGAACACTCAATAAAATATGACTAGAATTAGTTGTAAAAATTTCTCAGAAAAACCAGGAGTTTATCTTAGGTTTTCCCCAATGGCTTAAATACTGATGAAAAGAAACACTCTTACAATATCCAGTAAAGATACTACGGAGAAAAAAAAAAAAAAAGGAAAACGGACAGCCAACAAACACCTTTGGAAATTACTGGTTGTTCTTATGACTGCAAGGCTGCATCAATTTGAGACTGGCACAGATTAGTAGAAGCTTACATGAAAGTATCTGTGTTGTGCTTCTGTAACAGGTGAACCTCCAACAATGTATGGGGATAAGCAGAACAGTGACTTTAAAACGTCACTTTAATTCAAAATATTTGTTCCTGATGCATTTTCTGAGTCATGTCTATCTGCTTGCTTTATTGACTAATTTTTTTTTTATCTGCCCTTAACACTAACAAGTCAATACAGCTAAAAAAGAAGGAATTGGACAGTGCTTTGCAGACATATTATCAACAAAATAGTCAGTTAAGTACCATTTGCAAAATGTTTATCAACTAGGGATGACGTGAAGCAAAAAAAGACACAGCTTTATTTTCAAACCCCAGGTTAAGTTATAGCATTATAGGCAATTAATAAAAATATCATACTTTTATGCAACTAAATTTGACCCCAAAAGCCACAGCAAGACAGAAAACATAGGACCCTTTAATGTCATTTTTTCCAGTCATTTATCTGACTATAACCACACTTTAAAGCGTTAAGGTCAGCTGGTCATGAAGCCTGAGCTACACTTCTGACTAGCATGCACCACATTTGACTTGAGAGTAAATAAGGGACTGACACTCCATTAACCTTCACAAGTACAATTATTTATCAAAACAGTTCAAAAGAGTACCCGACAGAGAACTGATAAATCTGGAAGCAAAAAAGGAAACTGTAACAGAACAAGCTGATCTTTTGCCAGTGATGAAGAGCTACTGCCCATCACAATTCCTGGGGCAAGTCCTCCAGTCAGTTTTAACACCACCATCCATTTTAAACGTATGTCCCTTAATTCACATTGGCTTTGACAAAATCTCAGAGTTTAATTTTTGTTCTTTTTTTTTAATTCCATCTTCTGTCTTGGAAATAATATATGCTAATATCCTGTATTTACAGGAATCTTCAAAGACTTTCTTCAGAAACACACACAGAAAATTCAGAAGAGTTCTGACATGTTCGGTCATATCTACTCTTTTGTGCTTTTAGTTACAGCACAAGGCCTGTTCACAATATTCCTATTTGGTGAGCTGACTGTCATCTTCCTACCTCCACAGGACCTTTATTTCTTTTATTACAGGACCTATGGTGGTTTATAACCCTATGTGATCTTCAAATTTCGTTAGTTCTGAAAAACTTCTATAATATCTTTATGTTGTGAAATTCTACCTGAATTCCTAACTGAAGCATGAGGTTGAGCAGTTGATCAGCAGCTGTCATCTGCCATCAATTACTTTGACTTTTTGACTGCAATAGCCCTATGCAATCCAAAGATGGGGGAGTTTCCTCAAAGTCTTACACCAGAAAGTGTCAGGAGGGAGAATGGAAAGAAAATGGCTTCACCACACAGAGATTCACTCATGAGCAACTGGAAATTTCACCCATCCTTGCCATCTTGTCTTGCATACTGGTTTCTCTTTGGCAGAAAAGCACACCCCTTGATTTCACTGTACCCTAGACTGATCTCCAGCCTCTCTCAGATGTATAGATGGGAAGAAAACACTAACTATTCACCACTGGAGTTGTAGTTACCACAGTACAGCCCAAAAAAAAAAAAAGAAAAAAGCAGTGCCATGCAGCAAATTAACTACCTTCCTAGTCTTTGCTCTCCTTTTCAGATCAGTACTTACTTGACTACTTTGTAAAAATTAATTGAGTCCTGTGAATACAAACAGCTCATCCAGCTAGCTCATACCTTCTTTCTGGTGGTCACAAGGCAAGAAGCTCAAAATGTAAAAATCAAGAGACAAGGAAGAAAGAATCACTTTAAGGGGAAGAAGCTTTTACTCATCAAGTAGCCCAAAACACAATAAAAAACCCTGTGGACTGACATCAAGGTCAATTTCTACCAAGTGTCATCTAATAAAGTGGAAAGGTTGACTTGATAACTCCTTTTTAACAGAGGATTTATTACATTCATAAAATACAGAAAAGCATAACCCTTATTGTATTAGTTACCTTATTTCAGCTTGTACAAACAGTTTATTCCTTAAAGATAAAAAAAGGAAATGGATTTTGATTTTAAATCTTTTGCATACTTTATCTTGTACATATGAAAATAATTATGTTCAGAGGGCTGAGTACTTTTTAAAAGTGACTCAGATAATTGATATCGTGAGGTTCGATGTTTATTTTTTCCCACTGATTTCCGGATCAAATGCCTCAAATTGAAAAGATTTCCTCCCTGCCAGCTCCTTGTCTTGGAAACTCACTGTTTCTGCTTCCTCCTCCCTGTAAGAAGAGATTCTGTCGTCAAGACTTCACTGGCAATTCTTTGGCTACGCAGGAGACACTATAATCCATTTTGCTATTCCACAGCTACGTAGTCAGAGCTCAGCAAAGCTAAGCAGTCCCAAAACTTGTCTTCTGCCAGTTACCTAAGCAAAGTGGAGTGGCACACAAAGCCTTCCTTCCATCAGAAAGGACTTAACTACAAGTTAATTGAACAAAACGAGACAGCACCATCTATGAAATGGTGACTGAGCTACCCAGAGTATGCATCATCATTAATGGAAAGGCATCAGTTGTAATGTAGAAGACACAGCTGTTAAAATGTGAATGATTCCACTCTAAGTAGTTCCAGAGAAACAACAAAACAGTAAAAAATTTTAGAAAAATATGAAGACAAGAACTCCATGCACCGAAAGAAAAGTTTGAGACGAGGGGATGTGATAGCACCCTTCAAATACAAAAAAATTTGCTGTAGAAAGGAGCACATATCCTTTTGCTGCAGTGGCTAGGATAAGAATTAGAGAGACAAAACTGACACAGAAAAGATCACACAGTAGGAAAAACTTTCTAATGTTAGAGACAGAAATACCCTGGCACAGACAGACTGGTAAGTTCTAAGTCTCCATCACTGAGTAACTTCAAGAAGTTAGACTATTATCTGAAAGAAATGACATTTGTACAGCTGATCCCTGGATTGAAGCTGGGACTGGATGACCTCTCCTGATCCCTCTCAGCCCTACAGTTCCATGAAGTGCAGGGCTCACATACGGTGAGAAATAGATGGGCTCATTCAGTAGGGGCTCTATAGATCTGTAAGGGACTTACTCACTAAGCTGGATCAGGGTTTTTTAGTTGTGTTTTGCTTTGGATTTTTTATTTTTTTTTTCAGATAAATCAATAGGCTTGGGCCATTTTCCAAAGATGTGATTTGCTAAGTTTCAAGCCAAACCTCTCAAGCTTTACTCATGAGATAAGTGCTAAACAATGAGCCAGATTCATCAAAGCTTTAGAGACTTACTTAAAAGAAAAAGAAACTGATTCAGCCAACTCATTTCAAGCCAAATCAGGCAGTTGAAAATCTATTCCTGAGATTTGGAAAATCTGTCTTTTTTAAAAATATTTTAAAAATATGTTTCGAGAGTCCCTCTTTTGCAGGGGCCTCAGGCAACTCTGTCGAGAATCTGTTTTTTTCCAGCCTGATTAGGAGTGGTGTATTCCTCATGTCTATAGGAGATAGCTGAAATATGTTTGTATATATACACCTACATATTTTTACATACATACTTACATATACAAATAACATAAGGATTCAAGAACTTGCTATCAAAGGTTTGGTAAATACAGCAGTGCATTTACTTTCAAACAGATTAATAATGAATTTGCTTCTTTACTTAAAGGAAAAAAAATCAATGGTAGCACTGGACAACAACATACTCTATTAACGCACAAAGCTAAAAAGAGTTCCCTGCTCTCAGGTTTACAAAGTTTACAAGCCTTAGGACATAAAATCTACAATACCTCTCAGCACTGACCCTTATAGTACTTCCGAGGGGTAGGTTAATTCCCATGTTTCTTCAGCTCTTGGCATCTCTACCAAGAAGGATAACAACTGAGCCAAACAAGCTAGCTTTTGTGTACACCCCGCAAAAATCCTACTGGAAGCACCAAAGTGTTTGAAAAAAGGCATCAAATGTTTGTTACTAGGAGAGGGGAGGACATACACCTGGTGCTGACTAACAGGATGGGTCATAGTGTTGACTGGGAACAGGGGAAAGCCCTGTCTAGCCACTAGCATCCCACATCCTGACTTCTGAGCTGGAGAAAAGCTGGGCTCAAATGTTGTGCTGGGAATGTGTAGATTTCTACAGAGAAGCACAGAAGAGGCCTCCATACTCTTCTTCCCCTACAACTTGCAAATTCACTAATAAATTCAATTTCAGTGGCTGAACGTTGTTGGCACTACAGTGATGGGCACAGACCTAGACCAAGGTGGCTGCCTCTCTAGCCCAGTATCAAGCATTTACTGTAAACGTATAATGTAAAA
Source organism: Neopelma chrysocephalum (assembly GCF_003984885.1). NCBI lineage: Eukaryota > Metazoa > Chordata > Aves > Passeriformes > Pipridae > Neopelma > Neopelma chrysocephalum. The sequence continues at coordinate 31,011,435 of NW_020897714.1, forward strand.
GCAACGAGAAAACTTTCGAAACCTTGTCACATTTTCTTTTTTCTGTTTTGTTCTTTGCAAGGAAACTACTCCTTCCAAGAACATGGAAAGAGCATGTGACTTTGAACTGGAAAACCTGAAAGATCAGTGAGCCTACCTGCTAATGAGCAACTTGCTATTGAAATGAGCTCATTAGCTTTCATTTTTGCTGGCTGCTGATCGATTCATGAGCCACTTAGGTGGCCTCTGTAAGCTGTACATAAATTATCAAATGCATTGATTTCTACAAATAATAAATTGGGAAGTCAGTCCTTTCTGTATCTCTAGTATACATGCTCAGCTCAATGGCCTTCAAAATTCATCCAAAGAAAATGATAACATCAGTGTTCACAGATACAGTGCATCTCAAATGGCAAATATTCTGCTGCAAAAATAAGCTGTGCTGGCATCCCAGAGAAGTGAATAAAAGCTTGCCTCTGAAAATGTTACATACAAAATGTACAATACAAAACGCACAGAATTTTGCATGAATCTGTGTGTAGGTGGCAGCTCAAGAAATTCACAGTAAGGAATAATTGTCTATAGCAAGGAAAAATCTGAGCTAGATGATCTTCAAGTCCTCTTTGATCTTATATCATTAAATTTCTACAACCTTCTTCATATGAGCAAAGTAGTAAAAGTCCTATGGCATCCCAGAGTCAGTGCTGAGTTTCTGAAGTAAAAGCATTTTCTCTTGTCAACTGGCAACCCCAACAACATAGGAAAAGAACCTGTTAAACACTAAATCATTCATCAGAGGAAGAGGTAGGGAAGGCCTCCTTTACCCAAACATGTAGGCATAATGTTGCCATTTTCAGCACATATGGGTACTTCCAAAGCTGGGCTGGCCAACCTGGCTTCACCTGGCTTCCCAACTGCTGACAGAAAGCATAGCAAAAATTAGTACTTTGGACATGTATGCTTGCAAATTTCCAAGCCCTTCATAACACTGATTTGCAATAATTTGCCTAAGGTCATGTGGGCCTTGATCCAAAGCCTATTAAAGACAAAGCAGTCTTTAAATTGACTTCAAAGAGCTTTGGATTGGACCCTCAGTGAATCACTGCATAGTAAACAGAAAAGTCAAGAACAGAAAACGTGGTCTAAAGCATAGATGTATTCTCTCCTTCATCACCTCAGTTTTTTGAAAAAGACAGGAAGATGAGATTTAATTTTCCCGTTCTTCTATATCACACTATCAGCCCAATGAAACCAATGTAATCCGCTGATACAGCCTAACACAAGAGCCCAAATGCATTGCAGAGGTATCTTCATCACCTTGACCTCAGTAATACCAGCACCAGTGAGAGCAGCTCACTGGAGTGCCACTGGAGAGAACTCAGGCAACTCATGCCAGCTGAGGACAGTGCCAGACCTGGATGGCATGCTCACTCCTGAAGAACAGTAAGCTTAGGACTAAATGCAATAACAATAAGGAGTTAAAATGTGCAGACCAGAGAACATCGCTTAATCCCAGTTTACTGAAAGGACATGTCATTTTTAGAAAGTTGTCCAAACAACTGTCTTAATATTCTACACCAAAGTGGCTATTAATCAAACAACAAAGGCCCAATTAACACATAGCTGTTGTCACCTTGATGTTAAAAGCCTCTCCCTTCCCCCCTTCTTTCTTTCTTTTTGTCTTTAATGTTACAACCTAACCCAAAAATGCCTCAGGGCCCTACAGGAAAAAAAAAAAGACAAGATAGAGAGAGGGAGGGAGGAAGGGAGGGGGAGAGGGAGAAAAAGTGGGGAGGGGAGAAAGAGAGAGAGAGAGAGAGAGAGAGAGAGAGAGAGAGAGAGAGTCTTAAATACCATCTCTCCTCTAGGCAGCAATTTCCACAGATGAAGAGGTCACCACTGTTTAACAGTGTGCTGCCACGTTAATTTAGTATGACAAGATAAAGCAGTAATCTCTGCTCGAAGAGGCTGTAAACCGCCTGCTATCCAGGGACATGCTCGAGTCGATTTGCACTGTATATCACTTTATACAATTGCCGTGACAAAGCCCCCTGAGTTCCCTCATGTAAATCTCTCTCTCTCCCTCTCAACTTCCCTGCCAGTCAGACAGCATCGGATCTGCGGTAAGCTATGCAAACTTCGTGTTTTACGCATGCCAATGGACCCCAAAGCTCCCCGCCTCCCCCCCCCCACAAGAAAAGATGTTTAGGACTTTGATAATCCATTGATCCCACTTCCATATCGGCTTGTATTTTTCAATCTGTCGTGTTAAGTTGTCAGAGAGGGCGATTAAACCGATGTTTCATGTTCCGAGATTTGCGTTCTTGGGAATGATAGTTTTCAAAGCCTTTCTTGCTAGGTTCTGCTTAAAGATTATCCCTAAGAAAGCTGATGTGAATATTATTACTGGCATAAACCTGGTAATAAAACCATAAAGTGTTTTAGGTAAAGACATTTTAGAGATATTCAGGGTTATAAACATAAGAGTTTAAAGCTGGATAGAATTTGGAGTGCTTAAAAAAAAAAAAGGGAAAAAAAGGGAAAAAAAAAAAGCGCCCTGTCAGGCTGTGGAGTTTTCTCAGCATGAAGCAAAACAACATATGTAAAAGGGAAAAGGGAACTCGCATGTCTATGTAAAATAAATATAATTACAGAATCACAGAAGAGGGTAGAGCAGAACACTGACCTGTGCAGTTAGACAGGAACGAAAAGAAGACAGAGCATGTGTAGCGGTGGTCACGATACTGCCTCAAATAAAATGCAGTGACAGCTATTCCGAGCGAACAGCAAAGAAAGCTGCCTGTGTCTCCAGCAGCCTGCACAGCTGAAAACATGGTCTTCTTGTTGGGGAAATAGGGTGAATTTTGTGCAATATGTTGCAACTCTCATATGCCATACTGCATCTCTAGAACATGCAAGTTTTAAATTATGTCTCCTCTCTATTTCACATTTAATTTGTGTCGTTTTCCTATGGCCTGCAGGCATGATACAAGTCACAGCACACAATATACCAAATACGGTGCCAAAACGTGAAACTGTGCACATGTATATACCCACTTTCTGGATTAAACACAGAGGAGGACATAAGTAGAATTAAAACACACACAACAGACAGGTTTCTACAGAATAAGACTGGAATTTAGCTACAGTTTCTTAACTAATACATTGCTAGGTCTATCTACTAAGCCTTTGGACTTGCAAAAATGACCAAGCAAGACTTAATCAAATCTTTCAGACACAAAAGGTTACAGATACATTCTCCATTATTAATTAAATTTAATAATAAAATCTGATGTTCATTTCAGCTGATAGCAAGACAGACGGATGCTTTATTAAGCACTGAAGTTTCTAGTACCATTTGAGGATTACCTACATTTTAAATGGGAAAACCCCCTGGATTCGATGTCATTTTTCAGTATCAAGGGAGTCTTCTCAAAATAGCCTTTTAAAGGTGTTTTGCATTACTCCAGTTCTCCAGTTCATGTTGCTAACCAACACATTATTTATTACTTGAACTTAACACTGCTGATAGATATACAACAGAATATTTACTTTTAGGGAATATCCAATTCTTAAAACCCCACCAAATGCTGTCAATACTGGTTAAAAAACAAGTCTGATGATAGAATATTCACACACTCCCTCCCCCCCAAAAAAAGGGATGAACTCGAACATGGTTACTTCTACAAATATACGAGAGAATATTTGTGCAGTAATGTGTGTTATTTCTTTAACTCCATGTACTGTGAATGGGATTACTCTCACCTAATTTTAGCCCCAAATTAGACATCTAGTCTAAACTAGTCATCAAGGCTCCCTCTATAGTCAACAGACAAGCACTTTCAGAAGGTAATTCATCTTTCTTGTCTTAGATGCTTATTGTGAGATTGAAAAGGCTGCTCTAGCAGAGCAGATATCTTTTTCCATAAACTATGAAGACAGCCCAAACACCTTACTTTTGTGCCTAAAATTCAGTGAACTGAACCCAATCTCCCTGTATTGCATTCAAGAACCTCCATGAGTCTGGAAACACTCATAGATCATAGACCGTCATGGATGAGGGACAAGTACAGTTTCTGTTGTACTAACACAGCCACAGACAACAGAAGTGAATTGCAAATGATAAATCAACAACTGGGAAGCTGGAAATACAGTCTTATTTCACCCAGTAAACTGAAAACTTGCCATTTTTGTTAATATTTATGAAATTACAAGTCCAACAACTCCTTGCGATATTTTACAGAGCAATATAAAGATATAGGTCCTAAATATAAAAGTAAGTATTTCAGTCAAATTAGCTTATTCACATGGAAAACTCAGGAATTCACTGTGGCCCTGTGTCAATATGTTACCCAATACTCATGTTGACAGCTTCAAAACTGAAGCTATGGTCACTGCCCAAAAGCTAAGTTTACACTGGCCGCAAGCAAACAGGAAAAGTACATCATCTGCCACAGATGTATTCTCTGCAGAACTGAATCACCCTATTTTCAATTCTGCTTGTAGATATATAAAATTCTGAAAATTGTTTTCCTACTGAACTTACCAAATTGGTCTAAAGATAATTTAAACAAGTCTTATACATGTAACTATCGTGAATGATCAATCTGCTCTCCCTCAGACTCTGCGAGCGTTACTGTCTGTGTCAAGACAATATAAATTTAAGAATTTGGGGGGGGGGAAAGAAGGTTATTTGCAGATTTTATATTTATAAAAATAAAGAATATACCATGGACTCACACTCTATCATCAGTCAGATGCAGGACACAAACTCAAGTGAGTTGAGTGGTTTGAGCTCTGAGATGCAGAATGCTTTATATTCCCAAAAGAGCTAAGCACTACATAGCAAACTCTTATTTAAAAACAAGCAAATGCTCTGGCCAGGCAATTACCTCTCACTCAAGGCTTTTTTAGCTGAAGTTATCTAACTACAGATTTATAAACTATTGGGATCAACAGCTGAGCTTAACACCCTAAGCTCCAGCTGTAACCTATGAAGAAAAATAGGCACTTCTAGGGTGTGAGTTCCCTGACCTACTTAGAAGGTATCTTAGGACAAAATGTATCACGCTCCACTATTCCCTATTTACTTTCATTAACCATGAAGTTAAACCTAAATTTACTAGCTTACCTCTGGACATATATTTTGTAAACATTTAGTCTGATCAGACTTCACTCTTGAATCTTCACCCCGAAAATGACATTATGATTGACATGACACTGCATTACGTGTTAGTGACCACTTCCTTCTAGGAGGAGAAATAACTTCCTTTCCTTATGAGAGAAAGCCAAAATATCCTTCTACTGCACTAAGACTCCTATAATCTACAGAAATTTACTATTGAGACTGCTGTCATATACCAAAAAAACCCCCCGTGAATTTAACTGAAAATTATACAAGAAACTAACTCGTTCCTAACAGAGTCCTAAATCCAGTAAGCTCTGCATTTGTGTACGTTGTTTTCTGGAGACCCACAGATCCTCAGCAAATGCTGTGCCTTTAAACACAGACAAATCCAAACCTGAGCAACTCTACTGATTATGACTGCAGTAGTTTAAAATGAAAAGAACAGGAAAGAGGGAAGTTTCACTTACAGCTACAGAGATGAAACACACACTTTAAATTCAATCTGAAAATCAGCATAGAAGAGAGTGTGAAGCTCAGGTATTCTGTATTATTTCTGGCTAGCAATATTAATAAGCAATGCAAGCTTCCACTTCTGACATGACTTAGTGTAGAGATACACATACAATCTACTGCAGTAATTCAAATTTGAAATGTCAGAAGGATTTTACCTTTTTGCTATAATATTTCTTATTTTCTGTCATCGAACTCCAATCCTACAAAAAGCTATGTGCAGAAGGAGTTATAGTCAGTGACCTCTCCTTCCCTCCCTCTTGCTACCATCAGCATTAGGTTCCAATCAACCAGATTATTTTGCAGGAACAGGGTCATAAGCTAAGCATTCTGGGGCAGGAATGTTTCTTTTTTCTGTCTCTATAAAAATAAATCATGCTCTGGGTACAATATAAATAAAGATAATAACAGTCTGATCTTAGATTTTATTGGTCTATGTTTCAGACAATCTATATAATTTGCCTGCTGCCTGTACAAACTACAAAAAGTTAATCTTTATAGCTCTTTTTTTTCCTTGGGGTGGATTCAGTTTTCAAAGCAAAAAAAAAAAAGGATGCTAAAGCAGACTATTTCCATGTATAATGACAGTCTTGTTTACACTGCTCTGGCAAAAGCTATCCTTAGTTAAACTGGGCAGAACTCCACTCAGTTACTTCCATTAGTTTATCTAGTGATGCTAAATTCATGGGATTCACTGAGTCTACTTCAACAAAAATACCTTATCTGGTCACACAACTGCACCTAAACCGGAAAAAGAAACAAAGAACTTAAGAGTGTTAAAGGGAATCTGGAAATGAGGCTGGCCAAACTATTCAGACAAGCTTGCTACCCCGGACATAAAGGACTCCTTTAAGAAAGTTTGTTTCCTCCGTTTCATTGTCTTTAAACACTTTGGAACACTGGCTGGTTCAGAAACATTGCAGCACATCAACCTCCTCTTGTAGGGAGGTCTCTGAATATGTCTTAGGAGTTGACACACCTTGGCAGATTCCCATTCTTAAACAAACACATACTGAAATCTGTCTTGCCACAGGTCCCTCTCCAGCCATGAATCTCTAGAGAAAATTAATAACCCCTTTCACTACATTGGAGAAGGAGGTGATATTTCACTGATATACTCAAGACAAGAGGAAGCAGTTAGCTACATGAAAGGAAAAAAACAGGACTGCATGACATGACACTTTAAATGCTAGCAATGGCCTGAAGCTGCATTTTCATTACCACTCCAACCATCATTACTTTTGGTGAATCTGCAAAAGCATTAGCAGTGGCAAGAAAAATTAAGGGAAAGCAAACTGGCCTTCGCACAGTCTAATCCAACTGAATGTTATATGTCCTAAGAAAACATACTTAAAGAGACAACACAAAAAACATGATGGAGCATTTCACTCATCCATTTAAGGGGCAGAAAATTAAGAAATGCTTCAAATTGTCACTGTAGTGGGTAACATCCTAACCATGGACAGAAACATCTGACACTGAGAGAGGAAACTGTAAAACATGACTGTGAATATTGAGAGTAGCAAAAGGTTCTGGCACTTCTAGGAGCCAGAGCTGATAACCACAGAGATTCCTTGCAACCCTGGAATTCAAGAAACCATGACCAATACTTCACAATGCATTTCAGTTTTGGTATATCTCTACTGAAAGTAGAGCTGCATATCAAAAAACAACCATCCCCCTGGTTTATTGACATTCTGTCCAAGCAAATAGTGCAATACTTATTTTTACTGTGCAATGTCTTCATATGAGCTATTTACTAAAAGGCTTTAGAATGGATTAAATAATAAAAATGACTAAGTTAAATATGACTACAAGCAGAGGAAGAAAATGGGTAAGGCAGAAAAAGGTTTTCAGAGGACAACTGCAGGCTGAAAGAAAATGATAGAGTAATATTGGCTCCTATGAGGCTGGAAATAGAGAAAAACTCTCACCTGCAGTGAAAAAAAAGGAGAAAGCCACATCAGCTGCTCAGAGGAAGTAATGTGGATATGGAAAGTGTGTGGAGCAAAGAGAAAGCACATGGGGAAACCGTTCTGGAAGTTCTAATATGAATGAGCAACTACTGAAGCAAAAATGAGTCAAGGTGGTGTGCAAAAGTAGAATTTTGTGCTACATAAGAAGCAAAACGTAATAAACTTTGATTCCCACAAGCCATGCCTTGAGGCACGTGTCATATAAGAGTATGAAAGCCTGGTATGCTGCTCTCTATTCTGATGATAGTTACACTGACAGCCCAAGGCCAAAAACTTCTCAACAGTGGCCAAAGAAGATAAAATCACTCTTTGAAAGGGAAAGCATGAAAACTTAAACTACATTTTTGTGGCCTTCTCTTTCCAGGACAACGAAGAACTGGGCATTTAACTGGCAGCAGAGTTTCAGTCTTACTACAACACTGTAAAAATTCATTATCACCAAAGAAAGGGCAGCATTTCAGAATAAATTTGGGCAGAGTGCCACAGGTGATGGATCTTGACTGCTGAAACCATATAAAGTCTACAGCTACTGTTTGAGTTCCGACAGAATGGAGATACCATAGATCCTACCTATGTTATGTCACACCTAGGGACTGACTGTCGAAAGCAAAAGCTCTATCAAGAAGTAGGAACACTTAAATGTAGTCTCTTTACATCATTGCTATAAGCTGGTCTTGCAGTCCTAAAGACGCTTACTCCACACCTTAGTCTTCATCAGTGCTCCTCAAATTGGTAGCTTCAAAATTTTGTTTCAAATCTGTGGTATCTCCTGCCTCCCTCTGGCAGACATTCTTGCCCTGATCTTCTGGGTTCTGGCTGCAATGTCCTGCTGTGGGCACGCTGCTGCACTCCCGAGCCACAAAACCTGTTCATAGCACTAGGCTGACCTGGCAGAGTTCATGCCAATGCACTTTTTTTCAGTAAAAATGTACAGTCTTCAGTGAAATTACCTCAAAAAGTGTGTGTAAGCCCAAACTGAGCGACTTACTGAAGTCTTACCTACCGGTACTTACTTTACCTACCGGTTTCATTTGGAATGAAACCCCTGTGTCCACTGTGGAAGTCCTAAGGCAAATTACTTTGCTTAGAAAGATGACCAAGTTTTCTAGTTTTATGGCTTACAAAGTTTTTTGATAGGGCACTTAATAGTTCTTTTTTCCTCATCATAAGAAAGACCATCTGGTTTGAATATTTCTACTGACTATGGGCCTTATTGTTCTACCTATCTCTTTTTTCTGTGGAATTTTTCTGCTATTCACTTGAATTAGATTTTACCAGTATTTATGCAAGAAGCTTAAATGAAGATATTTTCCAGTATGAAGTCAATGAATTGATTCCTAGGCACATAATCACTTGCTAACAATGGATACATACAGTTCCCAGCACTTCCATAAAACAAAGGTGTTTACTTTTCTGTTGATTATTTTCTGCTTAACTGCATTCAAATGAATCCATTAAAAACGTGACTGCTTCACAGTAAGATGATCTTCAGCAAAAACAAACAACTGCTGTTTCCACTTCTCTTCATGGCCTTTAAAAACTAGTCATCTGCACCCTGTATTCCAGGCAATTTATATATTGTAAGTCTGGACTTGATTTGTTAATTCATTGGTTTAAACATAGTTCTAACTCTCCTGCTTGAGGAAATAAAAAACAAAACAAAACAAAAAAAAACCCAAATACAAAACAATGTTTTTCCACTGCATTACTTATTTATTGTCCCCTAACCAACCTTCGGACCTTTCAGCATCTGATCATAGTGCCAACAGGTCACCTCAAACTTCATCCAGTCTTTCTGCCTATTGACTTCAGCTGGAATGATACATCCACTCTGGTTCTCCATGGCCAAAAGTAACCAAAACTCACTGTGTCGAGAGTGGTCGAATAAACCAAGGGAACTTCCACAAACTAGCATCCTGCTCCTGAATTGCACTATGGTTTTTATCATTGCCTCACCTGAAGAATGAAAACACCTTTTTGTTTGTTTATGTGCGATGTACAGGACCTGCACATCAAGTAGTTTGCAAATAATTGCTAAGTACTATAGGCATGACTTACATAGATGGGACAGGATTGGAGAGCTGTGAGAATACAGATCATGACAAGGAGGACAGGTTGTTATCACAACTTAAAACGGAAGATAACTTCTCCGCAGATATGTGAGTTATCAAACCTTTTTCTGGCTCCACCACAACAGGTTCTCAAGGACTGCAGAAAGTTTTCTAGGCTCTGGACTAAACAGTGAAGTAGGCAACTTGTACATCTGTTTGATGGGTCCTGACTGATTCTTTTTTATTTGTTCCCTTTCCTAATAGCCCACAGAGTGATTCTCTGAAATGGTGCAAGTGTAAAGATCAAACTCTGACACAAGCCTGAAATTAGAGCTGTGGAAACTGCTTTCAACTGCTACTTTTGTGATGACATTTATAATGCAATGTTTGTAACAATGCAATTTCATCATCTTATAAATATCAATTTACCCTTAAGAGACGAAGGAAAGAACATCAGACAAATGCAAACTTACCACCGTTTCTGCTTTGTTTTAATTGAACTAGTCTTGTTCAGATAAGCCTGTCTAACTCTTGGAAAAACAACAGTTTATAGTTTAAACTGTGAAATTGTGTGTGTGTGAGTGTGTGTGTGTGTTGTAATTATGGTGCCTGCTAACAATTTCATACTGCCACATTGCACATATGGCTTCCAAGCTAGCTTTATCTGAATCTTTGTGAATCTATTCTCCGTGCTATTAAACTGAGCACATTCCACATCGTTCAAAAGTAATTACACTTTTGTCTAGAGTGTAGGAGACTGCTCTCCCCAAACAATGAAATTCTCATTATTAGAGCTGGCACAGTAACGGCACTGGTGTTCACAACACTATCCATTGTATCATCACAATAACTTATCCTAAGCTTGATGCACAAAGGTACACTGGAAATTAAAATTTCTCTAAAACCACTGTGTTTTTTTTTTAATAGGTATTCTTTAGCTCAGTATAATTAGAGTCCTATTTGACTTTTTAAAAAGCTACATGCATTCAGATTTCCATTCTCTTCGGAAGTTCTGAATAGTAGCTAAGTGCTCCAGCCGCTTGTTGTTCTGATCCATTACTATTCATATGCTGACAAACTCCAGACCAACAGGTGAAGCACAGGCCAGGATAGATGTGATAAGAGAATTCAAATTCAGCATTAAAGACCCTCTTATTTTGGACAAGTGGAGGAAAAGCATGAAGCAGTATGTCAGGAAGCTCTTTGACCAGTAATATCACTATTCTTAATATGACTAAACTTTCTTAAAATTATTCCCAAGTAATGGAGGACTAACTTCACTCACCACAGAAACACAACTTCTTTTAGTGTGAAGCAACAAGGCCAGGGTAATATTTCCTACCAATTTTAAGCACTGCAGAAAATTAATTCTAAATCCCACTGAAAGTGCAGGACAAACGTGGGCTAACAGTGGAGTCACACAGCTTGTAACAACTGGACAGTGGCAAAATTACACCATAACAGTTTGATCTTTGGATCAATACTTCCTTTTTTTTGTTTTTGCTTTTTTAAATCTTATCCGGCATTTTATTGATATTCTATAGTTAAAAAGAATGGTGGGATTTGAGCATACTGTGCCCGTGGCATACTTTAATCAGTACTTTTAGCCTTGACATCACTTATTTTCAGAAGTTAGCACATAGACACCACTGGTGAGATCAGTAGTCTTGAGAGGTGGCACAAGCAAAACAGTAAGGCAAACAAAGAGAAATAAATAAACGTTAGTAACTTAGATGAGCTAACCCATGCCATCCAAATACTGTAGCCTTAACAGTTTTCTTCAAAAGAGCTACTGATTGATACTGTAATCCTCAAGTGTTTCCCCACTAAGCTTATGGCCTGCTATGAACATCCTAAGGGGACTCTCAGATATATTCTAGGTCAAATGATTTGTCTTGTATTTTGTACTGAGCCTTTGGTTTAAGTCTGATAAATTTCTTTTCTTATCAGCATAAGAGTTTTCCTACTTACAATAAGTATGCGGTTCCTTCTATCAAGAGGAAGACAGTCTGGGATAGAATTGCCTTGTTGTTGAGGCTGGTAGGGATCTCCAGAGTACATCTGGTCCAATCCCCCAGCTCAAGCAGAGCCACCGAGAGTCAGGTGCCCTGGACCACGTTCAGATGGTATTTGAATATCTCTAAGGGGGGAGACCCATAACCTCCCTGGACAACCTGTTCTTACGCTCAGTCACCCCTACAATAAAAGCATTTCCTGATGTTCAGAGGGACTCTCCTGTGTTTCAGTTTGTGCCCACTACACTAACCTCTCTCTGGCTGCAGTTCCAGCATCCTCAGAAATACCCTGTTCATCTTGATGGGGATATGGGCCTTGCAGATTTTTTGCAAATTTTGGTTAGGTTGTAAGATTTCTCTCTAGGAAGTTTGTCCTCCCTTTATAAACATTTACTCAGTATTCTGAGATGTCTCTCTAAGTTGGCAGTTGTTGCAAATTGGTAAAATGCAACAGGGTCAATTTTCAAAAGTCCAAGTTGGGTAAACCATTTGGTTGTAACTGTGGTGCAATCAGCCCTGTACCTTAAGGATCCTGGGATGTTCCAAGCTGGCAGGACTTGTAAAAGGAAGCACAGCTGGAAGTAACCTATGAAACAGAGGATCAATTAGCACCTAGAAAAGTGAGGCCAACCAATTGATTCCAAAGGTTGAAATTCTTTTCCCAGCTGTCCCTTCATGACCCATTGCTGAGAGTCAGAATATGAGGCAGCAGGGATGGCTTTGGTGACAAGAGGAATAAAGACATGACAAAGCTTTGTAATTCCATACCCTTCCCAAACCCCTTGGCTGGGGCTTTCTTCTGCTGAGGTTGTTCCCTAAACCAAACGGGTGTTGTACATGTAGCTAACAGAGCAAGACCTCTCTGGATCTATACCATGACTATCTAAGAATCCCTTTGGAGAAGAGTCTTAGCTGACAATCGTGCACAAAGCAGTAAAGTTCAGACAGGTGCAGCAGAGCGATGCACTACACGATTTCAGACTGCCTGTACCTCTGAAACCTTCTCATGTGACACTGGAAAGATCTGTAAAGGTGGACACTGCCAAAGACAGCATGTGGCTGCAAAATGAGAACTCCATAGTCACTTGCCGGCTCAGTCAGAAGGTGCAGCAGTGCAGCTGACAAGCTATTATGAAGTGTGAAGGACGCTGCTGGAGCTTTATCAATAAAACTGTATTGGACTGCACTCTGTGGTGGTGTGTGCACATGTGCATACACCTGGATTTGCTGCCCAGAGACTATAAAAATACACAATGTCAATTCAAACAGTAAAAAAATGACCTCTGCAATGCTAACGAAGTGAATACCCTTTGGGAATGATTTTTATAACTGCTAATCACACAAATTGAAGCCATCCAGAGGTTATTCAGTTACTTCCTTCTTATAACTACATACTACAACAACAGTAGAGGGTGTGATTATGTATATTTTATGTATATCCTATTTACACTGATCACTTCCTTCTTTCTGGAGACATATAGGTTACATCCTTTCTGATCTACCTGGGTGATGATTTTTACAAGACACTCCTCACTAAAAGAGAGATATTGCCAATACGTCGCATTCATACAAACTGGCAATTTACTTAAATATTTATGAAGACAAAAGTAGTCCCTTATAACTCCCCAAAAAGTGCCTCAGATAAGCCTACAGTATGTTGCTGCTACTGCAAAACTGTCTAAAACACACGATTCAGTATCTTGTATTACAAAGAATCAGAACACACTGTTTTGACATCACATTAAATACAGCCTTCATAGCAGGAAGTCACACTAGATGCTCAGCTAAACTTCTTGGTCTTAAAAACTTTAAATGAATAAAAAAGTTAGTTAAAATCAATTAAAGGGCAGCTAAGTGTTTCAGTGAGGTGTAGTTAAAATACTTCTGCCGGGCTCCTTAGAAAACAGTAAGTTTTTATTTCATTAGGGTCTGATTCTACACTACTGGTACCATCACAATTTTATCTATTACTTAAATGTTGTCAGAAACTACTTCTTATCTTCAACACACTCTCTTAAAATAGGCCAAAATACTGCAAAGCTCATAGACCAGTTACAGACCCTAACATTCCATTGGCTGGAACTGTATATTAATGAATTCCATCTCCATAAAACATAAGATAAAGGATGAGAAGTAAACAAGCTCAAAAAAGATAATGACATGTCTGCCCATGAGTAATTTCTCCAATGCTGTTCTTTCTTCATGCAAAGTTGCAATAACACAAAGTAAAATTAAATATTCCAAACCACTGTTTGAACTTAAGCATTAGCCCAAAAAAGGAAGAAAAATGGATCAGAATCAGTGAGTTATTTTGTCTAGGAGAGCAGCTTCAGTGAATATCCAGTGACTTGGTCCTATGAGAAATAATAATCCCTAAGGCTTTTTACTTAGGGCTTATTACATATGCATAATGAGCTGTAAGGGCTTAAATACCACTATGGAGCTGTTGCAGGCTTTTATGAGAATACACTATCACCTATTTTGCAATGCCTTTTTAAAAGCCTTCAAATATGCAGGTCCATTCATTATCTTCACTTAAAGTGAAATTGTCAGTGTCCTTGTCAAAGTGGGGGACTAAGAGAAAAGTTACAGTCAATCTGTAAACAGGCAAGAGCTGTGCAAGCGTGTTCACAACAGGCAGCTTTGTCGAGGTGCCTCAGTCCTGGGGCTTCAGTGCCTTCCCCTGCACCTTTCAACCTTTCTAAAAATGTATCACAGGACTTCCCCTGAAGGGCCCACGTTACAATAGTGACACTACGATACTAGTGAGGAACACGGCATGGCTTTTTTTTGTTCTTTTTGTCTCCTTCTAGATACAGCCGGTTCTGGACTTTCAGTGAGCTGCTAAATGTAAGGAATTAAGTGTTCAGTGTCATTTGTAGAGTGCACAAAAAGGTGGAAATTCTTAAGTGCAAAAGTAGTATGCTGACTTAATTCCATAAGTACAGCAAATTTTCTTTTATGTATCTGTGGCATGTGAATTACACAACAGATGTGAATTTTTAAAACCATCAAAATTCAAAGGTTTTTTTTTTACCCTTTATACAGACTCCCGTGCTTTACTACTGCATAAACTTGGCATTGGGGTGATATTTCAGACACCATGCCAAACGTGACTCTCACTTAGAGTGTTCCAAAACCATTTACTGTTTGCTGAACACATACACTTCAAATTCACATCACTGTAGCTAACAAATTTTAGCGCCCTAAATGCCATCAGGCAAAGGTGAGCAGAAGTCTGCACTGCAAGTGATTTAGCATTTGTAGTGGAGGGTAAAGGCAGTCCAGCTAGGTCAAGGCTTTCACAGTATTGTAGCGTGTTCTGTACGTGTAACTGTGCATTGTATACTCCGTAAAGTACAGATCTGGATGCCAAACTACTGCAGAGGCAGAATTCAAAGAATGGATGTAAGCACAATAGACCATTAGCAAACCTACCATTGTGTTGTGCTGAGAAGTGGGAGTCCTATGGCCACAGTTCTCTTGCGTCAGCAGAGAAACTGGCTGAAATTCCTCAGAGTGAGGCTTGTTGGGAAAACTCACATGCAAGGGAAGGTGAAAGGCTGGGAGCCCGTCACTCTCCTCTTCTCCCACTTTCTGTCTGCTTGTCACCATGGCTACCTCTCCATCTGCTTCCCCATACGGAGAGGCTGGTCGCTTGGAAGACATCCTGGAAGGAACAAAAGAGGAGAAAATAATGAAACCTCCAAATAAATCCTTAATGCCGTCATTGTGTGGTTAGGGGCCATTGTAACAGAAATGCCTTTTTTGTGCTGGCAGAGAGCAGGAAACCATCCAAATACCACTGCAAAGCATACACAATTGGGAACAATGGCCAAGCAGGTAGCAACAGAACAGTGGCTTGTTTGTTGTGAGAATAATACACTAATATAGCACTCTCTTGTATTCTGGCTTCTTAAACATGAAAATTCACCTAAGACTGCATAATGAAATGCAATTCCTTTAAAAAAATACCCATCTGGTTTTGCATTTGCAAGAGACTGTAAGAAGATAGAATGTCTCCCGATACATGCTATTGTCAACTTAGCTTTTAAGGAATAATCATCTGCATGTCATTATCAACCATAACTGATAAAAAAAATAAAGTAAAATAAAATACAATACAATAAAGCAACTTGCTAGCAAGCCAAACTGTCTGTGTTTATAAAACTTCACCCATGTGAATAACAGAGTGTTATAGTCATGTTGTAAGAATCTTTCCAGGTTTGCAGATCTGGTATAGTTAAGCAACTAAACGTTTGAGCATTAATAATCTATGCTTTTTGAGAACACAAATTCAGGGGTATACTAACTGAATGAAGATTTTCTATCAAATCTTCTTACCTATGTCTTAAATACATGTAAATGTAATTTACATTTATATATAAAAAAGGATACACAAGGAAGATACACAGAGCACACACTATGAAAATCACACACAAACCTTGACTTAAAATTCAGGCCCATATTCTGAATTTTTTTAGACTGCCTGATAACACCGTTCTTACAGCAATGTGTATATCTTCAATTTTAAAAAAGACTGAAAGCAGCTTTATTGGAAAATCTAGGTTTCATCCAAACTAAGCACTACTGAAAATCTTATAGGACAATTTGAACCCAGAATTCTTCAGTTTGGTCTTCAAAATAGAGGGGTACAGTGAAGTACTAAAATGCAGATGACTTCTGGAATTGATTACAGCAGCACTGTTCATGACAATCAGGGTATGTGCATGGATGGCATAATGCATCCCTGTGCTAAGAAGGGGCATCTGTAAGAAAGAGTGGAATGAGAAATAAGAAATCCTACAGCCACAGTTAAAAGAAGAAAAGAAAGCAAGCTAGAGAAATGCTTCATAGAAAAAAAAAAGTTACGAACAAGAAAACTGAAGACTATTGTACGGAAAAGTTGGAAAAATGGGCTGAAGGAATAATGCTCCTCCTCAAAAATCTCTTATTTATGATTCTAATTACCCCATTTTGATTTTCCACCTCACAGTTAAAGGACTGCATTTCAAAAGCCCAGCAGCCTCTTGAACCATGCGTGGGGCTGCTGTGAGGTGGAGCATGTCCATACGATTTGGCATATTGAGCACGGAATGGTTCTTAGCAGCAGTCAACTGGGTCTGAAAACAAACAGCGACTTTAAACAGCCCTTTGTTAGGACTTATTTTGTTTCTAATGATCTCATTTTGAGCTTTGCCTCCCAAGCCAAGTTAGATTATATTAAAAAAAAAAACCCAACCAAAAAAACCCTCCACCACCACCAAAAACTCAGACAAAAAATCCCTACCAGAACCTACACTCAGCTGCACACTGCCTGTTCTGAACACCACCTATTGCCTGTGCTTAGAGAAGCAATCTGTATTTTCTATTAATGTTTGACTTAGTCCAACAGACTAACACTTCATACATCCTACCTGAATTCTGTCTTCTAGGCTTTCCCACCTACGTGTCTGCAGCAAAGCATATGCATAAAGACAGAGATCAGTTTTTTACTAGCCCACTGAATTCAGCATTTTACAGCTATGTTTGACGTGACAGATCTCAAGCTCTTCTTCTGCAGAAACCATACAACTCCCTTCTGAAGTTAATGTGAATTATTCATATTCTGGATTGTACCTCACCGAGATACATATTTTCTATTGATTTTAAGTTTTTTGGTTACTCATTTCAACACTGCCTTAATAGAAGTCAGGGTTTTTACAAAATCTCTCTTTCTGAAAATCAGCACTAAGCAGTTGTCTCAATTTTGGCAAACAAAAGGGCAGAGACACAAAATCATTAGTCAATTATTCCACAGTAATGTTCTATACTTTAGAACATTTATATTCAATAAGTGACTGAAAATATTGCAAACCATCTACAAAAGCCTCCACTGCAATTCACTCTGGCAATAAATTATAGAGAGAGGATGCCTTGCTTTGTATGGATGACTTGGGTTATACACTATATACTCAAACTGTGTTAAAAACTCCTATTGATGTTAACCCAGATTCTGCCACATTGCTTCACAAGGAGAGTTTGACTATCACACAGAAATAAAGCTCTTCTGTTAACTTTATAAGTAAATACACAGTTTTATCTACTGTGGTTTAGCTAGAAAGCTGCAGATCATCATCTTCAGCTTGTCACTGTACCCAACAGGGATGAAATCATTTTCTGCAGGGAATTTATAAACACAGACAAGGAAGGCAATAGAGGTGTCCACCTCCATGCACTCAGAATAACACAGATTATCATGCTTCTGATCTAAACCAAAAACCTATAGGTTGGTTTGTAGGTCAAACTAAAGTGATACTAAGAAAGAGAAGAAACTTTTTCCTTTGTTTCTAGAAGATGCAGTTTAAATTACAAGCCATGTGCTATCACCATCTTGGGAGGCTAACAACTTGCTAAAATGGCTAAGGCAGCAAAATTGAGGCTCTAATATGCATTAGTCTTTCAAGTGACTGGGACACTCAAAGAAATGGATGCACTCTATCCATAGTCAACATGAGTTAGACAAACCTCAGAGTTTCACAGGAATTTCTTCCTGCCTGTGAATATCTGTGAAATTTGCACAAGAGATTGGAAGATTTAAATAAATAAATTATAAATCCGTATCTACTTCTGCAAATGTCTTCCAAAAGGACAGTAACTATCAAATCTCTGACAGGTTCACAAGTAGAAAACATGATACATGGGAAATTTGTTCACAGATAGTCTTTCATTATTTCTACAGGTTTATTGGTCCATTTTCTGAATCTGAAATGCTCCCACACCATGTATCCTTGAATTCTGTTTTTTTCATTTATCTTCATTACCTACTGAGCTAATACAGGGTCTTCACTAATTTCGTATCTAAGATGTGAGTTCCCATTCTAAACAACAAGGAAAGGGAAACAGATAAGTTCTGAGTAAACAAATTATCTGAAACTGAGCTCTTTTACACAGATTTGTCTAATGAAGTACTGGTATTATCCCATCTTAACAAAGGACTGCAAATATCCTGAATTTACCCTCAGTGATAACACCACAGTTTACAACTTACATGACTTCAAGATCTGTTCCCCAAACTAGTTTAAACTCAGAAGAGTTTTCATTTACACCACTCTGAAAGAAGATTTACAATGGAAGAGGAAACAACAGTTTCCTCGAACATGATCTTATGGATATGATTAAAAAAACCCCAACAAAACCCCAAGATATAACTCAGAAAAGGAGCAATACAGTGGATCAGAGTGTGAATGTAAAAGGGTGTCGCTGCAGATGAAAACTGTTGCAATTTAAGACTTGCAAGAAGAGTTGCACTTTGAACTGTCATTAATAATTTCTTACTGAATAAAAATAGCTAAGGAGTCATTTTTTAGACAACCTAAATCTGCAAAGTTCTGGGCAGTACCCAGCCCACTGTACAGACACATTGGAATTGTGAAATGTATCCCCACACTTGATTTTCATCAGCGGTTAGGATAGAACTGAAGATTTAGTTCTGGCGATGAATTCAAATACGACACTCTTTCCTGTAAAGAGACTCTTATTTCTGTTTTCAGAGAGGCTTCTTAACATGCAGAAATTGCAGTAAAAAACCAAGCCTTTTGTTAAATTTTCATTAAACAAATGCTTTTCCTGGTAGCAAAAATGTTGGGTTTTTTTTCAGGGAAGGAAAATCTTACTCTTCTAACTCACTCTTATCTAACAAATATTTTATGTGATTCATGTTACAATAGTTTCTCCACGTATTTCTTTACTCTCCTTCAATTTATAACAGACTCTTTGTAGGCTTAAACTGATACCCAGTGTCTATTGATCTCAGTGTTTTTGGACTGACTTCAGCATGGCTGGATTTTCCCACTGGAGAGAATAACAATTACACTACCTTCACATGAATTGTTTCCTCATGCCATCTAAAAGTATTGGTTCCATCCAAATAATTTCAGGCTACTAAATAAGACTATTTTGCTTGTTTGTTTTTTCCCTTGAATTCAGTGTCTTTTCACAGTTCTCTTTTTTTTATTGTTATTATTTTTAACAGAAACTCATTTAAGTGTCCTCCACTACATTTCCATTTGTTCATTGGTTTTGGTTCATTTCATACATGATTGTATACCCAAAATAAAACTAAAGTGGTATCCAGTATTCAAGCAGATAGTGCCCTCTAGCACACAATCAGCATCCCTCCCAATGCGATTGTTCATGCCATAAAATTTCATAAATTTTATGTCATAAAACTCTAATCTTGTTACATTAGGCAAAATACCTCAGAAACATTTCAGATACCCACAAAAGCTTCTGGAGAAGTGGCTTATCCCTGTCTTCAAAAGTGACAAACACAGATGTGTCAGGAGAAGAAGATATGAGGCCATAAATCTTAACTTGTTGGGAGTTAATTAAGGGATTCATCAATCATTACATAGCTCACCCCATATATATACACAGGCAAAATCTCATCAGCTGCCACAACCCACAGCAATCCACAGGTTAAAAACTCCCAAAGTCCCTCTGTTCCGACTATTTATAAATGACTTTGTATAATCTAGCTTTAAGACCTGTAATTATAAAACAGCATTAAAACAGGCCTGCATAGTTATGGATAATTATAGTTGGTACACTTTTTAAAGAAATAAAAAGCTTTTCCATTCAAACACAGGCTTTGCCTTTTTGACAGCTCCAAGTCCACAGGATGTAGAGAGATGATTTAAATTGTTATGTCAAAATTTTGACTGTGCAAGACTTTCTTTCCTTCCCTTATCAAGAGAGGCATTGTTGTTTTCTCACCATAACCAGGCGTGACAGCGCCTGACTGGAGTCGCATAGCCAGTTTCTGAATCGGCATGAAAATATTCACCTCTTGAGTTTCTCTGGCAGCCATAAACTAAGTCTTTCTCATGGGTAGAGTTTAAATCAGTCGGTCCTGGACACTGGAGACGGGCACAGAGCTGCCTTCTGAAGAGATGCACAAGGAAAAGAGGAGCAGATCAGCAGCAGCATAGAGGGGTCTTTAACACAGCCCAAGTCCAAACCAAATGTTATATGCTAAACTAGTCCCAGGAACTTCAGTGGAATTCAATCTGACTCTCCTTCTGATCTACAGGGATATTTCCCTCTAATTACGGTACACGCTGGAAATCTGCAGACTGCTTTTCCACAGGAAATAATTATGATTACAGACAGCAGCAATACTACATACAACTGATGTATAAGCATACACACACACACATGTAGAGATGCATAAACACAAGCTTATCCAAAATGTCAGCAATGCATCTGCCTCATCTCTGATCACATTTAGCACTAATAAAACAGTTCATACTCCCAGGTTTATTGAAGCTACAATCTCTCCTTACACACAGCCCAAGCCAAGAGGTGCCAGTTAACACTCCTGACTGTCTCCATTCCATTTTGGCCCCAAAGTAATTCATTATTTATGCACACTGAATAACTAGTACCTTTAAAAAGACAACTCTGTTCATTTTGACAGGATTACTTGTGTAATAAGGTATTACTCAACATGAGTAAGGGTGGCAGACTCCCACACTCTGTCCCACTGGGAACTGCAAGCCCGACTTGTTTCTACACATACCACTAAAAACAGACTTCGCTTGGCAATATCTTTGAGTCATTTACAGTCTGGTTTGGAATTCTTCACTGAAGTAATTTTACAATTAAAAAAAAAAAAAGGAAAAAATAAAAAAAGAAGCAAAACTCTCTAATCTGCTAATCAATAAAAATGTGCATGAAACGTGCTCTCATTTGTCACTCACACTGAGATGGAATAATCTGTTAATTATTACTTTCTAAGATCATATCAATCAGCCATCTTTTAAAATGCACATATGCCACAAATAAGTTGTGTTATTCAAAAAGGGTTTTGGTGAACGAGACACTTTTGTTAATACAAACCCAGATCTCTATGGCATAACCTGTGTAATAGTTCTGTGGAGGAGTTGTCTATTATTATAGCTGGCATAAGTAATCCTATCCTTAAGGCCATCCAATAATTTCCATTTCATCCAGCTCACCTCATCCCTTTTTGCTTTTCAGATCTCCTCCCTGTATGGGGTAACTTGAACAGTTTTAGATAGTCCTACAGTTTAGAAGGTTCTGAATATAAAACAGGCAGAGAATACTCTATCCCAAATCTATTTTTAAAGTTTGCATTTTAAAATATAGTATAGTATCAGCGACTTGGATGATAAACTTGATATTCCACATACTGTGGAAACTGCTTTTTGAGAAAAGGTACTGCTCAAAATTCCAGTGGTAAATGGTTTCATTTTGACAAGTTTTGAAACTCTCAAACAATACAGTTGTTACAAGTGTCTTTCAAGAGAATGTTAACAACGCCCTTTTTTATTACAAAAATGAAAAAAAAATACATTCTACAAACTTTATTGTCTCAACTAAAATTTTATCTCCATTTGCTTGCATTTGCAAGGAATTTATGCATGAAAAACCACTGTAAAATCAAGTCTAGTAAAAATCTGTAGTGAAAAAAATTTCATGTCGAACGTTCCTAATGTGCATTTACACAAAGTTTTTCACAGACTTTTTGAAGAAGGGAACTGGGAAAGATTGTGCATGACCAAGTTGTTTAGCAAAATACAGTAGTCTGAAACAAATCAACCTTCAACAAAAAATGAATTTGTAAAGTAATGAAGGAACTCCTCATCAAGATACTATATTCTATTACTGCAAAGAATATTACCCAATTCTTTTGTAGATCTCACACAGGTCTTTGCATTATTGTCCCTGTTTTGTACAGTAATTAGTGTCTGCTAGGCAGGAGCATTTAGCAATTGACCCAGAGACACACATTCAAAATCAGTTCTAGCATGAGAACCTGTATGCTGTGTTTGTTTGGTACATGTCAACCATCCGCCTTTTGTTCTTCACTAGCCTGTAGGTCAACTAAAAGAGCCAAAAATTTAATAGTATGTTTATAAACCAGGGACTAGAAGATGAGATTTTACTTGCTGAAAAATATGTTTCTAAGAAATTGGACTTCTGAACCTGGATTTTGTGAGAACTTCTTAAAACCAGAAGAGGCACGTAGTGAAAATGTGGTTACGGTACAGGCAACATACAACTGCCAGTGCAGTGTCAAAGACGATGAGCATCTATCAGCACAAACTCTGAAACAGCAGGATGCAGTCATTGTTGATGTTTCAAGTAAACTGAGCCTGATCACTGGCTTCTTTCATGCAAAAGACTCTGCTTGGATGATTTTGAATTAAATCCACAAGCTCATTTATTTTCCAGTGCATCCTCAAATTAACTCTGGCTTCCTTTACCCCACCCCCCAACCTATCAGAAATGTACCTCCCCCCACTCTTCAGCTCCTCATACATCTTGCTTTTCTATTATTCTTTTTACCATTATTTTAAATTTGTTCTCAAGTCACCACAAAAATAGCAGAGTTTTGCTTTTATTTTCATGTAAAGTTTTAGGAACTGCTTACTGCTGAAAGCACTATCTCAATCACTGTGACATTAGGTAATCATCACTCTTCTGCTTGCTCAACTACAAAGAGGATCTAGTGAAATAATTAGAGATTTCAGGCCTTAAAAATTCACTGTACAAACTAATACTTGAAAACTATGGAAAAGAAGTCAGTCATTCTCCAGACGCTGAGTGGGAGAGCTGTGCTGCATGCTACAAGGAATCCATACATCACACACAGACGTGCATACCTAATTTCCACTGACATTGAGTGAAATGAAGGCAAGGAGTTGAAAAAGCTTTAAAATTATGACAATTATGAATGACTAACTTATTACAAAGAAATCTCAGGAAGCACGGGCTCATTCTGAAAAGTTAGTTAATATCAAAACTTTTGGAGTTTTGGGAGCTTATTCTTGGTCATTCTCAGTCTTTGTCTAATCAAGCTGACATAAATTTTTCTTCAAGCATTGTTAAATGACAAATTATTTTCAGTAGAATCAACATTCAGAATAAGAATTCTCTTCCAAAAGACACCCAGATTTCAGCATGAGAAGTCATTCTTTTGATCAAGATTTCAGTAAAATGACACAGCTTTTCCCACTCTTCCATCACACCATTGCTCAGTAATGTGAGTGCCAGAGAAACAGCTACTGAGCTTCAAGCCCTCTTCTCCTTTCCCCTATCTTTCTTTACTTAAATTTAAAACTCAACAAATAGAATTTTAAATAGTTTTTAAGCAACATTCCCTCACCGGAGTTTGTGTGTAATCACAAACAAACCAGAAATGAGGAAATTTAAAAAACTAGTCTCTTATTTTCCCCACTTCACTCTCGATTTCCCTATATCTGAGTCTATATTGCATGTATGTTTGCTTCTGTATATGTACATATATTTGCACTTATAATTTTCAATATATCCACTGATGTTTGCAGAACTTACAGTATCATTCTATCATTACTATAGAAACTTTTGCTCCAACCATCACTCGCAGCCACATTTGCACAATGCCCATCACTTCATAAAAAAAGGCAAAAGGCCTTGAAAACACATGAGCACATATATCCATACATATTCTGTAGGTTTCCTGGTAAAATTGATGAAGCTAATAAGGTACATATGCATATCCACTGATAGCATGAATTTGCACTGCTGAAATATTGGGCCTCTAAATAACTTTAGTGGGAGCAGAATCGGGGCCTGAGAGAACCCACACGTACCTTCAAGAATTACAGGCGCAGTGAAATGGTTTTTGCATCTGCGTGTGTGCATGGGTATGAAAAAAATACGTTTAAGCAGAGCAATGTCTCTAATGGATGTAAACATTTTCTTTCCAACAGGTTAATTCCAGCTGCCCAGAATTTTCATTATTTTTTTGTTCACATGCATGTGTGCGCTCCTCCCTTTTTGGAGGGTTTATACATGACAGGTGCGTTCTTGGCCCAGGAACAAATAATCCTGGAGAGCCCGAGAAAGAAAAATCAAACTGAACTTGAAGATAAAATGACAGGGAATAAATACGTTATTGCCTTTCCATTATGCTAAAAAAACAACGCCACAAAAATTTTTGAACATTTATAATGTGTAAGCAATTTGAGGTAGAATTTTCAAAGCTGAAAAGAGATTGTTCTGAAGCCCAGATGTTGCCTTTCAGAAACCAGTGAAAATTGCTGCCTCTGAAAATTACTCTGAAATACAAATAGAGTAAAACAAAAATTGTTTAAATAAAAATAATTTTACTCAGATACTCTGATATTCCAAAAGAGAAAATAAACTTTTTTCAAGTGTTCAGGCAGTTTTGCACTCCTATCTCCTACTTCAGATTATCCACAGAGTCATGCTATCTCTATTCCAACAGATGACTGGGTGAGGGATAAAACAGGAGCAGTTCATGGTATGATGTGAGGGCTCCTGCCTCACTCACTGTGCATATTGTTCTGTGAAGTCTTCTTCAGTTGTCTCCTGACTGTGGTACTGCTGTCCCAGTTTTTATTCATAAAAGCATAAGAAATAAAAATCTACATTAACAAATGTGTGGTGCAATAACCCATCACACACACGTCCCTTCACTCACAAAAGTGTTGTACAAGCCCCTTTCACGTCTGTAACTTTCGGATTCCTGAGCATCCATGTTCAGTTTACAGCGCTACTTAACACTCTTCAGAACTGCTGCTTGCACATACTAACATGCTTCCTCATGTAAGTAAGAGGACTGACATCAACAGTCTGAAAGCTGATTTTTTGCTTTATCTGATTCTAAGAAATACCTGTCAAATTGCAAGGGAAAGAACAATCATAACCAGTTGATAATTACCCAGCCTAACAAACAATAACCCTAGATACTGCTGGAGCTGTTAGGTAAGAAAATTACAGCTATTAGTCATGTAACACATGTATATCCTCGCACAAACAAATGCATATTGGCATGCAAAGTAGAAACAAATCCACAAATCGGAAAATGAGAGACCATTACAAACAGACAACGTACCTTTAGAACCATAAGGAGTCTCAAACTTTACTTCAGAAAGGCTGCGGTGGCAGGCATGGAAACACCATTACAAAAAAAGATGTCTACTTTAAAAGTACTACTTTTGGGAATCGGGGACCGGGGTAGAAAGGAGAAAAACCCTGAAACTAGTATCATTCGCTCCAGGAAAACTCAGAGGACTGCCATTCACCCTTCCATAGGTACTTTGTCTACCTTCCTGTCTGTTGTTCAACAGCAGTCCCATCCAGCTCCACAAAGACCCAGCTGTATAAACCAATGCTGTCAAAGAACACAGTTAAGGGATGGATAAAACAGGGAGGGGTGTCCAACATGCTGACCACTGACTGAGCTTGCAAGGATAAAGAAGCCTTGATGGAGAGAAGCAATCATCCATTGTGTTTGTTTATTTTACCTCCTCCACCACATACTGGAATCTTTTTTGTTTTTTTCCATTACCAAAACCATCCCCCACTGAGAGGCCTTTGTGATCTAAAAGGGGCAGAGCCCCTCTTTCTTAACACTGGCAAGTTTATGTAGGAAGATTCATTCAAACACATCTTCAAATAAACATTTGACTCTTCCCCTACATCACACTGTCCACACACTGCCTTCAAACACACTTAAAAATCACCATTAAAATGCTCTTGCCTAGAACTGTTTTTACTGAGATATAATAAAACAATTTAGCAGTCTAAGGCACATATTGCCATCGAAGTCCAACTTCAGATGAGAGCTACAGTCTTCTGAAAAAAATAAATATACATTACAGTAAAGTAAACCTGGCTGCTATTGCCATAACAAGTGGTATAATAGCTTTCTTCCATCAAAAACCTTCTCCCTGCTGGGGATACACCTAATTATATTATAAGTGAATCTGAATCCAGATGTTCAGATCTAAAACGTTTGTCATGAGTATTACAAGGAAAATGACCACTGCATAGAGAATGAGGCATTCAAAGGGCATCACTGGCCCTAAAGAGAGTGAGGATCTTTGGATTCCTTTAGACATAAGAGATGTAGGTGCAGAACATCTTAGAAAATTAACTTTTCTCTTCAACAAAAATGAACAACCAAACTTCCTTACTCCTCACTTCTTTTTTTTTCTTCTACATTCCCCACACATAGATCGCTTTTTTGAATTTGGCACTGAGAACAATTCAAATATGAATGCCTATAAAAAGATAGTCAGGGGAACAGAAAGCTTTCTGATGTATCTGAAAGCGATATTAGAATGAACTTCAGAGGATGCTTCATCACTCTATGTCAATTATTGATAAGGAATCATCACAATCATAATAGACTGGGACACTACGAAAAATCATGGATTCATTTGTACCATTACATTAATAAACACCTCCATATCACAGGCTGATGACAAGTTACGTTTTCAAGGTTAACATCCTGAAGTGAATACAAAACACAACAAGAAAGGTCCACTGTCTTGTTTTTTTATCTGAAAAAGGTAGTAAATAGCTTTTGAACAGGGTAAGCAGTCACCTGGCAAGCTCTAGAGTTGTTTGAATGAAACTTAGGATAAAGGATTGGTTGAGTGAAGTACATCACAGAAATTTATTTCTGAAGTATAGCAATGGCCTCTGGCATTGATCGTGCTGAAGAAGCACGAACACTGAAACTATGACCAGGTAGTTTACTGCCACACACCCTCTCTCCCTCAGCATGGACTATGAAACCAAGACACAACACTAAGATTCAGAAGACGGGCAACTTCCCATGTGATCCCACAGAATTTATTGAATCTTTCTGGCTCCTAGTTTTTCTGTTTCTAAATAAGAACTGCCTTTATAAAACACTCTGCAAGCTCTGATTTTCTTTTCTTAAAGAAAACATTCTATTGGCGATCGCTATTTGCATTACTTACTTGCATCACTAATTTACCCAATAGCTTTGTGCATACTGAATCATAAGCGAGGGCAAAAATTAAGTTCTCTATTCAGCTACTGCATTTTGAAACTGAAAAAGTAAGTTTCACAGAATCACAGAATATTCTGAGTTGGAAGGGTCCCACAAGAATCATCAAGTCCGACTCCTAAGTAAAGTTTCTACATACAGTCCTGCCAACAGAAGCTAATAATGTGGGGTTTTTTACCTAATGACTATATTTATGTAAAAATCATATTTATTTTCTGGGCAGTGATAATTTAAAAAATCAAAATGAAACAAAACAAAAAAAACCCAACCAAAAAAAAAAACCAAACCAAAAAACTCCTAAACAAACAAACCCCCCTAAAAACAGCATTTAGCAGGAGGGTGTCACTTAATCCTTTTCATTACTGTCCAGTTTCACTGGACCCTCTTCTCTGTCCTTCACACAAGAAGAAAACACACCCCTTGCCAGGTAATGCTGTGGTAATTTACAATTACTAAGTGCTATTTACTAAAAAAACCCCTCTACTTTAAAGGAATCTCACACACCTTCATCACAAAATACTAATGGTCACAACCATGTCACAGATGAACTACAACAGACACCACTTTGGATCTTGTTTAGCCACAGAACTACTCAGTACTGCCCCCCAAGGGACAGCCAAAGTTTTAACCCACCTTTTCACAGCACATCAGCACCAAATTCAGACACTGAGTCACATGCTCTGATTTCCAGATTCTGCCACTATGCATAGCTCTGGTAGTAATTCCCCAGTACCATGAAGATGAGGCATTCATCAAACACACTATCAAGATAATGATGGAAAGCCCCCTTTCCTGCCTCTGCTCTGGATAACTAACTATAAAGGAATACTAAAGAGATGGAACTCCCCAGAAAGGGTATTTTCTTTATTACTCTAACTTTCATTTAGACACTTGTCCCCTCATTCCCAAAAAACCCAAATATCCTCTGTTTAGTTTTTCTCTTTTTTAAATGACTCACACAAGTGCACCAGATTTTAAGCTTTAAACATGTCAACCATCAAAGAAACTCTCAAAAATATAAAACTAATACCAGGAGAACATTTTTAACAAACAGCATACTTCTGGTTCTACTGATCTACTCACACGAGATGACCAAGCATACAGCTGTGCTCTGGGATTCCTAGCTGGCATTTTCAGAAGTCTGCCAAACCCCTCCTTGTAAAAGAGCCCATCAGATGTACAAAGGTTTTTCCTTTTCTCTGGTATTTTCTCTTACTCTTCATCTCCATCCTTGCTTTAGAGTGGGAAGATCAGAAAGTGCACCTGTTACCTGGCCCTTACATGCCTGTTGCCCCTTTCCCTCTGCTGCCTCTCTACCCCACATCATGGATATAAAGCACAAGCCAGGTTTAAATTGAAGTGCCAAAAACATGGAGTTTGTCTTGCTGTTAAGAGATCTTAAAATATAATTCAATTATTAAGATACCTGTACACCTCTGAAACTCTGACTAGGAGTCCATCGATGTCTCTAAACACCTACAGAACTCTACAAACTTCATCCTACTTCCCTTCTCTCTTTTACACAATTCACTAGAGAGCATTCTATACTTGTACTACTCTTTTCATCCTTAAAAGCACTTACAGAATATTAATTACTCTTCACATATCCCTTCTGTGAAGTAAATAAGGATTATTATCCCCTCTGAAGTAAATACGGATTACTATTTTTTACAGTCTGAGAAAATACAGAAGAGGATTTTAAGTGGTCTGCCCACCACAACGTGAAGAGAAGATATTGAAGCATGGATTAAGACACAGAAGTTCTCCATCCCGTGCTCAGACTATGACTGTCGAAATCTTACCCTTCTATTTGCAAATGATGCTCTTAGCTCAATTGTTTCTATCTGCTGGCTGATGATCAAATATTTAATGTATGCCATAAAATGAAAATATGAACTCTACAGCAGTGCCTCCTATTTGTCATGCCCCATTACTTAGACCGGGTGGTAACATGTGCCCACATGACGGTTTTCAATTTTATTATAGTCTCTATTTGCTCACTCACTTAAGATGTTTAAAGAAGAGTTGTATGGATTATCAGACAGTCTGAAAAGTTCAGTTCAGAGCTCTTCAAACACATTCATTTTCATCTTATTAGCACAAGTAAAGTGAAAGCCTTAGGCAGGTAATTTACCATCCAGTTTATCCAAAGGGACTTCTAAAGGAAAAGTCAACCTTTGTAAATTGTTTGTGATAATCTCCAAATTGATCATTAATTATCAGCTGCTACTAAGCGTTTCTTCCATCAGCGGCACTGTGAAAATAATGCATTTCTCAGAAAATCTACCATTGTTGTTACTGCCACCTGTGTAATCAGCCATTATTAAACCCAGCAAAGTTACATGACAGGCAGCAGCCTCGTTAAGAGAATCCTGTCCAGCAACTCCATTTTCCAGGCAGTTTAAAAATTCGTTGTCCACCAAGCATTCCTTATTAATGTTATATTCTACATTCTATACCTTCTCACATATAGTGGCAGTTACAATTAATTCAGACCCACTTAACTGTGCTTAATAAAGCACACATTGTTTTGTGCTGCCAAACTCAAGCTGATATACACAAACTTCATTTTCCCCTTTGCAGTTTTCTGATTTTCTTCTACTAAAAGCGAACACTTACAAATCTAACAGTAAAAACTAAAAAAGATCATTCCACACTTTGTGGAAATGAACTTGTGAAGAGACAGCTGCAAGTCTTTGCCACCCTCAGGTCCACGTCACACAGAAACAGAGCAGGACCTTTATGCTTGTCAAAATCCAGTTCAGCCTTGATGAAAAATTCTGATGATTGTTTTCCAGAATTGCCGAATTTGATACACCACAGACCATGTTGAGAATTTTAGGCAATACTATGCACAGTATTTGACATTCCCACAGTTCCTACTTTAACTGCATTGAACTTAATGAATAGCTGCCAGTTAAGTTTAGTGCAGCAGCCATAGGTGTCACACATCTTCCACCTTCAGTGGGACCAAACACACCAGAAAAATCGTATTTTAAAAAACAACCAGGATACCCAAACATGACAGCAATAAACTACAAGCCTGACAACCATTTAATCGTGTATTGCCACGCACATCATAGTTATAGGAAAGAAAGAATTAACAGAGGGAAGACATAGGCAGGTAAGGAAATTTTTCAGAAATGCATTATCCCAAAAAGGCTATAGGATTACAAAGCATATAACTGCTTGTTTGGGGTTTTTTTTTTTAATCGTCTACAGGTAAAAAAACCTGAAACAGGAGAAATGGCACCACCATGAATTGTATGACACAGCAGCATACTCTTTTACTCTTGAGAATGGCACTCCCAGCAGCACTGATGTATATCTCTGTTTTTATAAAAACCAAAATGCAGGCTAGTTCTACATATATGCAACCACATCACCTTTAACATACACACACACAGAGTAAAAGAGTTTTCTTCACACTTAAGAGGACCAACTGTTTATTGGGTTCATAAGCTCCATCAGCAGCAACTCCACACTGAGTCTTAATGATTCCAAATGCAAAGGGATGACAGTCATAAAGATGGAAAAAGGCAACAGTGCTACAGCTGAAAGAAGAACCATCCCTCAAAGACAGTTTTGTTCACGTTCTCTCAAATTCATATAATCTAGGCTTACGGATCTTTTAAATAATGTATATGAAATTTCTAGTTCAAAGGGCAGTAAGCCTGAAATGGAATAGTCTCTTACAGAGAGATCAGACACAAACCTCCTAAAAAAGAAGGGAATAGACCTGTATTTTCTTCAGTGAGATGGTGGCAATGAATGGGCCACTGCTCTTGTGGGAGCTTGAGCTATAAAAACAGCCATCTTCAGCAAATAAAGCAAAGGGATCCATCTGAACTATTAAGGTGCATTTCTGTTCTAGACAAGGGTAATGTCAAATGGTACCTCCTCACTGAACAGTCCTGAGCACTGGATGCACTGTCATGTACATCTTTTTGTTTGCTTCATTTTCTGATTTGGCCTCTCCACTACTACTACTCCTTTCCTAAGTCCTGTAGAACCAACTACTCCACAGGCCACTGAACAGCGTTTTGTTCTAGTCACATACAATGGAATAACACACTCATTGCAGAATCAGATTTAACGTCCCTGGAATCTACACAGCTTACTTCCAGAATCCATCCATTTTGCAGAAAGGCAGGTATCTTCAGGAGAAGAATTTTACCTGCAGAATCTGAATGCTGGTCACCAGCCAAGAGCATCACAGAACTCAGCCTGACTGTCAGATCCTGGGCTAAACTTATAGGACTGAAAATTTAAAAAACACACTCAGAAGTGTAAGAAAACACAATTTAAGGAGAGAAAATACATCCTGTGATGTCATTTATAGCTAGTTCTTTTCAGAACTACACCAAGACTCTCAATATTGCTTAATATTGGAAGCAAGATTTATCATCACTAAACAATTTAATAATTTAATTAAATGAGCAGTAACAATTCCTGGGCTGGTAATGAACAATATGATATCAAAGTTGTCATCTCTTTAACAGAATCTTGGTTGATTTTCTGTACATGAGTAGTCTTGATTAATTCAATTGTGTCCTCAGTGTGTTTAGTGCCCGTGTAGATACAGGAGAGAGTCTTGCAAAGGTCTCTCTGAGGACCAAGTGAGCTTTGAAATTCTAACTTGGGCGACGTTATATGAAATAGAATCCAGCCTACTTGCCAGAAAGCAATAAAAGCGAACTCAGTGAGCCTGCTCATGTGAATACATCTTAGCAGAATCAGGGCCTGCTCAAGCCACAAGGGAGGATAAACTTAAATAAAGCATTTCAGTATAACCATTCTTTCAGCAGTCTTTAGTCTGTATTAGCAGCTAACATCTGAGGAAAGGAAAGGTTTGCTGCTTGGCAATAGTGTGGTGTTAATGTAACACAATCTGTTAAATGAAAAAGTAAAATTAATTCCAATTTGGTGTCTTCACAATTCACACTCCAGAGACTCTCATGGACTGAATGAAAGACAAGAAGGGGAAGGGAAAATTTAGTGATTTTTTTCAAAAATGAATTGTCAGTTTCTTTTGCATGTCACCTCATTAACTCAAGAGGCAATCTGAGGGAAAAATAAGTATGTAGGTATTTTTCAACATGTGGCTACAACAGCGTAAGAAATGTCTGCCTGTGTCCACCTTTCACTGCCTACTCCCCCCTCTTCCCCTTGTCCTCTCCACAATTCAAATGTTGAGCTTTACTTCATCCTCACAGCAAGGAATGGATTAGGCAGAATTACTTACTGCTATGCCAATTAGGGAGGAATTAATTACAACTTTGCCTCCTGTCCCTCTAAGGTGGTAAAATTGTCTACCAAACCCAAACTGAACACAGCGAAGTGGAGAGCTGCACTCAAGAGGATGCAGGTACCAAGTTTTCCTCCTGCTCCATTCAAACCTCTCGCTGCAGTGGGGTGACTTAATGTTGGTTCTTCTCTCCAGGCAAAAGCATTGCACAACTGAGCCATTGTACTCCTCAGTACTTCAATTCCCAGGACTGTAAAGGGGAACAGTAATAATACCTATTTGTCAGTGGCATTGTGCAAATCAATCCCTTAATATTTGTAAAGCACCTTGAGATCGAAGCACACGGGGCACAACAGAAGTACAAAGCATTATCATCGTTGTAATAAACTGGGGCATGTTCTGAATTAGACTGTTTCTAGCGAAGTCTCTCAGGACTTTCACTCAGGATGCCTTTGGCTTCTGGAGACAGATGCATACGCTGTCCAAACCAAAAAACTGGAAAGCTACACAAGACTTTTTTCTTCAGCAGACCATTTTTTTTCTTATTTATTTTTTTCCTCAATAAATACTTTGCCATACCACCCACCACCAACATTCACTTCCAGGCTAATTATACTTTGAAAGACAACCTGCATAAAGATGATTATAGCATACTGAGTCAAGGGAAGGCCTTGTCAAATAAACAGGGTCCGTCTCTCACTTTTTTCCACTGGATGATGAATCCCAAAACCTGTACAGCTGTCCACCTTAAAAAATTAAACCAATCTTTGTTTCCCTTTTTTCCTTTCTTTTTTTGCCATCCTATACACTTCCAGCTGCACCCTCCACAACCTATAAATTGCCAAGTAAACCCTGCTGTTCAACCTGGTTACAGAACAAAATGAAGCAATTATGAATGACCTACCATCACTACTTAAAAAAACCCATAATAATTAAAAAGAATATAATCCAAAACCAAGAACTAAGTGCCCAATATCAGGTTATCATCCCTTTACAATGCAAAAAGTACGACAAAAGGCAGCTACCTCTATCTCTCATACAGGTTTACCCATGTAGGCAGTCCCATCCCATCCCCCCCTTCCATCCCATGCCATTCCTTCTCCCATTCTCTTTTTTACCCCACCTCAAGACATGGATATTTTGCAGTTCCAGGCCAGGCTGGATGGGGCCCTGAGCAACTGGATCTAGGGGGTGGCATCCATGGCCATGGTAGGGTGGTTGGAACTAGATGATCTTTAAGGTTCCTTCCAACCCAAACTATTCTGTGATTTATGACAGTGGGGTTGTATGACCTCAAAGAGTTAAAGGCTCTTTTTGACTTTAGCAGCTTCTGAAGCATGTGAGGAAGATGTCTAAGCCTGAAAAGATCTCAGCATTTCCTGCTGCCACTGACTGCAACAAACTCTGGGCATTCCATTTTGAGCTCTACAACATCAGGACAATAAGTTACTATTATCTCCTTATTGATTAATCTGTGGTGTTTTTTGACAAACCTTCTAAGTTTAACTGTCCTGCTTCGATAGTCTGGTACTACCTACTGTATTGTAAAAGGACACTGCTGTACAAACAGAACATGACACCAAACATCCCTTTCTTCACAGAATAAAAGTAATGCTGTGCATTTGGTTGAATCATTATATAAAGGAGAAAAAGAGGCACCTAGAAAAAGTACCCCACTGACTTGATTACAATATATTTAGAGATTTTTTTATATAATTTTTCTGAGATTGTGTTTTTCTTGTAGTCTAGTTTTTTTAACACAACAGAAAGAGCTAGTATTTACCTAAAGCAAGATATTTTAGTTCAGTTCTTTGTCATTATTTATTCTAGTCCATTTGTCACATCTATATAGCTTATGTCATTATTGACACAGCTATATGAGTAATAACATGTATCATGCCTCTTTCTGTACACAACTCATATAAAGAAGAATAGGATAGTTCACCCAAATGACTAATTATTAAGGGTATTTTTTCAAAAACCAGAAATCAATTGCACATCACAGTCACTGGCTGTGGTCATTCATTACATCTCCTGTAGATCCTGCTCTGCTTTATAGCAGACATGTCATTAACAACAAGCATTAAGAAAATATTGCAGAAGTTTCAGTTCATAGAAGATAAATATGTTAGTCTTTTGCAATGTGTGATAAAAAGATGAGAAAAGTCACAGGAAAAAAAAGATGAAGCAAACAACAGAGCTGGTTTGCTGGTATAGTGACATCCCGTTCTAATACTCCTCTTTAGGGACCTGTTTCTCATGCAATCTGATAACACTTATCACCAATGCTCTACTAAATGTTTAGAGGTTCTGACTTGATAATCTGAAGACGATGGAAGACACCAAATGCAGATGAAGCAGAGTTTAAGAACCGAAAGACCCATGCACCTAGCAGGCACACAAAATTGTCAAAGGAGGATAACAAGCAGTTTTATACACCTAGAGCTTCGAACTGTCATGGCCATAATGTGTTACCTTAATTCTATTCCCTTAATAAACTAGAAAAAAACACCAACATAAAAGATACAAGATTTCAGACTTTATAATGTCCATTAATTCAAATCGAGTAAGAAACAAAAATACATTGTGTAAACAAAGAGGCAATCAAAAGTTCAAGTTTTCATTTCAAACTTCTCAGTCAGCACAGGTGGGAAATCCAGGAGCTGAGCCTGTCCAGTTGGAGTGTGTAAAGGGACAGCATGAATCTCTTTCTGTCTATTTTGCTGCGTGCCTTACCTCAAGACTAGATGTTGAGAGGAATAAGTCTGTGGTCTTCTTGCCTATCTAGCTACTTCAACAACCTTTAATGACTATACTATATAACCTGTAAGGTGTTACTACTTACTGTACAACAACATCCAGCAGCAGTTACCTTTTAGTTAATACTGCCTCTATTTCACAGGACAAAAAGAAAATATACATTCTAATTTGGATTATTAGCCATGTAGAATGCATTTTACTACCAACTGAACACAACACATTGTAGTGATACTTAAAAAAAAAAACAACAAACAAAACCAAACCCAGAACAAAAAAAACCCCTAAACTACACTAAAATGGCCCAAAATCTATTCTTTAATTGATGCAATGTACACCCATTTCAGTTTTGCACAATTGCTTCTTCATTCCCGAAACATGAAATCATTCCAAGGGGACTCCAGTCTATGCTGTATTTTCCATGTTTCACTTCAATAAAATATTACAAATACGTTACCATGTAGCTGGGATTTTTTCTGCAATCATCATAACAAACCAATGTTTTCATAATGTCGCCACAAACCACAGCTATTACCTCATACAAGAGCACAATGTTTTGGCGATGCAGTGCAAATAGTAGGAACAACTTCACCATCATCTT
This sequence comes from Neopelma chrysocephalum, assembly GCF_003984885.1. Lineage (NCBI taxonomy): Eukaryota > Metazoa > Chordata > Aves > Passeriformes > Pipridae > Neopelma > Neopelma chrysocephalum. The sequence goes on from NW_020897714.1 coordinate 31,047,538, forward strand.
CCAAAATAGTTCTTTGAACACATTTCCCAAAAAACAGTAGCAACAAAAGCCCTGCCACTTCATTCTTTCCCTCCACACCCCCTTGCTGAATGAGAAGAAAGCACTAAAACAAGCATTATCCTCTCCTATCTCCACGTTCTGAAGGGGCTCTGGATCACAGTCATCCACAGCTAAATCACACTAAGTCAACAGGAAACATTCTAAAACTTGGAGAAATTACATACGTCATTTAACCTGAACAATCCAGAATAAGGCTTAAGAAAAGCAGACTGTTTAATTAATCTGCCTGTCCCACATGTCCTAAGCAAGTCATGGGGAGGGTTGGGGCAATGCCTAAATAGTACCAAATACAGTAGTAGTACCCTGTTTTAATGTGAAAATGACACTGACAACTACAGCAGAAAAACATGATGATGAGGTGAGAACTCTTTTGTTAGTGGTTTGGTGTTGTAGCAAGTCCAAAACCTAGAGAACTTCAAAGGAGTCAAAGTCACTCAAAGCCTAACAGGGCTGGCCTTTATTTCCGTGTTCAATCTACCATACTTCTTTCTAGACTTTACTCAAAATGGTTTCAAGCAACTTACTGTTAATAAGGATTAAACCTACTTAACTGAAGTATTTCCAGAGATCACATCACCATCAGGCCTGATTAATGGGTCTTGAAGTCTACAACAGCGAGGCTTATATATTCTTATATTCCTTATATATTCTAAATATGACTATATATTTGCATTCTGGATTCCTTCTCAGTGAGAGCCAGCGCATGCAAAATAAATTCCACGATCCCACATCTCGTATACAAAGGGCATCACACATATCCTGCGACTTAAGCTATTCTCCTGAAATTATCTTAGTCTCACACAATCACACTTCAAACACCCCATATGTCCAGTTTGGTTATTCCTCCTTTGAAAAAGCTAATAAATGTAATACTTAGATGCAACTGCATTTCATCTAAAAACAATTATCCGCAGTACTTTGTGCCAGGGAAACCATCAATAGGAATCATTAACAACACTTCCACTTTATTTTCTTCCCGTCTAATGGGCCCAATCCAACACCCAAGTTAAGTCAATGAGAGTCTTACAATTGTTTTCAGTGGGAGCTGGACAGAGCCTTACGATCGTACATGAATGTGGGGCTTGTGCAAGGAGGCCGAATGACAAGCACAGCCTCTGTTTATTCACACAACGACACTGCAAAGAGAGAGGAAGAACAAACTTCCCGTGATGTTCCCACTACCCAGGGCTGCTGAAGAGCCAGTAATAAAAGGTTTGGAGGTGGGGGCAAACACTGCTCTCCGGACTTATTCAGTTCTTGTCCTCTTTTCTGAGACTACCCATAAGAGCATCCAACTCGTTTGCTGAAAATTGGACTGACACAGGCACTCGGTGCTGGTAAGATGAAACTTTTACCTATTACTCTCTGAAAGTGCTTTTAAAAATTAAAAAACACAATACAAGACTCACCCTTAGTGCTACATATACCCTTCTATTCAACAGGGCTATTTTAATCTCAAAGGAAAACCAAGTCATCCGCACCATATTCACAATTACAATATACATGTATTGCTTTATTAAACTCTACCTGATCAAGGGGTCAAACAACTTATTTCTGGCACTCACTTTGATGTTTCATATAGATAAAAATAAGGAGAGAGGAAAACAAGCTCCAATTTTCCCCCAAAACACCCCTGGAAGTGGTATATTTCCAAACAGATTAGATGCACTGGCCAAACTATTAAAAACACTTAATGGCTCCAAAATCGTAAAAGGACATGCAAGTATTTTGTACTAGCTGGCTCACATGCAATTCTTTCACAAACAATTTTTTATTTCTTTATGAAAATCATGTACTCTTCCTACACACGCGTTCAGCTTTTTTTCTCCCGCTTTCAGTGTTAAATATAACATCAGAATCTTTGAAAATACAGATGTTATGCAGCCTTTGAAATGCAGGAGCCAACTTTGTTCTGGAGACTTTCAAACCTCTATCTATCTAGGGCTTCCTGGAAGGCACAAGCAGCATGCAATGCTTCAAGGGATTTCCAAACTCCTGCACTGACATGTGCCTGACCTCGCTTTCCCTCATATGGTGGAACCAGACAGTCAAAGAAACTGGCAGGCTGATATTCCATAGCTATTTGGTACCAGCATATTGTGAACCTCATTTTACTTTGCATTATGCAACAACAGGCCACAAAGAGAGTCAAAGTCCAACCTTTGAACCTGGTCGTTCATACCCAGCTTTAATGCAAATGCAATTGTAACCTGATGGTAACACTGAACTGGCTGAAAATCACAGCTCTACCAAGTGCATCCTCCTCTGAAAACCATCCTCTCTCTGTCTCAGGCTTTTCGTAAGTCAGATGTCTAAACCTCATGGGAAGGGCAGTTTCTTTAAAACCAACACAAAGAGATCAGAAAGAAATACAACTATAATTTTAGTAGTGGAAGGAAAAGAAAGAAGAAAAGAAAAAGAGAAGGAAAAATTAGGAGAGGGCAATCTATTTGTTCAGCTCTTGTTTACAGCATGAGGGAACTTAGCCTTTACAGTGTAAATCAAATTAAACAGTTTTGGGACCTGGCTTGAAAGCTGCTATTTTAATGAAAAGGGGGACAATTGGCAGGTTGTTTAAAACTGTAGCTGCATTCTTTTACCCTCTCTGCCTCCTCCTCCTTCTCCCAACCCTCCCTCCCACACCACCAACTGCCATCTCAAATTTACCTCGCCATGCACTCACTACAGAACTCCCTTCCAACCACAGTGGATTGGAGGAATCTACAGAAAATAAACTAACAATAAATACGACTATATTACCTAAAGGAAGGAGGGGAAGCAAAGAAAATGACCAAATTGTTGACACTGGTCAAGGAGACTTTCCCCTCTAAAATTTCCAAGAACATGAGGGCTCAACAGCAAAGGTCTCATTATGAAGCCACGCATTTTTTACAGAATTCCTTCTCGCCCATCCCTGAATACAGGAGCTTATTCTTGTGCAATCGCTAATGCTCAACAGCAGATAGGCTGCTATTTCCCACTCCTGAAGAAACCCATTTTATGGCACGCAACATGAAGAACTGCTTCATTAATGAGATGGTTAAGTAACTCCAGTAGAGTTGCTATGGGGAGGCATGGTGACACAGTGGCAGGAGAACTGGCTTTCCTTCCATCTGGATCATCATTTAAAGGGCCTCAGAATTTCCTTAAGATTAACAGGTTTATTGTTTTAATCCCTACCTGTGAGAGTAAGAAGGCTCCTCATAAAAATGTGGAAAGCAAGCCTGACTGCTTGTGGGGGGAAGGTGAAAGGAAAAGAGCTAAGGAAGAGACAGGATGGGAATAAAACAGAGGGCTGCAAGTTTATTCACTGGCTAGGGCTATAACATTAATACTGTTAAGGCTTATTTCACATACAGTTTTTAAAAGAGTCGGATTTTTGCTGTCCATACTTCGTGATTCAATTAAAACTATGCAGAAGCTTTTAAGTTTCCAACAGTATCATCATTTTATCCATAGAAATCCAACTTTATCTGTCTTTCGGCATCTCGGATCTTTTCCACAAAAAGCCATACTCAGGCTAATAAAATGTAACAGTTAAAAGCATCACTTTCTCAAGACCATAACAGAGAGAAAATGAAATTTTTATAAAATGAGAACGTAAATACCAATCAGTCCTTTTATTCACCCTCCTGACACCTCAGAAGCAAACAATCCAGCCCTACTTATAAATCAAAAGTACATTTATTGAGGAAAGCATCCAGCAACATTATGATTTGACATAAGCAGCTCTCTAGACGCAGCAGCAAGGAACCTTTAGCCCTGTCCAAAGGTGTTAACAATGCAGTACTAATGTGACACAGCACTAAATGGATGGCCAAACACAGAGGCTTTGTTACACACAGGAGGTTGCATTTTTACCATCTTTTTCCAAACATGCACCTAAGGAAAAATGCTATCAAGTCCTTGCAAAGAAGAAAAGGAAAGAAGAAACTATTTTGTCCTGCATATTTTAAGGATATATCTACCAAAGACAAAGAAATAATATCTTAATTGCTAACAAAGAGTGAAAGCTCCACAGATTTTTGACTTTTTGTATGGTTCATTTTCCTCTGCTTAAGGCTAAAAAATGAACTGGTCAGAGGACCAAATTGCTACATATACAAAGTTCCCAACTTTCCAATTTTTTTTTTATATATATATTTAATGAATTGACTTTTACCAAAGATTTTAAGACAGTCTCGTTCATTCTAAACCTTTAAACAGTTGAATTGAGTCAAAATGATTGTATTATATGCCTGTAAATTATGCTATCAACCTTTACTTTTCACCACTGAACCACTAAAGGAAAACTGTGGTCCTGATTTAAAGCTTTAAATTCAGATCAAATGGGAAAGTGTTAAATTCAGAAGGGCTTTTGGTCCATTAACTTCCATGCTGATTTGACACGCTCTGCAGTGCTTGGGCAACAGACTCTGCTACACAACGTATTCCTAAGCAAACAGTGCTTTGTGTCATAAACCATCTGGGGTGTCAGTTCTAAGGGCCACTCATCTAAAATCCTCCGATACACTTGGAAATGCTGAGGTGAAGAACAGGAACTTTTCTTCATTACAAAATCCCTTTTGCAAGGGAAAGGGAGACGTTGCCGTCGGAGGAATGACGAAAGGCACAAAATTTTGGCTAAGGCGGTTGTTTTCATTATTCCACTGAAGAAAACCATTGGCTACACAAGCTTTCTAAAACACTAGGATTTTTCTAAGGTACCAATAAAAGTGATACCATTCATAATCTGGACAGTGCTCCCTTTCATATCAGAGCCTATAGTTGCAAAGCTAAGTGCCAAGCAGATGGTTGAAATCTGTTTTGTATAAAAAGTGTGTGCGCACACGCGGGTTTTTTAGATGGAGTTCTTTGTATTCATATTCAGGCCTAGGTTCTAGCCATCAAAACACTGGCACTGAAGCAATCATTAGCTGCATTTTAGACAACTGGCAACTAAGGTATTCACAGTTCTCCACAAAATGTTCAGCTAATACCTCCCAGATGTATAATTAAGGCAAAAGATCATCATCTTAAATTGGTATCACTGCTTTGGATGGCCTTTCAATAGACGACACATGTGTGTAAAAAGCTATTTTATTTATCTTCTTTTTTAAATAATGCTCTAATTTCTATTACATTCTAAGTTTTTATAGCTGCTTTTAAAACTACAGGCTTCCACATCAGACTCTACCCAAATACGACAGCAGGAACTCCATTCCCCTTGTTTTCATCTTTCTAAGAAACATCAAGCAGGAAAATCTGTAGATCACTTTAATAGTAAGACTTTGCCTTTCTTACCTGATAACCACTTAGTTTCTGTAAAATGAAAATATAAGATAAGCTAAGCTGCTCTGGAGGAATCAGTTCCAGACAAGGGCAATGAGCTCTCCAAGGATCTGCTGATGAACCTGCTGCTGTTATGCCGGACAACCCATGGCAAGTCACCTCAGTTGCAGGTACCTCGGTCAACTCATTTGTAAGTAGGTTGTTTATCACCACAAACAGCAAACCCAGAAATGCTTACCAGCATGGGGCTCTGCTGTCTGCCTGGGGTTCTCATGGAACCTATGAATGGGTGACAATAATTTGCCTGGTGATAAATTAACAGAGGTCACACTTTTGACAACTGAGGTTATCGAACAAATGTATACTTGGAAGAAGGCATTTTTGTGCAGCGGTCTCGCTATAGACCTTGGTGGCCACAACTGGGAATTACTACCTTAGGAAACACACAGTTTCAAAATAAAGATTGATTTTGTGTACAGTGCCAAGTCCTCCAAGGCCCAGATGTTAGCTCTGGCAGAATTCAGGTACATTTTCATCACCACCATTCTGATCATTCTAATCTGCCAAGCATACATGTTGTTTAGGAGAAGCAGACAGTTAACCTGTCTTTAAAGCACAGCAAGGCAGAACTTCCAAAATCTATGGATTTGAAGCCTGCAGAAATCCCTCCTGATGCTTTAGAAATCCTGGTGGCATCGCAACCGATGGAAGTTTGCTGCAGATTAAGGAAAGTCAGGCTTCTGCTCAGTGATCTCCTCATGAGTCACCATTTCATGCCATCATGGTTTACTGGGGTGAAGAATGTCTGCCTTTTTCATAGAGTTGAGCAGAACATTAATTAATTAGGCCTACATTTTTAGGACCTGACACTGAACTCCAGTGCTACTGAGTCCAAACACTCAGAATGAATGGGCACTTTTTTAAAGGATGCCTTGACTGGCCCTATCACAAAATAGGTCTTTGTGAACACACTGCTGAAAAACTACTACTGAAACACTATGGAATTGGCCTGATCATAATCCATTATCTTGAAAGTAGTGTCCCTCATAAAGAACTTACCAAAGAGAATAACTTAATAGATCACTCATGATATTCATAGGCTACAGAGATCAAATCCACCCAGGACTCCTTCGGTTTATACCCATTTTCTCAACAGTGTGTAGTAAGCGATGCAACACACAGCCCAGACCCAAAGCTACCTGCAGACCTCAGTGTTTCAGCTCTACTCGCAGTTGGAAATGAGAAAAAAACCCCACTAAAACAGATTAGAAGAACTTTTAACATGAATAAGAAAATAATTCCTCCCTTTTAATAAGGCTGTATCCTTTCCTTCGTTTTGGATCTCCGTCGCACATGTAAAAAACAGATGTCAAACGTGGGGGTAAAAATCACAATGCATTTTGTGTTCTGCATTGTAGTTTTTGCTTTTAGGCTCTTGGTTTGCTCACTGTGGCTGCCTACATTGCTGCTTGCAGTAGAGTCTGTTCCTCACATTAATGCTCTCCATGTGAAGAATTTTTTCCTGGACTCCCCTCGTGCCTGGTCCTTAGGTTATAAAACATGTGACGGCTCTCATACACACGGCTGAAGATGTTAACTGTTCTCCAGGACCAAAGTTAGGGTAGCACACGCTGTCTCTCAATTTACTGCTTAAACACAGCGGGTGCTGCTTCCTCACTCCAGTTATCCAAACTTGCCTCCAGGTAGAGTTTAGAAGCACGTTCAGGTAATTGGAGGGTCTACAGACAATACTCCCTCCCAGCCCTCAATGATATGACTGTGGTTGTAAATATTTCTTTACTTTATTTTATTAATTATATTCCACAGTCCCTATTTTACATATTTAACTAATCTGAGTACTGTAGTTCATCTTGCTAGAATGCGACATTTAGAAATTATAATTGCACAGAGAGAAGTCTATAATTTGCAGTTCTTAGGATCTCAAGAAGGAAAAGGAGGGTGTCTCAAGGTTAAAAAACAGAACTACCAGTCAGTATCTCTACTTTTTATACCCACACACGCAAAAGATGTGACACCGTTCCTCAGTTTTCTCATCTATAGGTTGAGACTAATCTTGCTTCTCAATCTAAAGAGCACAGAAATCTTCATGATTTGTATATCAATGCTTTCCAAACGCTCTGAATTCCTAATCAAAAGACTTTATAGGAAGTATGAATCTATTATTAATAATATCAGTACTTCTAACAGTAAAGCAACTTCTACATACATGCATGCAGAAAAAAAATACAGAGAGAATACACATGCACATATATTGCTCAATTTATAAATTGTTAAGCATGGCTTCAGGACTGAAATCTCATTCATGAACCACGCTAGGGATCTCTTACCTACTCTCCATTTCTGAATTTTCCCCATACAAAGACACATTGATATTACTCTAAGCTCTAAGCACAAAGGCTGCTCTGTGGAATGGAAAGAAACCTTCTTTTTTGTGTTTGTACAGTGACAAGCATAATGGGGTCCTGATTCAGGATGCTTGCACTCTACAAAAACACACTAAATCAATGACACTAATACACATGCAGATTATCTATAAAAGAGGTGCATGGCATACTTGAGAGTGGCTCAGTACTTTTCCCATACTTTGCTTGGTGTTTCGTGCAAACACCACAGCCTAACGCAGGTTCTTGAGTCACACAATTAATTTCAGAGTTTAGGAAAGAACAGCAAAAGTGAGCAGAACTCACAAAACATAAGCAAAGGATGAGAGTCCTCCACTGAGAAATTCTGCCAAATTCTAATCTCAGTTGCAAAACCAGAATCAACTTGAAGCTCATATGGTTTTGACAAAGATCAGAATCAGTAGCCTTCTTTACAACACACCATAAATATCTACTTAAGGGTCCAAAACCCAGGAGCAAAAGACAAATCAAAAGCTGAACCTAAGGGAGAGATGTATTTTCTATGTCTCTGTGATTTTCAAACCAAAAGCCCGGATATTTTTAACAGACGTGGAAAAAAAGAACTATTTGGCTTTACTCAGCAACTGCAGAAGGAAACTGTATCAAAAGAATAATGTTGCATGTTCTGTTTTCACTTGATTTCATTTAGCCTTTCAGTTCTATTTCAGTTATGTTTCATTTAGCCTATTTTTTTTTTAAATAATCATCATGTTTTGGTGATTCACATTTCACACCAGCACAGGAACAAGTCATGTAAATACAACACAACAAAATGACCCAGTTTGTTAATAGACATGCCAAACGGGTAAGAACATCCTTCCCTCCGCCCTTACCAACCATCACCTTCCCACACATCTCATCTCTATCCAAAAAAGCCTCTGCCCCAGTGAGGCCATAGCATTGAAATTTAGGGATAAAACCCTATGAATAGAAATTTGACTAAACCTTTGGAGCAAATGTTTTCAGTCTTGTTTTACAAAGTGAATGTAATTAGGACGCTATGGGAATTTATCTGAAAACAGAAGACTTCTCCACAATCAAATATAGCATGGACAGAACTACAGCTCCCTCCCAGCACAAAGCTCTGCTGAAGTGCCTCAACCCCAACTCAGGCAGGCCATCCCTCAAGGTGAGAGGACACCATAGGCTTCATGCCCTTCACTGAGCATTCTCTCTCTTGAAACAAGGAATACCTCCAAATTATAAAAATTGTGTGCAGAGATGCACTTTGGTCTTTCAGACTCTGTTGAATTTTAGCTCCATCACACCCTCCTAAAGTGCAGTCTCTTCAGGATTCAAAACTAATTGAAGGCATTGCAACTTAATGCAACCTAGTTAAAGGACACACCAAACCACAGGGAACAAACACGAATGTCTCTGTGCATAGGAGTATACACACCCTTGAGATTTTGTTAGGCTCGCTGTTTTAAATGGCAAAAAACAGTTTGGTGGAATCTTTTCACGTATCTATGGCAAAAAAGGAATAACAACATTAACAATTGTTCCAAACCACTAAAATTTTCCTTACTCTTGGTCTTCTGCTACATATTGAGTTGGCAATGGCAAGTAACTCCAGCTCACTGTCAGATACATTATCTTTGCCCATGCCCAACCTGTGAGATGAATCAATGAAACTTGGGGCATTTTTTTGATTCCCACATCCTTAAAAACAATAAAGCCCAGCACCAAAGAAACCAAAAGGAACTAGATTCCTAGGTCTTTTCTCTCTAGAACTACAAAGGTCCATGAAGAACATGCAGACAATGCTCTTAACTGTACAAAAATAGCACATACCTCCCTCCCGAGCTCCTCACCACTAAAAAGAACTCTGATTATTCACAAAAGAAAATTAAATTTCTATTAACTCTGCTGATATTTTTGCCTCCCAAAATAACAGAATTATATTAAGATTAGTAATACAGAAACAAATATGTAGTAATGGGACTATAATACAACCACAAAGAAAAATTAGCACTAAGGAAACATTTTACGGTATGTTTAGGTCAAATAGCACTCAGACATTCACATCCCAGGAAAAAAACCCAAAACAACAAAATTAAGACAGCCTACATGAACTTGAAAAAACACAAAACCAGAAGTACTTGGCAAAACAAAATAAAATTATTATAGATCTCAGAGAGCAGATGCCGATATGAATTTCAATACTCGGTCTTTAAAAAATAAAAGTATAGAAAGGAAATCTGGAATACTAAACATAAATTTTAAAAATAGTAAAATATAAATGCAATTTGAAAATTGAGAAATTTTACCTGACTAATCCCACAATACTTTTAACGGAAGCAAGGTCAAAGCCATTTCAAACTTTCAGAGGAAGCCCCAAGCTTTTTCTCATTTTCTCTTCAACTTTCAAAGTTCCATAAGTCAAAAGTAATTCCATCATGTTGGAATTATTCTTTTTTTCTTTGAACAAGGTGACAAAAGGATGAGTTGAAGAGAAGTGCCATGTGAGATCAAAACCAGGGAGTTGGAAAATGTTTGCCAATCTCTTTTGAAACAAACTAAGAAACAACAGCTCCCCCAATACCATGGCAGCACCTGAACTTCATATTAACATCTGCTAATTCTAGCAGTTGGAATTGAACGCGTCTTTCTCTTTTCCTTTTTCTGTTAAAAAAAAAATAAAAAAAATTTCGCACCTATATTAAAAAAAGACAGACAGCTTCTCTGAATTGCCACTGCACACCTCACAATTTCCATTCACTCACATTCTTTTCAAGTACCATGGCCCCTTGCAAGCAGTGCTCACCAAAATTCTTCCAAAACCTTGTCTAGATCTGCTCTCTCCCAACGACTACCGCGTGCAGAACTTCACGCTGTCACAAGGACATGTGGGCTCAGGAACAACTTTTAGAGACTCTTGGCTTCTCAGGCTGGCATAGGCTGGGCTCGACGTGGAGGTGACAAGCAGCGTCTCTCGAGCGGAGGCTGCGGCGCTTTGGGCTCCCCACCGTGGCCCTGGTGCCCGGTGGCCACAGGCAGAGCCCAGCCCTGGCCCCAGGCGAGGCACAAGCCACTTGGACCAAGCCAGCCCCTCGTGGGGTGTGGGAGAGGTGGGACGTGTGGCAGGCGGCAGCCCGGCATCGTAACCCTCGGCAAAGGCGTGGGCGAAAACTTTATGGCGGCTGCCGGCGGCGGGGCTTCGCCAGGGGGTCTGCAGGAGGGGACGTGGAAGGTACAAGCACCATAAATTAAGTCCCCGCCAGGTGCAAGCGTTGCGCGACTGCTCGCCCTCGCCCGTTGCCCAGAGCCCGCCGAAAAGCTCCAGAGAAAACCACAACCCGTCTCAAGAGTTCGAGAAGCAAGTTCTGGTTTAGGTAATTCAAGAACGTGACGAGGGTTTGCTTAATTTGCAGTTTTGTGGGTTTTAATATACACACGTGCAATGTAATTTTACCTTTTGGAGTGAGCACAGGAGACTTCATGCATTTTCCAAATAGGATAGAAATCCATAGCTACTTTAAAAGGGAAAAACTCTTTGCTTCTAGGGATGCTACTTGTTAAACAATGAACTCCTTTCCATCAGCACAGACATACTACTGCTATTGATTAATTGCTGTGGGCACTTCTTTGCTCTTGACTACAGTAGCAGAATTCACAGGAATTGAGTATCTCCAGTGTGTACAGGTACAACATGACAACATGTTTTTTCCCCCTTCACATATGAGTTAATTATGCTATAACCAGGCCTGAGCAAGAAATTAATAAAATACAACAAAACAGAAAGTCAAGAGGATGTCACATTGACATCTGCAACAGTTGTGAAGGCAGAGGTATCTGACAGGTAAACATGCAGGTATCCTGTTCTTTAAGTCTAGTATGAAAAGCATGCAAAGAAACTATAAATCTTCTTTGGGAGGAGATACTCTTTTTCCTGTATAAATACAGTGTATTTTATACAGTCACAGATATACCACATTACACAGACACATAAGCCTATCCTATCAGGGAGCTTCATGTTTAAGTAAGTCAACTATATGCCTCCTAAATGATAAAGCCATAAATGCTCGTTAAAAGCTCCCTGAGAAGTAGTAAATATTTTGTAAACTAGCTACATATTTAAGATCTCTGGACAGCAAGAGAAGGAAAAACAATTCCTCTCCTATCTGAAGGTACCAATCAAACACACTATGCACATAAACACCGCAAGATGCTTGGTGGGAGACTGTGTGTATGTGTTTGTGTGTGTTTTAATTAACTCCTTGAATGCATATGATGAGCCAGCCACCCAGAATTAGTAATGCCAAACTCCCAATTTGATTCAAATGCAATGAATACAACAGTCGAATTGTGCGGGCTGGTGTGTCACTCATCAGCTCTCTCATTTCGGCTTCTGCCTTCCAAGGCTAGTTCACAATTTCAGCAACTGGTAAATTATTGAGATGTTCATTAAAATCCATAATCTGTAACAGTCAACTTCTTCCTCGCTAAGCATAAGCACAACAAATTAAATTAGTGCACGCAGGACAATAATGAGAAGTCAGCAAACGCATTAATTCCTTCAGCCTTATCTCAGAGAAATAAAATTGTGTTAATTTTCGTCACTGTGAAAAAACAGTATCTGGAACTTTTAACTGGCACTCTATTTAATATTCTTCAAAACTCAGATCCCTAGAACCACAGACTTAAGCAATAAAGTCCTTTTCTTAAAACATCTCAATGGAAGTTAAAAGCTATTCAGCCCGATATTAAAGAAATCTCATTGTTTGCCTTTAAATGAAGGAATAATCACTCTTACTTCCACAGGTAGATTTTAGGAGAGTGGGACGTCATTCTGAGCAAGCTGGTTAATAGAAAGGTATTATTCTTTCTCCAAAATTCTCAGCAAATGCAGCAGAAGAAAGCTTTCAGGGTAACTTTAGCTAAGAAAAGCACTTAGGAATACGCAAAGTTTCCTTTTAGGAAAATGATTTCTCCATTTGACAGTGTTGGTACAACCCCAAAATAAATTCAGTGGGAGTCTGAAATGACTCGTGCAGTGCAGCAGTGAAGCAGCTAAGTATATTTTTTTCCTCCTAGCAGAGAGTTGCTTTACATCCCTGAGCCTTTCCTTTCCACAAGCTATTCACTAGCACAGAGAAGGTTTCGAGAGCACAGAACTGGTGACTGTAAATGCTGAACTTGTTCTACTGTCCCCATCCCCACTGCTCCCATCCATGCCTTTTGTCTTTTCTAGCTCTTCCTTTTTTCCTATGGAGGCAGTAATCCATCCTTCCTTCTACAAACACTGCATACCACTGTACCTTGAACTGGCATGTTAAAAATAAAAATTAAAATTAAAAACAAAGAAAATAATGAGAAAGAAAAAGAGAAAGGGTGTCACTCTGTCCGGATGCCTAGCATAGCCTCTCTCTCAGTCTACAGAGAAATGTAAATATGCAGTAATTAATTTGGGTTTAAGAACATTCCATACACTAGGGACATTGTTAAGCAGTCACTTTATCTATTTTTCATTAATCAGATTTTATTAAGATATTAAAACTTTATGTTGGGCATTTCTGAGTTTTTATCATTCTGTAAATCTCCCAGCTGTCTGTGATGGTTCTGGCTGCATTGTCTCTACCTTTTCCTCAATGAAGTAAACTTTCTTTCTATTGTGGCCATACTTGTTATATTTAATGACCTAACTTAAAAAAAAAAAAAGGGAGAAAAATCAAACAACAAAAGATTTATTCTTTTTGAGACCTTTAGAGCCAATTCAGAGTGCCACAGGTACATCACAGAGTACATCTCAGAAGTTACCCTTTCCCTGTGAAACACACAGAGCAGATTCCAGTTATAATTTCTTCCTACAACGTTTCTGCAAACATCATCCCCCTCAGCGTACACATTCTGATGCTCCTCTCAATCAAGCAGCTGAACCGCCACAAACAGAAAGAAAGACGTGCAAGGAACTTCTCAGGAAAGGACGAAAACCCTCACATTTTTGGCATGGTAATTAATTATACATGTTAATTCACAAAACCTACTGCAATTTACCAGTGATGCTGAATGAATTAGTGAATGTTTACTCGTCTGACACTGAGGATCATTTTCATTCCAAGTGTGTATCATAAATGGCCCCCGATAACGGCCACAGACACACAAGAGAAGTCCCCTTGGTTCAGATGCCTTCAGCTGGGGTGACTGAAAGTTTCTGAACTGTTTGCAGTTTACTGGGATACACTGGAACATCACGGGAAAGACGACCGGCAAAGAAGAACAACCTCCTGAGATACATACAGGCGCTCTGAGATCTGAACTGCAAACAACTTTGCCTGACAAATCTGTATCTCCTTGTGCTCTGCTATTCGGGTTAAAAAAAGGAATAGTGGGAGATGGATAGTAGTAACAAAACTGAAGTGGGTCATGCAGACACAACATGCTGGACCCCAAGTGACTGCAAAAATGTGCTCCAAGAACTGTGTTTACTGAGAACCTGAGAAAATAACCTGCCATAATCGTCTAAAAAACAATCATCTGTGCATCGTGCATATATACACACGTGAACTGTGAGCATTTTTGTGTCTGAGGGTCTGTGCATCTCTGTGTAAAATAAAGTGTGTCCTCTTGGCTGTTTTCTGACAAACACATATGTACTACATGGACAGTGCCTTCTCTGTGTATGTGTGTGTAACTATAGTCAAACACACACAATGTAAACAAATGGTAATGATTAACAAAGATAATGGTTTGTATTCCCAATTTCAACTGCAGAGGGAAAATTGTTGAAAAAAATTTTTTTAAAAAAAATTGTATGTCCCGAGGTTCATTTCTATTGCTTCCCATTTCTGCTGCTTGCTGTTATCTGCATAGCAAAAGGAGAGCAGCGTATTGATTATTTAACTAGAACGTTTACAAGAGCAAAGCTGGGATCTCTGAAAATGAAACATATGCCTAGAGGGGGGAAAAAAAGAGTAGGGAAGTTCAATCTATTTCTAAGGAAGATGTTTTGTCCCAAATGATTTGTTTATATATAAAACTTATATAAATATACATATATTTATAATGCAGAGAGACTTCAGATAAAAAAAAGTCCCCCAACAGGAAAATGAAAGGACTTCATTCTGCTTCACAGAGTTTACAAGTATTATGTTCATCACAAAGTTCAAAGAATAATCCAAATCACTTGCTTATAAATGTCTATGTATAATCTTAATGAAGCATATGAAATACTTGAATCTATTGATTGTAGGAACAAGACAAATACATCACGTTAGATCAAATCTGACATCAGAAACAGTAACAGTTTCCTCAGGTAGTTGAACTAAGTTAACATAGTGGACATAAACAAAACCAATTTTGTTCTATTATTGTAATGATAACAAACCAAAGAAAAACGTCGAGTATTCCAAGTAAGTCTGGAAAATTAACTGTTTTAAAGATGACCTTGGAGTAGAGCGACCAAGACAATTCCACTTTCTAGTAAAGAAGCGTTCTAGTTGCAGAACAAGGATTGAAAGTGTTAAAACAGTTTTTTGCGTTTCCCAATTTCAATTTTCTCTGATCTTTTAATTCAAGCATTCTTTCCTGTCCTTTCTCTGCATGCGTGTTCCTCAGCCCACTTAAAATGTTTTTATCTTGCCTTCTTTTCTATGCCTTTACTATCAAATTCAGTAGGTTTGAACGATGAACAGCTTGACTTAGCATATTTTTAACCAGCTGGTCTAGCACCTAGCTTGTATTGCATAGTCAGATACAACCAAATGTTTATACAGGAGGTAGCTTTCACGAAGATGAGAAAAACCTCAGTAACGCGCATCCTGGCGTTCTTTTATTTACCGCTTAAAAATGAAAGTTTGGATTGTTTACTGCAGCCGCACAAGGGACTATTAATAACCTTTAAAAAAGAAGCTGGAGGGAAAGGATGCGGGACCATCAATGGACGTGTGTACAAGCGCCTAAGGGAACGCTTCAAAACCTCTCAGGAGTGCCAGATTATATGAAATAAGGACTAAACTCTCGGAGGTCACAAGCCGTCGCCAGTGACAGCAAAAACTTAATTCCAGGCAGGAAAGGCTCCTGCTTCGGGCAGGGGGAGACGGGCACATCTACGTCATACCCAAGCCCCGCTCGTCACACCCAGACCCCGCTCTTGACACTCCGCGAGAGAGGCGACGGCCAAAACTTGGAGGCAAGAGTTTCACTTCTTCCTTTCTTTTTCTTTTTTTCCCCCTCTCTCCTCAGGCAGAAAGATGTTCTCCTGACGGAGGGCCGGGATGTTAACTTGCCTAAAAATAATCGCTCCTGCTAGATCAACAAAAGGTCATGTGCTCGGCGGAGCGCCTTCCCAAGTTTGACGGGAGCCTGAGGTTGGAAGTTGAACCCCCCGCCTCGCCGCCACCGGGCATCCTCTGATCGCTTCCCGGGGAGTCTCCGGGCAGGAGCGGGAAGGCGCTGCCCAGGAAGGTGCCTCGGCGGGCCAGTCGGGGCAGAGGAGGGTGGGCAGGAGGAGGGCACGGCAGCCTGCGCGGCCGCGGAACAAAGCTGCGCGCCGCGGGCGCACCGCCGGGGCGGCGGGGCCGGGGGCGCGGCGGCGCCCGCCCCTGTCCCCCCGTCACTGACACGCCGCTGGAATAGCCAAGGTACCGCGGGGGGGATGGAGGAGGGGGACACGGACGGACCGGAGTGGGGGGAGCATCTCCCCGGCCTCCTGCCGCCGAGCGCCGGAGTTGCGCGCCCGTCCCCGTGTCCATGTCCCCGCTGCCCATCCGCGCACAGACGCGCGCGAACACGCGTGCTCGGGTAAATTAAATAAAAAAAATAAAAAAATAAAAATAATGCAAGAACAAACAAACCACGAAACAGAAGGAAAAAAAATTAAAAATAAAAGGGCAACAGACACCCCCCCCAACACACAACCCCCACCCCAACAACTCGACTCACCTTTCAAACTCCTGAGGTAAATCAGGGTCAGTTAGCATGCTGGAAAAGCACAATTTCCCTTTGTCACAGCAGCCACCTATGGTCGCCTCCAACTGAACCTGTCAAGTGAGTCCAAACCTTCTAAACCGATTGATTTTCTCTCTCGCTCGCTCTCTCCCTCCCTCCCCTCCCTCCCTCTCCCTCCCTCCCTCCCGGCTCGCTCGCTCTGAGCGAGGACTCCTTGACCAGTCTCTTAAAGGGGCAGCGCGCTCGCAGCAGGATGATCGCGCAGCTCCCCCCGCCGCGCTGGGCGACCTCCGGGGGCCTGTCCTTTCCTTTTAATTCTGCTCGCCCGCCGCCGCCAAACGGGAAAAGTCAACTCCTTCAATGTCCTAAAAAAACGTGGAGAGGTGGAGGGGGATAAGTAGGGGGGTGGAGTGGGGGGGAAAGGAGGGAGGGGAAAAAAAAAAAAAGGCAGCCCGACAATCCACCTAAACCGGCAAACCAGGAGCAAATCCCCTGCGCTGAGGAAGATCAGTGGAGAAAGAAGATAAAACAAGAGCAGACTGATTAAATTGAAACAGTTATCAACTCTCGGAGTTGAAATAGGGGAGAAGAGATTAGACATAAAAATGTTACCAAAGGCATTTGTGTTCCGAAGAATTTTCATTCCTTTCCCCCCCTCCCTCCCCGCTCTCTCGCTTTCTCTCTCCCTCTTTCTCTCTCTTTGGGGAGGGGAAAAAAAAAACACACCCCGCACAACAATCAGGCATTGTTCTGAGGGAAGAAAAGCAACTTTGACAGATTGAAATATAGCAGAGGCCCCTTCAAGGAAACCTGTAAACAACTTGTCACTCACTCTGTCGGTCTCACTGTTAGCTCTTGCTTTCCACAAAGTGCTGCGAACCGTCCTGGCAACAAACCCAAAGTTTCCTCAGCTCCAAACTCCATCAAACAGCCCTGTTGTGTGCAAGGGAAAAGGTAGCCACATGCCAAAACAGCGGGCGCGCACACGAACGCACACACACGCATGCACAAACAACAACAAAAATAAACTTTCCGTTCGTCTGCTAGGGCTTTTCTCGTTTTCTATTTAAACACACCCCTCCCCTTTCTTTCCCCCCACTCTGGGCGAGCAATAGGAGTCCCTCGGCCGTGGCTCGCTCTCATTTCCCCTGCCCAGACAGCCCCTGATAACAAGGTGGACGACGCGCGGCTGCAGAGCCCCTCGGCTGGCTGGCGGAGCGCAGCCTCCGCCGCACTTCCAATTATCTAGATAAAAATCTGGCAGGCGAGGGAGGCAATCAGGTAACGGGCCTCGGACACGCGGGGACAGAGGTGCCGGCAGCCCCTGCCTCCCACCCGGGGGACACCAGCATCCCGCCCCGGGGACACCGCATCCCGCCCCGCCCCGGCGGGAAGGGCTGCACCGCCCGAGCCCGCCCCGGCAGGGAGAGGGGGGCAGCGACCGGGAGAACGCCGCGGGGAAATTCTCGTCCAAGCCGCGGGGATTAGCCGGGGGCTACTCTGGAAGCGGAGCGCACAATGCCTCAATAGTCTGCGCGGCCCGTGTCCGGCCTGGCACCGAACTTGCAGTAAGAGGAGGGAGGGGAAAGAAAAAAAAAAGAGGAAAAAAATTGGTCTCCCTGTTCTTTTACACACACGTGCACACACACCCACGTATCTATTCTCCATTCTTTCCAGTTCCCCTGCCCTAATTCCTTTCTCTCCTTTTTCTCCCCCCCCCCCCCCGCTTTAATTTGCAGCTGGACAACATTAAGGGCCTTTAAAAACCACGAGGTTTTGACCCCACAACAGTTTGATTAGGTCCACTGCCCCCTCTCTTCCCCTCTTATCCCTGCCTCACTGTGGCACAGAGAGAGCAACTTTACTTTTTGAAATACACACACATATTCGCACAGAGCGGCCAGAAGATGTTCAACATTTTCATGCCCACTGGCTTAAAAAGAATGCCGAACAGAAAAGCTTATTATTTTTAATATCCAACAGCTACACTGTTTAATTCGCTCCTTTTCCCTCTCAATGCATATGTTAGAAACCAGCAGGCTCACGCAGGGGCCAGTCAGTCCAGTGTTGGCATAAAGGCATCATCAGCTGGAAGCCTGAGATGATCATTTTAATCACGAGGAGCAAACCCACTCGCAACTTCTGCGCATCATCCCTGAAGAGCATTAAGAGCATTCGCGGAGCAAAACGCCGGAGCCAAGTTTGCGAAGGCGCCGTCGTTGCAGTTCATAAAAGAGGATCTGCAAAGGCTGCCTCCAGCCTGCCTTACACCACCACGGCGCTCCGAGCCGAGTCGCATACAATCTGTCAACTTCTGGCATGAGGGAGATCTAATGGCTCCTCACTGTGGGGCAGGGTAAACCAACTTCCTTCAGTAGCCCCTAGCAAATAATATTTTCCACAGAGGTCCATTCATAGGAGCCTGACAAACCTAGTTAATATGTACAAGGATTTTTCACTTGTTATTTAGTAGCTAGCCCTTTTAGGACAGCCATGAAGTAGACATTGAAAAGGCAGCAGATGATTAAAAAGAACAATTCCAAATACTTTCTCTTTCATCTGAGGGTCTCAAACCATGTTAAGTCTCACATTACTCCTCTGCAGGTAATAAATATAATTAGGGCCGATTCCAAAACTTTATTTGTATTGAAAAGTATCTCGCTCCGCAGGGGCTCCATTCAAATCAGCAAACCTCTGTGTGGAGTAGGAGGCTACTTAGTAGGAGAATTTGGCCTCAAATAAGGAAACTGAGATGCAGGCAGGCTTAGTAGCTTGCCCAAGTTGACACAGTTAGCCAACTCCAGCAAAAGGATGAGAAACAAAGATCCCACGTGCCTCACAGTCGACAACAGTCCTCATGCTGCTGAAACACATATATATGAATATTTGAGCTGTTTTTCCCACAGAGACATGCTTTTTTTATATCTACTATTTGTTTAAAACATACTTCATTGCTGTATTCACATTTGTAGGGCCCCTTTTTTTGGTCTTTCATTTTCCCCTTGATGCACCACTGCCCATCCATAAATGCTGTTCCTTCTCTGCCAGTTCTTGCTTTACTTCCCCTGGTTCCTCACACTTGGCCATGGGAGAAGTCTACAGAGTGAAGGTACACAGAAGCCCCAGCTGAAGGAAAATTAAGACCATCTCATTGAAAAGAAAGATAAATCTCAACAGTTTTGGTAGAACAGGAATACCCTATTTTGAGTGCATGTTAGCTCCACTCAGCTCTCATATCCTTTTTTCAACTTGGCTCCACTCCACAACTGCCCTGCTTCTACCACGTCCTTCCCTCATCCGTTCTCATACCTTTACCCCTTCCTATATAATTTCCTATTTGAACTTTTTCAGGGCTCACATACCCCCTCAAGCTGGTATTATGCCTAGGACAATGGCACTCCTGGGTTGCTGGCCCTCAGCTAATATGATTATAAAGCACCATCCAGATCAGGAATTATAGAAGAGGACATGAGCAAGACTAGGAAGAAGTAGAAAGAACCATAATAAAAGGAGGGGGGGGGGAAGAAAAAAAGTTTGGGAGAGAAAACTAAGATAACTGAGCAAGAGGGAGAGCTGAAAAGGGGAGAGGAAATGGAAGAAAGGAAGGAAGTAGAGATCATTCCCCTGAATGCTTCTGACATAAACCCTTCTTTTCCCATAC
Source organism: Neopelma chrysocephalum (assembly GCF_003984885.1). NCBI lineage: Eukaryota > Metazoa > Chordata > Aves > Passeriformes > Pipridae > Neopelma > Neopelma chrysocephalum. Next base: position 31,067,842 of record NW_020897714.1, read on the forward strand.
CCTCCTTTACAATTACTCTTACCCCAATACATTTTGTGCTCAGGTACCTACACCTTCTTCCCTGTTACATTTTTCCATTTCACATTTTCTGTAACTACTGTGCTCCCTCTCCCAGCTGAGTGTGGTAAAAAAGAGTTGGGTCTGAAAAGTAGAAAAAAAAAGTTACTGTTGCTACTGTATTAATATTGTATTACTGTATCCTTGTACTGTACTTACAGATTACTAACAGCCTATTGTATAGACTTTCGGATAAAATAATGTTCTCGTAGTAAGTTCAACTACAACTGCAAGAGATAAGAAAAGCAAGTTAAATGGTTGGAGGGAATCTCTGAAATGCTTCTAGAAATCATATTAAGTTTTAGACTTACTTCTTAGAAATTGCCAGGACATGTCACAAAGGCTGCTAACATATCAGAAAGTGGAAAGACTGAGAAATGGGGATAAATACCCACTGAAAAAGAAGAAAATATATGTAACATACATCTGTCCAGTTTTTAACATATGAAATTTTATCTTGTTGCAAACCTTTTGAGGCATAATAAATAAATAAATAAAAATGCCTCTTTTTACAGGGCAGGTCATAGTTATAAAACCCACTTTTAACCTCCAACAAGCACATTCAGTTCTCTCAGTTCTCTCTTCCCAAACTGAGAATTCAGATATAAGTTATAATATCTTTAACTGATGAGAAAAATGAAAGCTCCCCCAGCATTTCAGTGAGTCTGCACTTCTTTTGCTTTGCTTCCTTTAAGGGGTGCCCAAAACAAACAAGTCCTGGTAAAAGAGGGCACTTTGGGTTGAACTAAACAAAAGAGCTCTGATTTTCATTTGGATGAGGGGAAACAACTCAAATCATAAACTCCTATATGAATTTTTGTGCTTAACTGATTTTTTTTTCGCTATTGTGGTTCTCCAGTTCAAGAGGTGAACCAAAAAATCAATTATCCACCCAGCTCAAGTTAGAAATACCATAACTCTGGAATATTGCACAGACAGAATTCACAGGTCTTTATACAAGCACACTGGCAGAAGGAAAACCTTAAATGAAACATTAATTTATTTTTTTTAATCCTCAAATGATAGCACTTCAGCCTAGTGCCTTTGGCAGATACTGCAATATGGTAAGTAAAGGAAGTGCTGGGAAAAATAAAAAAACGAGCTTTTCTGGTTTTGTTGTTTCCACTGTAGGTTTTAATAATAGAGACCTACAAAGTCCAAGGAAATGTAAGATGTTCCACAGAATGATTTACTGGAAAATTCTCACAGCAAATATGCAAAACTCCAAAGATCCTAAATGGATTTTCTTTTTTAGGCACACACTCGAAACAACTGCAGCATTAAGAATGAATCTGTAAGACTTTTAAGAAAGGGTGTTTTGGAACAGGTTACGGGAGAGCGGAGGGAGAATGGAGTGGGGTTGATGCATTTACTATGAAGAATATTTTGCAAATAATGAATGCTTACTTCAGAGCATGGAAATGTTTAGCTACAATGCAGTTTGGATCATATGCTTAGGAACAGATTTTTCCTTTCAGTGTGCATGCCTAGCTGCCATTTCCATTAATGGGAATTAAGTACATGTGTCAAGAGGAGAAGTTAACTCTTAGAAATATAACTAATCTATGCCTTTTTTAAGGAATGTAAATGCCACATCAGGCATGTTCAGTGTTGGCAAACCTGAATGCTGAATATAGTATGGCAAAATCTGAGAAGGAGAAGGCGGTCTGGAGGACTGAAATTTCTGTGCTATTTAGAGTTTTTCAATTTACTGAATTTCTTCAAGGAAAAAGTAAAACCATCTCATTTGCAAGTGGGAAGCCCTCATTTATCAGCTATTACTTGCACTTTCAGCAGGGCCCTACCATCTGCAACCCTCCCTGTTAAAAGAGAGCTGATGCTACCCTTAAGAAGAAATCTGAACCTTCATCTAAAATCTGAATTCAAACTTCCCGAAATATCACAATAAAGTCCCTAATCATTTTTAAAAGGAGGTTGGCACTCTTTTTCCCTGTCCTCTCCACATCAGTACAGGAACCTCAACATTAATATAGCTGAAAACCATAACTTAAGTAGGAATTTTTTAGAAATGAAAAATGGCATATGTAAATACATATAAAATTAAATTACATAGCTATTTTAGCAACAAGGAACTTTTATTCGTAAAAATGAGAAAAATCAGTAAGATGACACATCCCTGATTTTTGTGTTATGTGTTGGTCCCTCACCCCTCCATCCCCCTATATTTTGGATATAGCTTGTTTTATTATTTATCTATACTGTCAGTTAGCTACAGGGTCTCTTTGCTGTTTGTCTTAGTACTCTTGGTCTGCACAGGAGCAGCTTGAAAAAAAATTAAATAAAACCAGGACAGTTAAAAAAAAAAAAAGTCATAAAAATAGAGAGCATATCCATGGATAGGAACTGTGCTCGAAATGATTTAAGGAGCTAACTGGATTTCAAATTTACAGTTCCTCGTTAAGGTTCTCAACATAAAATGTTACTAAAATAGGAACCTGTTGCTCCAAGTCTTTTTTTTTTTTTAATGTTCTTTTTTCAGCGCGGTTATCTTGCACGGAACATACCGTCCCGACCGAAGCCCACAGCCTCACCTTACGTGCAGAATCCTTGCTCTGCCTCCATCCCAGTCGGGATGATTCCTCTCTGAGTGATGGGTCTGTTTATTGTCAGTGCCCATCCGATCTTCAGCCTCCCCGATGACAATGCCAGCAGGAATGTTCTTCTTCAGTGTCATTTCCAATGACTGTTCTGAACATGTAAATGCCTGCCACAATACCCCCGACAATGAACCCAACTCATTTCATACAGATAACCAGCTCCCATCAAAAGGAAATTACTCCCTTTCTCCCTGCGTGTGTGTGGAGGAGTGCTTGGTAGAAATCAAGTCTCTTCTGAACAAGCAACCCGTTTTATAGCTAAACATAAGCTTCTGAGGCTAAGTATCGTAAACCCACAACTTTGATCTATTTGTAGTAGGTAATAATTGTTGAGCAGGATTCCCAGTGCACCGACATTGAGATCTTTCTGCTTAACCCAGTGGGTCTTTCTGTCTGGCTCTCATCATTCCTTCACCACCACATTCTCGTCACTTCCACCATAACAATTCTGTTTCTTTTTTTAACTGATCCACTGGACAGGGTTGGAGTCGTCATATTTTGTCTCTGTATTTCTAATCTGACTGCTTTTCCCACTATAGTCTGCTCTTACTAACCTGTGCACTAAGGATGCTGGGTTTAAAACAAACAGTTTTGCTTCCATTGACCGTCAAGCAACATGAAACTAAAAGTGCAAGGGTGTTTTAGAATAATCCACAGCACCTTGTCCTATGGGGTTTGTGAAGGCATTCCAGCCTTCCTCTTGTGGTCATGAGGTTTGCTCTGGTGTTTGCAATCGAAATTCTCCCCACCCACACGTACATCTCCTGTCTGCTTCTCTTACTAGAAGTGGTTTTCTTTTAGTGCCGTTACAATCGTTTGTGACGCTTTAAGCATAGAACTACAGCCACCCTGAGCTAACCAGATCGAACTCTTTGGAGTTGTGCATGACTCAAGCATATATAGCTGAATTCACAGTTGCCCTCCATTTTATAAACTTTGTTGAATTATATTATCATTTGCTAATCACTTTTTACTAGAGGAGCAGTGAAGAATTAGGTCTTTTGTAAGAAATATCTTCTATGTGAACCCGTTTACAGTTATGACTGCAATTGGAATTAGACAGAGAACACAAAGAAAGGTAACATCCTTACATTCTACAAACTGTTTATCTATTTTATTCCCTTTCAGTCTGTATAATCATAAGGATTCATGTAACTGCTATCTAGCAAGTGTTTCAAAAAATATAAATACCAAAATGTTAAATTCAGAACAAATTTGGAAATATATTCCCTTTCTACTGTGCCCTGCACAAGGTCCCTGCATTCTATCTATGATAAGACTAATACAAATCAGTGTTTATCAAATGCACTCTATTGATATTTAACTTGTTATATATGTCACTGTAAAGATCAATCTGTAAATTAAGCAGTGATTCTAATAACATTAAATGCAAGGGAAGGAGTTATAAAACACATTGCTATCTTACACCTGAAACAGCAATCAATGAGTATGTAAAGTTACATTTCATTTATAAACTTACAAAAGCATACGTAAGCCTTAATTTATTTTAATGGTCCTCTGATGCACTTTTCTAAGTGATTTTCCACTTCTGAGTAAAAGCAAAAATTTGAACTCCTACATTCAACACACAGACTTCAATTCAGCCACTATTACAGAGAAATAAATACATAAGTATGGTATAAAACAGACCAATGGCTTGTTGTTATTGCTCTTTCTATGGAGACTTAACTCTTGCTTCTCATCTCTCATTACATGGGACAGCTAGAGGCTAGAAACATTGCCGTGGTAGCATGCTGAAGGCTCCTGGGAATGCTTCTGTACCTTGTATGGGCAAAAACTGAGAAAATACTGCTACAGTGTTCTGAAGCATAAATATGGGAAAATCGGAATATCTGGGGACACTCTTCAAAAGCCATAATGCAATCCAGGTACAGGGTTGACTGCCTTCTAGTACCAATTAGCTTGTAAGACAGATCTTCAAGAGTTGCCATTGAGGTATATTCAGAATATAAAAGAATCAGAAAGGAAATATAAAAAAAAAAACCCAACAAAAAAACCCAACAAAAAACACAGGAGAAAAAAAAAGAGCACTGGATTGAGACAAACATTCATTAAGATAAAAATACAAAGAGGTTTCTCAGGAACGTTTATCAAAGAAAATTTATGTCATAAATTTTTGTCTGCCTGGAGAAGGTCCAGAGCTGAGTGTCTCTTCTCTTGCCATATAACATTGTACTGAGTCCAGACTGCACATTTGGTCACCCGCTTTTCCCTTTAAATAACACTTTCTAATGTGGCTTTTGTTTTGTTTTACAAAGTTTAATTTCTCTTTCTTTTGATGCATTTTCCCTTTTTCATTATTTCAGAGTTGTGTAAAAGTAATTAGTGATACAATGCCAAGGACTGAACCTCACAAGCAACCTAAATATTTTGATTCACTGCGAATGCAGTCCATAATTTACAAAGTGCCTGACCCCCGTCCAATAAATAAACTAAAATAAATGAGACAACTTCTGCATGTTAACAGCCTGAGGCATACAGAGAAAAACATCAAAATGCAGAAACAGTGAATGTCACCACATCAGACAGCAGAGATAGTCCTTTGACACTTCTTCAGGAAATGAAATCACATTCATACATACCTTTTTAGCATTTGACCCCACACGATCAGTCCTGTCAACCATTTCTCCTGGTATTTGCATGTAGCCACTGCCCTTTCTTGAGAGCAATGTGGTTCAAAATCTGGGCAAGGATTTCACAAGTGAGAATGTCACAGGTGAAACTTGTTTTCTTAAGGAATTCTAGGCTAGCAATAGAATGGCAGCAGGTGTCTCCAGAAGTGCAAATTGGGTGGAAAATAGGAGACAGAGACACTTACTTTTTTTTTCTTTTCTTTTTTTTTTTTAAACCGGCCTTGTCTTTTTTATTGATTTTGCAACTTGCCATAAATATCTCAAAGGGGCCTCAATACTCTAGTCAAAGTAAAAACCTGCTGTATGCAGCTAAGACAGGCCTTTGGCACAAAAGCAACCATACAGAGCTTTGTGCCTACAATCTCTAAAAAGATCACAGTTTTTATAGTGATTTGTGGGTCATGACACATAGGGCCACTGAAAAACGATGTTAACAGAGATTTGTGTTTCATTGCACACAAAAAAAATGCACCTCATTTAATAGAAGCAAATTTTCTTATGATAGTTTGAAAAATCACCACAGAATTTAAGTGAGAACTCTTCCTCAGACACAAAGTACAGCCTGCTTCAAAGCAAGAGTCAGTCCTCCACTATATTAAGTTTTAGGTGTTTCAAATCCAGGTGGGCTTAGACTGGACAAGCGTTCTATAATGGGGAGGGAGGGGAAATTTATTTCTGTCCCTCATCTCCTGCTGACTGCTTTACCTCTGCCATATACTTTACTTTAGAAAAGTACATAATTATACATTACTTCTGAACTAAAACTGAATTACAAGTTGAATAAAAGGCTGTTTTCTATTTTATATGTTTGCATTTGACTGAATGACTTGTTCTCGTTATAACTGAAAAAGTAAAAAGAAGTAATCGATCTCATCCTTTATTTCATAAACTTCAGGGTTTATTACTTATCTTTTCTCTAAATAATCTCTAGCTCTTTCTTCATGTAGAAGTCAGTCGAAGAAAGATTAAAATTTGCACTGCTTCTTTTTGAACTTCTGTTTCTGCTATACAGATTCTTCAGGAATCCTAACTCATACAGAAACAAACTCAGTGTTACAGGAAAGGACCTGCTACATATGTCACTCTAGTATTTTCAGCATTATTTCTTATTACACTTTCAACCAGTGGATCTTGTCTTTGGATCATGCCACGTACTTTGATTAAGTATTCCATAAGGAAACATAGGCCATCTTCCCTTCTGCTCCCAAGTGGTCAGAGTTACACTGGAACAGGGCATTGACCATCATCACATCCCTTTTTCTGCCTCAAGTGGAGCATTCTGCCTTTGTCAGCACCCCATTTGTGGTGCTGACATCCCTCCTGCATTGAGTCCTCTACTGTCTTCTCCAGGCCTGACTTGAGTGATTCTGCCTCAGACACAAATGTTTAGGTACCACTGTTCACAGTTATTTTTAATTCATGAACACATATAAGTGAAACACCACCTACAACACTCAGACTTTGGATACCCCGTTGCAGTTTTTGTACAGCAAACACTGATAACACTTTGAGTTTTGTCTTCTGTCCCTCAGACTATTTAATTCTTGAAAGCACTCCTATCCCACAACCAGTTTTCTAATAGCCCCTTGTAAAGGTCTTTTTCAAACACTTTCTTTAAAGGAAAAAAAATCTAGTGATTATATTTTATTATTTGTTGACAAGCTCAAGGAATTACCTTTATACATCATTTTTCTCTACAAAAGCTATGCTGATGGATAGCTATAGTATCACAATGCTCATCTATATGCCTCCCAATTTTATTTTTTATTACTATTTCAACCAATTTATCAAGTAAGGAAAGAAAAGTCATTAGACTAATTCTCAGCATCAATTCTACTGTTCAATTAAAGAGAAGCAGAAAAATTGCTTTCTCCAACCTTACAGGTTAGAAGCCAATATTAAAAGGAAAGACTACATATTAAGTTAGCAGCCCTATTTGAGCTCATCATCAATTTCCAGTAGCACATTTTGATATGTCTAACTTTACCTGCTACTCTATTGCTCTTCATTTGATGAGTTTAGCACCTACTTTTCCTTCACTTTTTTTCTTTGACAGTAGCTAATCCTTTATATTGCAAAAGAATGGCTACAGGTTAGATTTCTCTCGAGTCTTATGTGATAGAATATGTCAAGGAAATAACTTGATTTCTCAGCAAACCTGTTATCCTTTTTACCTATTATTCTCTGTTACAATACCAAGGAAACAGTCCTTAACTACTATTCTATATTACAGTACTGAGGGAAAAATTATTTACAAACTTGATGTGGGCGGCCTTTTAGAAAACATCTGAATTTACTCCATGTAATTTCAACCCATCCCCAAGACATTATGCTTGTTTTGGATGGGGTTCTCTTGCATTTCTAGCTAGCAAAAATCACGACATCCTCCAGTTTTAAGCCACACCTATTCGAACACCACACTTCCTTTCCTAACACTGTATACTGGGCTGTGCAAACCAAGTCTTTCACTTGGAGGCAAGTCCGTACTCTAAACTTGGTAAGACCTCAGGGGTTAATAAACTTTAACCATGCATTGATTTACCAAGGATGCCTCTAAAATCAGAGCCTGTCATTGTCAAGGTGGTATGAAATGGCATCAGCTCTCCAAAACTGAGGGAACTACGGGTTCCTTCAGCTGGCAGTTGGACCAGAGATTTTATGAGATGTAGATTTTGCACCACGTAAGAGGTTTGATAGTTTCTGGACATGGCTGGACTAGACCATATAAGGAGAAATACTGTGGGTTTTTAGAAATGATCCAATGACTTACATTTACAAATCTGACTGCAGAGTTTTGTGTGGCTACTGTGGATGGCTTGCACTGTTTTCATGGGGGGATAGAAAGCACATGAAACCAGATGGAAAAGTTTCAACATTAACCAAAACCTTACAGGTTATGGTTTTTATTTAAAAAAGACATATTTTTACAAAATGTCTCATTGTACTAAAATTTTAGCTGCAAACGTTGCTTTTGTTATTGATAAATATACACAATTTCTCTGCCCCTCTCTCATGTGGGACCTGTAACTTACCCCTAAAATACAGGATATTCAATGAAAAATTCTTAGTATTGTGTTTTTAATGGTTGTTACACACATATCTGTGTACCGCAATGGATGCTCATATGTGAATATTCAGTTATTAATATAACACAGTGAGTTTACTACCTGAGGAGGACTGCAGTGAGAAAATCTGCTGGACTATTCAGATTTGCAGGTTGATGAACATCAGGAAGGGGGCTCACCTCCATCTATATGGGCAGTACAAAAGCAGCAGACCCCATTTCACATGCTTAACTGGATCCCACATCATGTGGACAGTAAACTCTGTGCATCTTTCTGGCATTAGCCTGACTACAGTCACTCCTTGGATAAACCAGGAGCACCTTTCTAGGGTTTTCAGAAACTTACCAGTGCTTGCTAAAGTGTCAGATGTTGCTGAGCTGTTCCTGGCTATCCAAAAATCTCAACAGATCACAGCACAAAGCCATGAGGTTGTAGATTATTGCTGAAAGCCACACACATTCCCTAATTCTTTCCAGTTTGCGTGTCTATAGAAGTTTTCAGACTTAGAACGTTCACTGAGTCAGCTACAAAACAAACCAGGATCCCTCTTGGCATCATTCTAAACTGGAAGCTGATACTGATACATGTCCATTCCCATACCAGTGAATAAAAGTTTCCTCACACTCAGAATACAGACAATTCTTACTTCTGGTGATGTAAAATTCACTTATAATATTTGTGGTTACCTCCTGAATAGTGTGACCACTCTCCTCGTGCTCATGCCTTTATCCACAGGTAGCCACATAAATGTCATTGCTTTCCCAGTGTTTAAATACACAGAGATGAATGAAGGAAGTATTCATGGAAAGTATTCATTTTGGGTACTGTGACCCATTTCAAACATCAAAAAAATCCTCCAAACCTAACAAAAATCACAAAAAGGTAAGCCCAAAGTGCCTTTATAAATATAAAGTATCTATAAAGTCGTCACTAGGTGGGTCCATAGCAATGGATTAGACTTTGAGAGATATTACATGCAAAACATTAATGCTTAAAATAGATGCAATACAGACCAAAAGAGAGCCTGGAAGTGGGAAAGTGAAATGGAAGAGATTCTTTCCTCCAGCTGCAGAGCCATCAGGCTCTGAAACCAAAGGGCTGAGGGGCTGTATTTTGCATTGGCTGTCCACCCTTGTAGATGCTTTTGTTAGGAAGAGTACAATTCAAATCATAATAGAAGTTACTCATGTTCTCTGGTAAGCAGGTCCACATGCTTACAAAAGAGTGGTATTTCTCCTTTCTGTAGGAGTAAGGTTAAGAATGAAGGAATGTATTTTTGCAGACTCAAATCTCTGCATCTTCAAGCCAAAGGAGGAATGCTCCTACATCCTTGAAAATATTTATTTGGCGCAGTGAGTAGAAAGGAAAGTGTAATTTCTTACATTACTTTTCTCTTGAACTGCTGTACGAGTAAGGTCTGGGTTCCAAGCAGAAAACCCTTTATTTTTCATCTGATCACACTTATTCAGATCTAGTTAGACTTCAGCCAAGTAGGAAACAGCCTCAGTATGGCCACCATGACAGCAAGGAAGAAATAACAGGTATTTTCTCATTTCTGCTAAGCAGAAGCTCCTATCAGGATACAAAGATGATGAAAAACGTGGGTGGATTATTTGGTTCCAGCTGGCTCCACATCACACACTAAGGAAATGCCACGATCTTTGACAGGTTCATATTAGCAAAAATCAAGCAAAAGATTATGGGAAAGCTTCCCATTCCATTATCAAATAATTTGGGGGAGGGAGAAGGATGAGAGACTAGCAGTTTTTCTTTCTAAGCTCTCAGGAACTGTCTATTTTTATGACCCTTTTAGTGTTGAAAGCATTGTCTGAAATAAAGACTAATCTCAAAGGATGTGAAAGCAAACCTATCGTTAGACTATTCAGAAAATGTAAAGCAGGAAGAAATGAACCATTTTCATCTGGTGGAGCTGCTACACAGCAGGTCTAACTCACTGCCTACTGACAGGTGCCAGGGCCTGGAGCCCAAGCCCAGGACTCCCCCCATCCTACTCACAGCTCAGGACCCCAGGTCGTCAGCCCTTGTCCTAGTGATGCCACAGCAGGGCCAGTCTTTGGCTCCCTGCAGCCCTGCCAAACCTGGTCCACACTGGGACTAGCCTTAGCCTGGCCGCATGGATGTGCCCCATGCCTGGAGCTGGAGCTGCCCTGCTCCTGCCCAGCCAGTGAGGGAGAAGCCCCCATATTTCCCAGGCCCCTGGGAGCAACCAGCCCATTGGCACCCTGATAAGCCCTACTTCATCCCCCACCCATAACACAACCTACCCAACAACCTCCAATACCTAAACCAAATAAAATCAACATCACAGGCATCTTCCTTACAGAGTCGAGTGGGAACACGTCACTCATACATGAACACACTGTTCCCAGTTACACACATAACTTGTCTATATACTGTATAGAATTAGGTGCCTTAGACACAGCCTGATCTGTGGCAGTCAATAAGGAAGCTTATCTGGTGGCCTAGTGGTTAGCGTGCAGGACTTTCACTGCTGCGACCACGGGTTCAAATCCCGGTCTCCTGGCCTGATGGAGGTCGTTAGCCCTGTGTGGCCATCCATCTATGAGAAGGACACTCTAAACAAACCTACGTCCTGAGAACCTCACTGCCATTGTCCAAGCTTGCTTGGCCCCGGCAGATGAACCTTAGGATTAAAGGGTGGGCTCAGTTCAGCGCAGGCTGTGTCTCACCTAAAAAAATCCATTGCGCAGGCTGGAAAGGTAAAAGACCTTTCCCCAAATCTTCGTTCGCGAAGATGGGCCATTATTATTATATTTATTATACTGTGGGGACAGTATTTAAATACTATCCCCCACTAGTGTTTGAATTCACCGCTCCTTGCCTTTGGACTCCACAATTCAACCCTGTCTTCTCCCTTTGGACCTCATCAGGCCTTTGCTTTCAGGAGGAGAGAAGGGACCACCTCAATCCTCTGAGTGCTGCCCGAGGAGGAAGAAGGGAGGGCAGTGCCTACAGCTCTCTGTGCCCCACACACCCAACAGTTCAACAACTAGGAATGACTGATAACACCCGGGAATGGTGAAGCTGGGGCCAGCCCTCCAGTGCCTGGAGGCTACAAACCCACCCTGCTGTTCCCAAAATCTTGCTCCAGCTGCCAGGTACTAAAGCTGCAGCTACAAACCAGTCAAATGCAGTAAGTCCCTCTAGAAGCTGCTACAAGATGAAGAAAACTTGCTTTTATGGGAAAGTTAAGTACTACGATGATGATCCACTAGCATGGCAGGTAAAGCACACAACTGAGAAGATGGCCCTCGAACTTCCAGACTCTCTTCCATAGCCTCTTTCTTCATTTTACATGAAAATGGCCATGGACGAAGTATTAAAATTGTTTCACTACCTAATTCATTAAGCTAGGAGAGAAATATCTTTCTGCAGCCAAATTACTCTTTTATTGTTTCTTGGTCAGTTTGAACAATTTCATTAAAAACATTACACATCTCAGTCAGTCCCAGACTCCCCACCATTCTGGTGGTTGGGCCACTCTACTCAAAAGTGGGAAACACACATCTGAACCTCCCACAGCAAGAGGAGAGACTAACCCCCACAGAGCAGCACTTCATCTGTGGATCCGGGGAGATCTCTGAGGAAGATAAGTGCTACTCTGTTCATTTCTACCGAGACAGCAGCACTTCTGAGTGCACTTTATTTTAAGTTAAGGATCTCATGCAATTGGGAAGTTTCAGCACAATCAGGGTAGACAGAAGCTAAGAAGAGGTTCTTGGGATCACAAGATTTCATTCTGGCACTTAGGCTCTGTCACTGTTCACTTTAAACACTTGCAGATCTGAGACTAAGTGCAGCTCCAATTAAAGGGAACAAGATATTCCCTGTGTAAAGAAAATGGATGTGGCTGGAATAGAACTCCCTGACAGGAAACTGGCTGGAAATACATGTAAACTCCAGAGTTTGATCCCGGCATTTAGAAATCTCTTGGAATTATTACCTTGGATTCTGAAAAATACATGTTTGCTACACCTTTAATATCTGCTCAAAGCCATTCAAGTGTTCAAGGAGTGGCAAGAGTTAATTTTTGTGAAGTATTGCTGTCAAACCACACCAGGATATATGCAGAGCTCATCACCCAGTTCTTTTCGGTACAGTTAAACAACGCACTCAGCCAAGACAACATAAGATAGCAGCACTATGGTATGAGCTAAGTACTATTGTATCATCAGGGTACCCTCTCAAACAAACACTCTAAAGACACTTACTTAGTAATTTCTGAACAATTTTGACTATACAGTTAACCCTTTTCTTGATTTCAACATGCACCACCAAAAAATATGTATCACGTAATCTCTAGACACAGAAAACATCACTGAGGTAAAGACGAGCTGCCTAATAGTTCTAACAGGTGACCTTAGGGTAGGGATTCCCCAGTTTATAATGCCAGTGCAGGTCCAGCTTCTCTCAGATCTTTAAGGTCTTGTCAACCCTACCACTAAGAATCCCAATCCTAAAAAAAAGCCAGTAGTTATTTTCTGGGGCTTCCAAGACTATCCACTAGTTATTTTTTACAGCACTTTCAAAATATAGAGTACTCCATGTAAGTGCACGGAATTGCTGAAAGAACTGACCAGTGGATCTGGAATTTTCCTTTTGTGAAACTGTTGTTTCAACAGCCACGATTTCTCTCATTGAGAGACTATTTTCTTTGAGTCATTGTATATTATTAACTTCTCTAATGCATAGCAAGGATTTGTATAAAGCAAGACAAAAGTTCAGACTAGAGGAGGATTGCAGTGGGACTATATTCTGCGGCTTCCTCTGGAATCCCCTCATCAATCATCTGTTACTGAAAAGGCAGAGATGGTACAAGGGATGGAATACTACTTACTGGATGACCTGGAAGTGTCGTGTTAATTTGAGAAAAACTCAGTGTTTGCTCATACTTCATTTGTGTTCTTTGGGATTTATGGCTGTTGTGAAAAGCCAGGTTAACAGTGGTGGCCACTGTAGCTGATATGTTGGTTGGTGTGGTATTTGGATTTTGGTCAGAGGATTCTGCTTTATGTGCATGTCAATATCCAAGATCTTGAGTAATGCTGATAAACCAGAAAAACCATTTATTGCAAATCTGATATACTTCACGTCAATAATACTACAAACAAGCCTCTTATCTCATATTGTATACTATTCGCTCCCAATTAAGCCTGAAAAGAGAAAAGCAAGGAAGAAGGCAAAAAGACCAACAAAACTCAGAACTTTTTCAGTTCTTCTAAAAGGTTCTGTTCAAACAGAAGATCAAAGTATAGTCTGGTTCTTATTTTATCCGGAGTTGGCTTATCCATCCACCATAAGGACTTCTTTAATTCCTGTAAAACAACTGTGTGTTCAGGAGAGTGTCTATTCTGAAAATGTTTCTATTCATAAAAACGGTCTTGCTGAATTCAAGCTCTCCAGTATGTTTGCAACTCAATGTGAGATTTACTGGCTGACAGATAAAAGATGTCTTTTTCAAGCACCAGTCCTGAACACTCAGTGAGGGATCATAAAATCAATCTGGTTACCTAGTGGCTCATCCAGCAACAAAAGGAATAGACAATTTGTTCACTGTCAACACGTGGACAACTCCATTGCCTTTGCTGCCTTCAGTGAGGCCGTGCAGCCTTGTGGAGGAGCCGCACTCGGGCGCCTGCTCCTGACGCACGGAACAAAGGAAGTTTCATACCACTGTTCTCTGAAGCTGCCGCTCGTACAGTGTGGAGCAGGGGTCGGCAACCTTCCAACGGTGATGTGCCAGATTGTAATTTTCTTTCCCAAATTAGAGTTTAAGAATGCTGGCAGGAACTTTGCAGGAGCCAACAGACGCTGCCTCTCAAAGAGGCAACATGCTGCCAATCAGCTGATTGGCAGTATCTTGCCTCTGTGTGAGGCAGGGGCTCCGGGCTCCCAGGGAATTAGGATCTCGATAGGAGCTGGTGCCTCTCAGAGATACCTCCTGCACCGACCTTCCCATGTGGCATTCTGTAATCTGACCTACTCATACCATGATTGGCCAGCTCCTAGTTTCTACCCTAAAAATTTGTCCAGAATTCAAAGCCATATCCCAGCTTGGGCATTGATTCTAGCACGGAGGCAAAGGACCAAAGGAAAATAGCATTTAATGCTTCCTGAAGCTTGCAAAGTCATGGGAAGTAATACAAGTTTCCTCAGCTGTGCAAGTTTATTTGTAACTCTGAGTTTCTGTCCAGAAGCACATGGGCAATTCCAGGGCTCGAATACACACTTTAGAGAAAAAATTAACTTAAAATAATCACATGTACCCTTGCACTTGCTTCAAATTCACATACCTATTTCACTTTCAGGAGTTGACAAACATTTTCAACTAGTCAGAGAATAAATACACATAAATGCAACACAGTGGTTAGGGTAGAATAGATAATGGCAAGCAACTGCACATTTAAAAATGAAAAACACTTGAGAAAACAAACAGTAATTTTCTGAGTTTTTTGGCAAGACAGTTATCTGAGCTTAACTGAGACATAAAAACTACCATCTCTGCTTTTTCATTCAAAAACTGTAAAAGGGGAAAAGAGTCATCCCACCTCTTCCAGATTTTTACTGAGTAGCTGTCATGTTTTGAAGGCATACAAATTGTGTATATTACCAGCTGCACTGTCATCAGCCACATGGAAGGGATACAAGTGTAGAACCTTTAAGAGCAGGGCTGTCTACTTCCCATCTTCCTACTTCCTTTTCCGTGCGGGCTCTGGTTCACAATCTTCCTCTAAGAATAGCAGCAGCTCCAACTTCTGTGCCACTGGCAGTACTTCACTGGCTTTTGTTCAGTAAATAGTCTAATTCTGCTGAGCTGGTAGCAGCTGAGATTGTTAGTGATATATTGTCCTAGCATTAAACACACTGTCACCTGGCAGGATGATTGACTGGAGCCTGAATCTTGGCAGAATAGTGTTTTGCAGTTAGTTTGGCATTTCTTTATTAAGTTCAGGTTAGATTCACTTAAGGAATGCGCTTGCCAGCTATGCCATGTTTTCAACTTTATATCCATCATGATGATTAATGGTCTATTTACAAAGATATTCGTAATGAAATTCTTACCTTCTTTTCCCAGCCCAACATAAAACACACCTATCATTGTGTTCTGTTGAAGCAAGCCAAATTCCATTAGCAACATTTTCAGACATCAGCATAGGATCTTTCTCTACTCTGCAAAAGTCCTAAACTTTCTAAACACAAGTGCATATTTTTAGGGATTGATATTGTTCAAAAATTTACACATCATACAAAACCACTCTTCACATCCTTGCTTTCTTCCCCCCCTCTTTTCTTTGCCTCTATATTCCTGTAATTCAGTAAGCCATCTAGGAATATATGAAATTTCAAGTGTCTGCCTCTATTCCTGCGCAATTATCAGAACAGAACTATTATAACGGTAGTGCCTAGGAACCTCAGCCACCAGTGGATGGTAGTTGCTACATAAACACAGAGAAAATCATAGTTCCTGCCCCAGGCATTTTGCAAGTTATGAAACAAGAGGCAGCAGTTAGACTGCGGCGGGATGGAAGCAATGAAATACATTTGCTCAAGATTATTATGCAGTGGTCTCACAGAGACCTATCAAGCTATTTTAGATATTAAGACAAACTATCAGTCCAGCCACAGTTTCAACAACTTCATATACCTCGTTGTCAAGCTTTGCAGACTACCATTGTTTTGCGGTTTATTGCTTAGGAATGGCTCAACTGTACCATTTCACCTTCTGCAGTAATGGACTTCCATCCAGGGCTGTCGCTGCTACTTTGAAAGCTGAGAGTAGAGACCGAGAGACACAGCTGTGCTATGAAGCAGTTATGAAGTAAAGAAGTTATTAATCCCTACAAGCATATAAATCACCATGCCCAAATGCAGTACAGTTTCTCTAGTATATTTTATTCCCCCTCAGAAATATGAATTTCTCTTGCTCAATCTCCCTTATGATATCTATAGATTTTTTTTTTTTCTTAAGTACCTGGGGCCAGGTTCTAAAAAGTGCCTTAAAATGTAACTAGAAAATCACACTGTAGCATTCAAAACTGCTTACAGAAGAAGCGCTTAGGAACATTTTAAAATTCCAGTTGAACCTCCCTCCTAAATAACTTAGGCACTGACCCATCATGCTAAAAAATTTGCTCAAAACTTCCTCCTCTTCCCATACACAGCTCAGTGCTCTGTGACAATAAACCCTTTCTTCCTGGGTTAAATCTGGTAGCAGCCAAGTTTTCCCTTCAAGTACTTAATTAATCTTATTGCCAAAGTATTCTTCTTGAAACCTTGATAAAGAGCCACTTAGCACTCAGAATTAAAATTTAAGGGAAGGCAAGCTCGGATGGGATTTGTCTCACCTAACATTACACATCTTCAGCATAGCTGTTAGTATGTGATCTAGACTCCATTTGTTAGCAGAGAAAAGTGGGGTCTCACATGACAGAAATAATTTGGCCCATTCTAAATAACAATGAAAGGATCTGGTGAGTTGCATCTCAGAAGCACCCACATCTCTGCTTTGACCAGAAAGAAGGAACAGGTAACTCATTTTGGCACTGCATCTGCTTTGAAGGCATGGATTGCACCACTGTGTCTGGAGGTTAAAACAGGATGTTGATAGTCAAGTTTTATGAATTCCTTCCTTTCTGTCATTGACTCTGATCATAACCACCAGCAAATCATTTAACTTCTCAATGTTTCAGTTTATGTATCTATAAAAAAAGGTATATTATAGTGCTATTACATTCTAGATACGCTGCAGAGTCACAGTAAGGCAAAAGTAGCTCTTGAAAGTGTGCTGAGAACCTCAGAGGGAATATATTAAATATGTGCAAACCATATTAAAGAGACTACTAAAGAATGGGGGAAACAACTGACAAGACTTGGGAGCAAGGAATAAAAGAGATTAAATTCCACTCGCTGCACATAAATGTTGTGAATAGTCTATCTTACAAATGTTTAGCATGTTACACATGCTCAAGAGAGCTAATATTTCAAGGTGGATTTTCTCCACACCACGAGGAGAAGCGGAGAACTTGGTTAAATTGTCATCTAGAGTTACGGAGCACATGCAAGCCAGGAGAGTTTACTGTGCCGCTAAGCCTTGCAACACTGTAAATGAAGCTCTTGTTGCAGGGTGCTAATCTTCTCAGAATTCTTATTAAAAATGGATGATTGCATGTACTTCCAAACTGCCAGGGCATCAGTTTTTGATTTATTAAGCCCATGAGCATTGCTCCTGGTGCACTTTCACAAGCCTTTTATAAAAACGAAAGGGGAAAAAAATTGAGGGTTAAGATGGCCATTTGCATGGAATTTTTTCCCACTTAAGACAGTCTAGAAGAGGTACATGTTTAAGTTGTTAGCCAAGACAAGGCAGGAAATTTTTTTTCTGGATTTGGTGCTCTCCCAGTCTGTGTCTGGAAGCAAATGGTTAATGCTCCACACACAGCCAGAGGTGCTGTAAAGGAGGGAGGAATTGAGCACCCGAGGTGATTATAGCTGAAAACATGACTATAATGTAGGGAAATAATTCATATTTAAATAATTGATTATTATCTACAAAGTTATCATTATAATCATGTTTATAATGAATGCATGTTTTACCAATTTGAAATAACTAAGTATTCTAATCTTAGTAAGCTTAAAGAAAGTCTGTTAATGAGATAAGAATATTTTCCTTTCTGCATATGTATTAACTGCTCTTTTTTTCAGTTTAGAAAAGATGCTTGCAAATGGATTACTCTGGGATGTGCTCTTACCAATTCACCAGTGTAAGTGCAGGTAGTATCAGAAGAGAGCACTGCTGGGAAAAATCTAGATAGCTGTAGGTTTTAAATCATGCCTGCTACTTCAAATTGATATGGTGTTTCCCTTCAGTTCATTGTGCCTTTTCTTCAGGTCAGTGGTCTTTCCACTCTGTTCAGTGATGCCTTTACTTCTGTATTTCATTAGTGGTTGAACCAAATCCCACTCCTGAATATCCATGAAGCATTTTTGACTCTAGGTTGTGGGATACAAAACATCCTCATTTCAGTGGGAATGGATGATGCTCTTACAGGAGCTCATCCTTTGAGTTTTCTCAATGGTATTTATTTTTTACTTACCCAGGCAGAGAACAACCTCTCATTTCAAATGAAACCTGTACTATAAATATCAACACCACAGTCACTTAGAAACCCATCCTCATACTACGTTAGGTGTTAACTTCCACTAAAATCAATGGAATTTAGGAATTTAAATCACAGAACGGTTTGGGTTGGAAGGGATCTTAAAGATCATCTAGTTCCAACCTCCCTGCCACGGGTAGGGGCACCATTCACTAGGCCAGGTTGCTCAGAGCTCCATCCAAGCAGGCCTTGAACACCTCCAGGGATGGGGCATCCACAAGTCCTCTGGGCAACCCGTTCCAGTGTCTTACCACCCTCTCACAGGAAAGAACTTCTCCCTAATATTTAATCTAAACCTACCCTCTGTCAGTTTAAATCCATTCCCCTTGTCCCATCACTCCATGCCCTTGTAGAAAGTTCCTCTCCAGCCTCTCTTGTAGCCCCTTTCAGTTACCAGAAGGTGCTATAAGGTCTCCCTGGAGCCTTCCATTCTTCAGGCTGAACAAACCCAATTCTCTCAGCCTGTCTTGATCAGAGAGGTGCTCCAGCCCTCAGATCACCTTCATGGTCCTCCTCTGGACTCACTTCAACAGGCCCCTTATTTTGGGGGCCTCAAAGATGGACACAATCTTAAATCTCTTCAAGGATTGGGCATTTAGTCTAATATAATGAATTCTAAAGGTATTTTACTTTGAAACCAACTGGGAAATACAGTCACCAGTGAATATTCCTGCTTACTTTACAGACAAGGTGTTGAATTTTACGTAGAGTTGGTGAATCACTGATGGCACACTTCTTGTGAACAGCTTGACACGTGGCAGGCACCTTCTCCATGTTCAAACCTCGGAGTTGTAGTCAATAGGTGGATTCAAGTTCAACATATTTGATTTTGAAAGACTGGCAGGTATTTTCCTGGATGTGTATTCAGGATCCCTTCATCTGCTTCCCTAATAATTTGTATCAGTGGAATTGTTCTCTTTCAAGTCACGATAACAAAGGCACCAGCTCTTCCCATTTCAGATCAAAAAGAGAGCATTGTGATAGAGATCATCCTTTAGGTTATTATCTGCCCAGTTAGATAGACTGTGATGGATTTCTTTCTTGTGTAATTTGATGAACTCAATTTTAGGACTGTATAAAATTTTGAAGCATTTAAAAATTACCTGAAAATACAGTTTTGCCCAGTTTTGCAAGACACATGCAACTTCAAATGCCATCGTTTTGCTACATGGCAAAACAGTGATTACCAGTAATAGATTGATCCTTCAGGAAAAGAACAAGTCTTCTAGTTACAGTACTACCCTGGTTGAGAGACAAGTTCCCTTGATAATCATAATCAGCACTTGATGTTCCAATTAATGCAACTGTACATCATTTCTTCAAAAGTATGTAAACTGAAACAGTACTTTTACTTTTCCTAGTCACATTGCTGCTCATTTATGTATTTTAGCTCAAAGCAGGAATGCAGACTAAACTTATATTTGTCAAAATACCAAGAATTAAGCTCTGGCTGCAGGTTATACATTGCACGTGTTATCACACGTGTGCAGAGAGAGAAATGGAAAAGCAATGGAAAGTCATTTCCAGTATCACAGTGATTCTGCCTCTCCTTGTGTCTTCCCTCCCTTATTTTATGAGCTCCTGGAAAGGGGGAGTCTGGGAACAGGTCTCCTCAAGAGGCAGAGCTGCTATGGAGTCCAGAAATACCAGGAAACAAAACAAAAGCCCTGGGGTCTAATAAACAACATACAGTCCCCATGGGCTTTCACTCACTTGGAGTGATTATTTTAACAGCATCTGAAGGGTAGTGCACACACTGGTACCAGCTACAGTAGCAGGGATTACGCCTTTGCCTCCACAGTGAGCATATGGAGAAGCAGTACCCTTCCCTAAGGTCTGTGGAGACAAAGAGAAGACATGCACTAGACATGTCTCAGGCTCCCAGCCAATCCTTCTTCCAACTTGATAGGGAAGTCAGCTACCCTGTGCTTTCCTTCAGTTCTCAGTTATAAACTTCTCCTACCATTTAGTTCTTACCCAGCATAAAATAGTTGCTAACACGAAGAGCATTATAATATCAGTGTCCTGCAGTCTTGGCCCAAATACATCATAGTGGCTGTTAATTGGTAGCTAAGTCATCCCAGCCCTTTCCCTAAATAGTAATGCTTACCTTCAAATAGCCTTAATATTGTCTATGAAAATGAGTTCACATTGCTGCCATTGTTAGTTCAGAGGATCTATGCAATTTCAGGCTTTTCATGTTTATTAATTAAAAGGTGACTGAAAATGACATTATCAAAGCCTGCATTAAATTGCTCTCTTTGGTTTATTATGGTTAGAGGTCCCCAAACAGAATTGAAAAGGCCACATGTGTTACAATATTATTATTTTTTAAGCAGACACCACTTTGTCATCATATACTGGATTCAAAGCTAGAGGCCACAGTCAAACAGACAAAAGAAGAGCTGGCTTTTTTCTCTTTCAAATTATTGATATGTAAGAGAGAGGACAGAGTAATTGTTTAATCACTGGCACATTGCTTTAAATCTAATTCTCAGCACACACAGAGAAAACACAAATGGATGGAAAGGGCACTGAGGCATTTGAGTTGATTGATGGCAGGTCAGCGGCCAATGCACAATAGTTTAGATATAAAACATAGCAAATTAAGAGCATCACATTCTAAAAGCATTACATGAAGCTGATCTCAACCAGAGAGATGGTTAATATTATAAAGAGGTGGCAATACTAGCCAATGCACAATATTATATAACGGATCGCATTGGGAACAAAAAGGTAAAAAATTGAGGATGAGATATTTTTGCTATTCTTTAGAGCACTCACTTTGAAGCAATATTTGCCTATTTTAACACGTTATGCTCCAAAAGTTGACCCTTTCAATTAAAAAATAACGGCAGTGTTACTCAGAAGGAGTCCCAATGGCCTCAGTGGGTGCAGGCAAGCCATCCTGATTTCAAGCTAAATTCATGTACATCCTAACAGCACAGGGTAAGTTCATCTACACACCAGGTAACTCTTTACCCAGCTAATATTTTGGACCTACTTGACATGCACAGCACTCTAATTTGGCCAATCCACTTGGTCCCAGTGAAAAGGCAGGAAGAAAGTCTCTGTGGTTATTACACTCTCCGAGGTTTCCCAACCACTTCACGTAATTTGTTCTGTGAAGCTTTAACATGCCTTTCCCTATTCCTGTGATATGCATTAGATTTTTAATGTAAATATTTAATGTTTGCAGATCACAGGAGACCATACAGCTGAACAGATTATAAAACATTGTAAAGTTTAAAGCAACACATAGCAGACTAGTAGCCGGCACTCCTGGAGGTTTATGAGGACAAGAAGTCCCCGGTTTTCTGATCTCCCTCTCTGGGTTTCAATGTCAGAGTAGCATGAAAGAGCAACTGAAAAGATTTTAAAATGTACTATGAGGTTCTGGTTTGAATAGGTACTAGAGGAGAATGTCCCTGTCAACAGCTGGAGAGTTAGCAACTGACAGAACAATTGATAGAATTCTGGAAAAACTCTGGAAGTGCAGCTGGAGTCGGGAGCTGTTCAAGCTAACTGTGGGGAATTTGGGGGATAAATTTTTTACTTTTTCTTTTTCTTTTTTTTTATGATGTAAGGTGTTACTGCTGAGGGCTACAGTCCTGCTTACTTTTTATATCCACATGAAACTCTGTGGGCTGCCAGGACTCAAGCACTGTTTCAGTACTCAGATCTGAGAACTCACGTCATAAGAGAGCTGCAGGCTTTCATGCATGTATGAAATGCGAGTTAAGAAGTTCCTTCACATTAAAGTTCTTATGAATCTGTTCATGTAGATGGAACCAATTTGGCTACTTACCAAAACAGTATCAGAATCTGCCCTTTGATTGCCAGGCAGAAAAGATCAGGCAGCTCACTGACTGATCAAGTGATTTGTTATGACCTAATTGTATATTTAGATGTAAATGTTGCCTTTGGATTTGCCTGTAAGGGCACAATTTGACCCTTTCCTTTTTTTTTTTCCAGCTGAAATGAAATTATGCCTAAGTAACACATCAAAAGAGGTAGGAATTTACAGTTGGAACCATTTAAGGATTAGTATTATCTATTGATATTACATTAATTAGATGTTCCCCCGTTCAAATGATTCAAATCTTTTTTTTTTTCAGGACACAGAAAAAGAAACACGACTTGTACTGGAAATTAAGATGTGACCCAGCATTCATCTGCAGCTTTTGCTCTTTTCTTGACACTACCTAGCACAAATGACAGGATTGGAAGAAAGCCCAGCTAAGAATACTCCTAGATCAGGGAAACGTACCAAAACAATACATCACTCTTCAGTTACTAATTCTGAGTAGGGATTTCAATAGGACTGTTGCTTGTTTGCAACATTCAGCAAATTACATTCAGGATTGGGACTGACAATCCTGGTTTTGTCCAAGGAAGCAAATAGGCCAAGGAATGAATCATATTGAGAGCTACCTATTTGACTACAGAAGAAATCCATCATAAAAGCAGGGCATTTCTGTAATACAGTGTGGCTGAACTTGCTGCTGACTGGTATAGCAGCTGTGTGAATGGACAGAGAATTTCAGTCCCTAGAGCTCAATTCATTAGCCTGCACAAGCATTAACATTATTTCTTTGAAACAGAGGAAAAATGGGACTATTTCACAAGTATTATTGGCTCCATATACATAGAGAATATAATAGAACATACTACATTCATATAATTTAGTTAGATATCTGGCTATTAACAGGGAACATTTACCTAAAAAGTTCTGGCTTAAGAAGTGAAGACTGTTTGCACGATGCCTGGAAGTTTAATAGCCTCAGAAAATTATCACAGATCACTAACATGTTATCTTCTATGATGGCAAACCATTTCACTATCTGTTTAAAAAAAAAAAAAAAATTTTCTTAAGAGCGCCAGGTCCAGACTACAAGTTGCAGCTCTAGTCCCTAGACACACTGTTTTTCTTTTCAACCAAAACTGCAGGGAAAGTAAATACTGTCAAATCAGACAGTGTTCCAAACAGCCATCATGACAACTTCATCTTAGTATGTCAACATACCAAGTGTTTCTCCTAGATACCTCGACGGGCCAGATTCAATGACCCCAGAGCCAGAGTAACGTTCAGCACTAGAAGCAGCTCTTCCTGCTGGCTAGATAAGAATAGCAACAAAAAAGATGTTCCTTAGAGAAAATAAGAATGACTGAAAGAACCAGTGAAAGCGGAAGAAGACTGGACATGCAGAGGGGGATGCTGGAAGGAGACAAAATGGAAACGCAGGACAGGTTAAAGAAAACCACAGGATATGTTGATAGCAAAGGAGGATGGGGCAAGAATTTGAGCTGCAAGTGACTGAGTTTATACCCAAAGCCTTCAAATTTTCAGTCAGACTCCTCTTTAATCCAGCGTCATAAATACACACAGCTTGCTCTGCCATTCTCCTGCCTGACTGACTGAGGACTGACTCTTCCCAAAGAGATCCCCTACACCACTTCCCGAGGCACCGAGGCCACCCAAGCTCTTTTGCTGCAGGTCTAACCCCTCTGAGCAGTTTCCTTTCACACCAGCAGGGTTTGCCTTTTTTTTCAGTCACGCCATCAGATTCCTGCAGTTGCTCTGTAGCAACATGCCAGCTACTGTGGGCCATAGGTGGTGTGGAGGAAGGAGGGGAACACACCAGAAAGGAGTCAGGTAAAATTACTACCTTTTTCCAGATGCACATTTAGAGATACAAGACTAGGTAGCTGCATTCATTCCCAATCCAGAAAGCCCCTAGCAGCCAACTCTTGCCAATAAATGCTACTGCAATGAATTTTAAGTGGTACAAATATGGAAGAGCCTGAATGATCAGAAAGCATTTTTGTTTTTTTTTTGTTTGTTGGATCCAAGGAGACAAGCTGTTATTTTATTGCTCTGTGTAGATGCTCCTACTTTGATGGACAAAATGTCTAGAACAATTGGACAACAAAGTGACATAAATCCCAACAGAACAAAAATATATCCATTACCTACGGTATGTCCAGAATCAATCTCTGTGAGGGATGATTATGGTATTGACCTGAGATCTGTCAGTACATTTTCCTCTGAGAAGTCCCAAGTGCTTGTAGACAGAGCCCCTCTGGGGGTTATCTTTCATGTACACCAATATGAACTGAAAAATAAAAACTTGCCTTGTGTGTGCGCTTTCCATGGCTAGATTATAACAATTCATGTCTATTGAATTGTTAGCTCGATAAAAGTTGTGATAAAAGAATAAAGGAAATGAATATATATGGTACAAGGAATCTATGTCACCAAGTCCTCAGCAACTGAGACACTAAGCAAGTCACTCCCTAATATAAACTTTCTCACCTGAGTGCTCGGTCTACCTGGACAAACTTCAGTCAATATCTCAATAAATCTGGTAATTAGGATGGCAGCAAAAAGGAAACAAAAGCTGAACAGGGTGTAACCATCAACAAGAAACCCTTAGGACCTAATGCATTGTAATTTCAATTTATTACAAAGACCCTCATGTTCATCTGAAAGTAATACAAGCAGTTTTTTTCAGATTGTCATTTGGTCTCTGGAGAAGATGCATCCAGTTTGAGTGCAGCAATTGCAAGTGGATCAACCGCACAGAGTTGCCTTCAAAGATCACATAACCGCCCAGACCCAAATAACCATTCAAAGGCAAAGAATTAATTCATGTACAACAGCAGCATTCTGCTGGAGGGAAGAAAACCCTACAGAACACAAAACTTGTCACATAGCCCTGTGTGATGCAGATGAAGAATCACCCTCCTTATTCCCTTGGACACTAACCAAAATAAAGTCGGGAATTTTAGCGCACTGCTAACTAATAGGATTAAAACCAGGTACATGAAATTTGAGAATGTCTCCCGACACTTAAGGCTCTCTTGGCAGTCTGTTCATCAGACAGGAGGGAAACCATAATATGAGAAGCAGTATGACAAGCTAAACACCATAGCCCACGGCCTTCATGCAATCAGAATATCTCTATCATCCTGTTGTTTTCTCATCCACCCAGAAAAACCGTGATCAGCTGAGCAGTCCACAGCAAGTATTCAAAAGAAATGCACGTGCTGCTTCAGCCTTTAAAGAGTCAGAATCCCAGCTCTCCTTGAGCATAAAAGGGAAATTCAAAGGGAGTTACTCTGCTTGTGACACTCATTATTGCTGGGGCGGCTGGTACCTCACCCTCAAGAACCATAAGATAGAATCTTTCCCTGGCCAGGATCCTCAGTACTTATATCACAGAGCTGGAGAGCCAAAGAGGGGAGAAGCTCACAGACAGGAGATGGCAAAGTTCCACCAGGAATCCCAGCGCTCTCTATCCCATGTCAGAATAGGGCTGAGCATGTGTTATAATCCCAAAGACACCTGGTAATGCCAGATTTAGATTGCTTTCAGACCTTGTGATAGCGTGCACTTGTGGCTGATCTTGCAACACAGTTCAGGTTTGGAAGCCACGCTTCCATTTTTCAAGAATCAATGGTCTGTCACAGAAGTTTTTTAAATTAAAACACTTGCCATAGAGACTGGAACTGTTCATAATCAGCATAAAGAGGTATAACTGTCCTAAACTCTTACATACAAACAAGATTTTTACCTGACATTCTGCAGCCATTCCAAGTTTTAGCATCGTAAAAGCTTAGAGGAAGGGGCATGGATTGCACATTACAGTGTCTGATGCATTAAAAAGGATTTTTTTCAGTCATTTTATAGTACATCTGCAGGAGACTACTTTCAAGCTGGGACTATCACTTCATCAAATTGGAATAAATAAATATTTTGCATGCTTATAAACACACATATGCAGAGTCCAAATATGCACACAGTGTACTTCTCTGTAAGAATTCACAGAATTTTCCAAGCATCAGTTGATTAACCAAGGAAAATTGTGGAAATGAGCACAAATGTTCCCATATCCACACTATAGTGGAGTAAAGTGAGGTAAAACCCCACAGTGGTTTTGGGTCCCTGACTGTGATGAGTACTGAGTGCCAGTCCTCAGCTAAGAGCTCACCCTGGCTGTGCTGTAGGGTTTGCTTCTGCCCCAGCACTCCTCCTGAAGATCCTGCAAAGCACTTACTCATATTTAATCCTTGAAGTACTCTGGACCTTGCAAGATCAAACCTCAATGAAATATTTAAGAGACATGCATACAAAACCAAAGGTAACTGACATCAAGAATAGCCAGGGAGTCTAACAAATTACTTTAAAAATAATGATACAAAGAGGGAAAAAAACAGCTTCTAGGGAAGAATAATTCAATTAAATGTCTTATATTTGAATCTGATAGACACCATGCAGTAAACCCCTGAAATTCTGTACAATGAACATCACTGCTGTGGGTGCGTGGACAGCTGAAAAAAATCACATGAAAACTCAGGTTGCACTGGGAAATGCTGAGGTAACCAGCTACAGCAGCACAAAGGTTGCTCCTTTTTTACAAGTTCTATATAGATCTCATCAAGCTACTGTAATTTCAAGAGTGTTTTGTCACAGCTAGGAAAAATTCGTACCATAGAAACCTTGGCTTTACAAAAATAGTAGTTTTTGAAGTATGCTAATTATTTTATAATTATACAATGACTGAAAATACTTTAAAGGTAAACAGAAAAAAGAGTGGATGGAAGCTGTGGCTTAAAATTGAGATGTGAGGCCTTTCTGTTGAAGCATGCAAACATTTTCAGCACGGCTTTTGATAGATTAATACCTCTGTTTCCTCTTCTCTCCCCCTCCCCAAGTTGCATCAGAATTTAATGAGGAAAAAAAAGGCAAGAAAAAGGAAAAATAGTTATGGAAACATGTACACAATGAACATTTAGTGGCCATAAAAAAATCCTGAAGTTGTCATTATGACTATTTACACTACATTAGCACTCACTATATAATGCACACTATACAAACACAGAGATATAATCTCCATCCTAAAAAAAAAAGTTTACTTTCTGAAGACAATGAGAATGAGAACCTGTACTCCCTTGCTGGGCTGGGTTTCTAGTCAACACCTATGGCTTTATTCACCAACTAGTTGTGCAGCCAAATAAGTGATCTCTGTAATGATACACAGCCATGGTTTCAGGGTTGTTTGTGTCATGGAAATACATTAACTCAGATACACAATGGCAGTTACAAAATATTTTTGAACTGGTTTCATTTCCTTGTTTCTTCCATACTGTTGCTGGCAAGGGAAGCTCCTGAAGTCCCTACATTTCTATAGACCCTAAACAGGAATAGAAACAAACTAATTTAAAAGCAAATTCAGACATTTTTGTATGAACTGCCCTCATTACTGAGGCTTGCTGGTCATTCCCATTAGCCTTCCATTCCCTCCCTGAATGCATGGGCAGAACCATGAATAACAGAACAAGCTGCCTTCACAAGCTGAGGTACTCTCATACAGACTGCCCTCTCCTTTGCCTGATGTCCCAAGCCTTGCATAATCCTGGTTAGTTTCAGAGGAGGAGAGAGAAAGAGAGAGTAAGAAAATTATTACAGAGTAAATCATATCCCTTTGCTCATGTCGACTTTTCCAGGCCAGTTATCAATGTCATCTGCATCATCTGAAGCAAGCTACAATTCACTATGCTGGAAACTCATCAGGAACATAACCCAGGAAAAGAAAGGTCCAAACAAACTCACTCAGAAATTCTGTCAAACGTGACTATAGGCATCGCCGTGCGACTACAATGTGCAGAACAGGATCCTGATGGACCAGTCATAATGTATATAAATACTGATGGATCAGATCTGCCCAAAGTCAGTGCATTTGTTGGAAGACAGATGCATCTGCTGATGCTTAAATGCACAGAAAGCAACAGAGATCACAAATCATAGAATCCTCCATCCATTCACTATTGCAGTTCTGCCCTGGTTTTTACTGGGATAGAGTTAATTTTCTTCACAGTACCTGGTACAATGCTGTGTTCTGGATTTAGGATAAGAATAGCATTGATAACACACTGATGTTTTAGCTGTAGCTGAGCAGTGCTTACCCTAAGTCAAGGACTTGCCAGTTTCTGAAGCTGCCCTGCCAGTGAGTGGGCTGGGGGTGCACAAGAAGCTGGGAGAGGACTCAGTGAGGACAGATGACCCCAACTGGCCAAAGGGATATTCCAGACCATATGGCATCATGCTCAGCATATAAACCTGGAGGGAAGTTGGCCAGGAGCTCAGGAAAAGGCTGGGCATTGGTTGGTGCTGGGCAATAATTTTTCATTTGCATTGCTTGTTTTTCTTGGTGTTTATTTTTATCACTTTCTGTTACTTTCCTCTTCATTACAGTAATTTATTATTTTACTTTATTTAGATTATTAAACTGTTCTTCTCTCAACCCACGAGTTTTCTCACTTTTACCCTTCTGATTCTCTCCCCCATCCCACTCAAGGGGGAACGTGAGTGAGCGCCTGTGCGGTGCTTAGTTGCCAGCTGGGGGTTAAACCACAACAAATTCCCTACTCACTCTTCAGCAGCACCTGAAGGAAACTCGAACCAGAGTGACTGCTCAGACATGATGATCTTCAATGTCCAAACAACAGCCAACATAAAATTTAATTCAAGCTCCACTACAGGGCATGTTTTCAGCATTTTTCGGGGGGGGGGGACGATGCTCGGGGATTTAACTGCAAAACTCCCATTATTAATAGAAGTCTCACAGCAAAATCCCCACAAAATATAGCCAAAATATCGCCTTACATTTCTCTCTGGTACCGCTCCTGATCTGTGCTGACAGTGCTCTCATCATGAATAACATTATGTCAGGCTGCCCAATGATTCCTGAAACTGTCAACAATGTTTAAAGTCAAGTTCTCCAAACTTTTTAAAAGTTAATCATCTTCACTCTGGAAGCATAAAAGTTGAATGCAATAGAAAATGTGCAGATTCACAGCAAGTTTTATTGACTTGCTGGCCAAAGACATCATCTAGCTGCTGAAACATTTACATACTACAAAGCACTATCTATAGAAAGACTGTCCTTAAAGGCCAGAATATACATGAGATGGCAGAAAGAGTTGAGAAAGTATGGAGAATAGTGCATAGTGTACTTGATTTTACACTAAATTATAAAAGCCTTCAGTCAATCCAGTGTATGCAATCAGCCTAGTTTGGGGAATTTGGCTATAACACCATATACAAGCATAGCTAAGAAAGAAAAAGACATGAGAAATCTTAATTTTCTTGTCTTTTTCTGTTTCAATCTGACTTAGAATGCCATTTTTTTTAAAGTATGGAAAACCATCAATCCCTCCATTTCCCTTCATTTATTTATTTTTTTCAATTACTGCTCATCAATGTGACGAAAAATTCCACACTGAAAGCCTGAAGAAAGAGCAATCAATGTATGCAGGTCCACAGGGGGCACTAGTAAAGAAAATACCACCAAACCATCTTCTGAAAGGAAGCCAATCAACTTGACATTTTTAAATGGCTCAATTACAAATACACACATATATAAAATGTTCCAAATCGAGTGCCTGATAAATGTTGTATATACTTTAACCACCTATGCTTTACATTCTTTTTTCGTCACTTTTCACTTCCTTTTTGTTGTCTAAAAGGGTGTTTTCAGCAATAATGACAATAACTTGTACTCAAGACCTGCAAACTATTGTCCTTCACATAGCCAAACACACAACTAAATATTAGCAGGATCAGGAGTAGAATAAAATCTCTCAAATATGCAACAAACATATAGCAATTAACAGGAAAACTACTTTTTTCCCTGCTTACTCAGTTATTAATTTTACAGGAATTATAGCAGGTACAACACTCAAAGACAGAAAGCAAGAAGTAGATTTGCATCTAGAGGATGGCTTTGTAAACTTGCTCAAGGAGAATCACTGTGGGAGGGGACTTAAGAGAGTTCCATCAAATATCTACTGCAAAGCATGTTAATTGACTGCAGTAGATATTTGATGGAACTCTGTTAAGTCCCCTTCCACAGTGATACTGTAACTTTTCTGTAAGCAAATTTTTTTTTCTCTAAGGTCATAGTACTTCTGTGAAAACCAACCCTTTCTCCTGTCATCATCTGTCACAGGAAGTATGTGCATGTTGGTAAACACTAAGCAGGAGACAAAATTCTAGCAATTTCATAGGAAAACCTGTTTAACTGCCTGAATTGTACAGTCACTCCAGATTCCAGGAGTTGATCCAAACTGAACTGACTTATTAAATCTTTTGAGATTCACCCTTCATTATTCACAAATCTTCCAGTGATCTAATCAAATGATCACATCGGATCACACTGGCATTCACTTTTGAAAATCTGAGATTCAATGTTAATGCCCAGAATGCATCAGCTGAATGCACTGACGAAGTCCAGAAACAAAAAGGCAAAGAAAAGAGGATGCAGGATATATTATTTTATAATACCAGGACTATTATGCCAAGTTTGCATTTTGGGACTTAATTTATGATTTTCTAATAGTATTTGCTGGCAACATTTCTATTTTATTCTATGGACTGTTGAACCAAAGCATTTGACAAAGCAGCCAACAAAATCTCTGTGCACTGTATTGAAGTCCTCTTCAAAGATCTCTAACATATGTTTCGTGAAGAAATAGAGGGTGTATCTGTCAGCTTCTCTCAAAAGCTAATAGAGAACAGTTTCATTTGCAGAGGAAGGCACAGTTATTCTGCTGGTTCCATATTAACCTGGGAAACCCTTTAAACCAAGGATATTTTCTCAAAATCTGTTTCTACTGGTCTTTTTCACTTTTGAAGGAGCAGAAAGGGATGAAGTAGAACAGAGAGACAGTCTCACATGATAGGGCCTGTCTTAAAGAGAGCTCTTATCAGGAGGAAATTTATTCAGTCATGAGAATCTAAACATAGCTCCCTGTTCACAGAGAAAATACAAATTATACACAAGAGTCCTCTCATTTTGGCACTGGGTAACCGTGGATAAAAATAAAGTAAGGAAGAAGTAAAAGTGATCAGCCACTGTTTGCTTGAACTCCTTTCCAATTGCCCCCAGTCAAGCCATTGATGTGGTGTGGCCTAGAAAGAGATAAAACAAATTACTATCTACAACTCGTGTATACAGAACACTGGTCTCTCAGACTGTATTTGCTCCAGAAGAAGGATTTTCTCTCTCTTTTCCTCCCATCCTTTCTTCTCTATTGTCAGAAATGAGGTAACTGTATTAGTGAGAGAGAAACAGAGAGACAGAGAGGTAGTTACTCAATAGCATCACGTTCTCTGATAGCTAATACACCCCAATAATTTTGTCATCTCTGGGGATCCAGCCCCGGTGTGCATCTTCCATGCTTGCCAATAATTACACTAACATTCAATCCTGTACCATAAAAATTCCCTCTACCAAAAAGATATGACATTTGACATGGTCCTGAAATGTGACTAAAATGCTTTTAGATCCAGCCTATGCTGTTCAGCAGAGCAACTGCAATAAAGGAAATACCTATCAAATATATAGAAAAAAAATACTGACAGTGAGGGAGGTACAGCATTAGACCAGGTGCCTAGAAATTGAAAAAGATCCTGAACAACCTGAACCGATTTCCAAGTTGGCCCTCCTTTGAGTGGAGGGTGGGACCACATGGCTTTCAGAGGTTCTTTCCAACCTAAATTCTGACTCTAACCACGGCTTAAACAGCCAAACTGTCCACTGCTAGTGGCTAATTGTGGCCTAGCTTATGTAGAAAACATTTGCAATGCATCCTATTCTCCCAGGGAAATTTCTCATTAAGTTGAAAGGGAAGGTAGAATTATCTAAAGAAGTGCCAGATCAAGAAACATGAATTACTGTAACTTGTCCCTCTAAGTTCTTCACATCTCTCCAAACTCCTATATGAAAAATAATTACCAATTCTTAGAATAACACAGATCTTCGTCCTTGCAATGATTATTCAGAAATTATTTTGGTAAAGGAGTAGGTTTGCCAAGACAAAATTCATTCAGGGGTTGCTTCAAGCTCTGCTGAATGTTTATATCAACTTTTATGCAATCTGACATTCCCAAAAAGAACTGACAGTAATGGACTGGAAACACAGGGAAACCATTACAGAACACAGAAAAAAAAGAGTTTCAAAAGAAACAGAATTTAAGAGCTAAATTTCTTAAACTGGCTCTGATAAGGGACTGGCCTGAACAGAAACCCTCTGAGGAGCTTTCAAACTAACAAGATGACACTCGAGGTTGCTCCAAAACACAACAGAAAAGTTGCAATGTGAAGCTGCAGCAATAGTCCCCTCTGGGGTTTATTTTGTCAGATTTGACAGACCCAGGCAGATTTTACCAATTAGGAATAAAGACAGAAGGACCTTCCAGGGAAACATTAGAGTCTCCAGGAATAGGGTCCTGGTGCTACTCTCTGGAAACCTGTCCCCATCCCATGCTCCAGGCTGGTGTTAGGGGGGCAGCAGTCCACTGGTGCCACAGTTTGTGAGGCTGCAGTGCAGAGCATATCTAACCTTCACCATCTCGAAAAAACCCAACTGGTTGGGGCATTAAGAAATCTCAACTGTAAACCAGGGCTATCTAGGCAAGCGTATAGTACTGCAGACCTTAGCAGTAGTGCCAGGACATGAGAGGAAACAGGATCTTCTTTGGAATAACAGATCTCCTCCATTCTAAGAAAATGAAACAGTTGTGTACTTAGAAGTGCACGCACAGAAACAGCATTCCCTGTTGTGATGACAATGGTACAGAACTGACAATAAATGCCCCCACCTTTTATGCTGGGGCTGCAGCAGTCATTGACCTTTCCCAACACTTTATTTAAGAATTCTACCTGTGTATTCTTCCATCTCTGTAGCTTCAGGATTCAACAAAGCCCTTCATGCTTGGGCCAGCCTGGACTTTTTTTTCCTAAAATCCTTTTTTTGATTCTTGACTCCTGATCTTCTGAGACCTAGTGAAACCAGGTCAGAACAAACCATGCTCTTGTTTCTCCCCAGCAGTCACTTAAACTGACATTGCATTTTCTTCTTTTTTTCTCTTTCCTTGGTAATTCCTAGCTGGAGATAATGCTCTTTCGTGCCCAAATGCATATGCAGCACACTCCAGTAGGAGTAATATGACTATCATGTTATGATATCTGTTTAACAAAGAGTTAAGTGAGGACAGAGTGTGACCCTGTCCACACTTCATCACTATCAACCCTTTACACAAGATGAGAGAACAATGTAGGCCAAGAAAAGTTATTGAATGCCCCTCCCCACCCATCTTCAAGAATAGGAAGGCTAACCCTGAAGTCTCTCCAAATTATAATGTAGTTCAGAGTAAACTTTTTAACTTGTTATGTGGAGTCATGCTGGTTCTTTCTACTAATAGGTGAAAATTTCCACCCCACTACAATTTTAGAGCATTCTAATTGTTCAGAATTAACATTACTACTAAAATACAAAATTGCTATTTAAAATATTCCTCTTCCTTTCTTTAAACTGCTAAGTCTTTAGCTGCTACTTCACCAAATCTTTGCCTCAAACAGTAGCATTTCTGTACTGAAAAGTATTGTCCTTCTCTTTTTTGCACATGGATAACACAGAGCCATCTTTCCTCCCTCACCTCATTTTAACGCGTTGCAGAATTACTGTGGACATTCTCATCAGAGTTTGTAAAACAACAGCTAACAGTGGGCTAATTTGTCTGTGAGGTGACAACTGCTCCATCCAAATGTCTGCAAAACATCTCAGCAAGTCTCTCTAATTAACAAAGTCAAGTAGGATTAATTTAATTTTCACATGAGAGTTCTTCTCAGAAGAACTGGTTCGGGTGTACCCAACAAGGTACTTATTGAAGCAGAATAGGTAAGGATTAAACGTTCTGCATATATCCAGAGCCCTGCATCCGAGTATCTCAAACTCCTCCTAAGTCCTTAATTAATTAAGACTCAAGTTATCCTCCACAGCAGAGAAATATAGCTTTGCCAACTTTATAGGTCAAGGTCTGAGGCAGAAGTAGACCAAATTAATTGCCCAAGATCCCACAGAAAGCACTTGGCAGAACTAGAAATTCAAATGACTTCGCTTCCAAGGTGTCTCGCTCTGCCCACACAAACAAGCAGCTGTACCTTCATTCATTCTTTCCTCCTGAACATCTGTAATTTTTTAACATGATGACCATCATTTCCAGTCAGAGGGAGCAACACATAGTCACTGAAGCAGCTCTTAGAAGTTTCTTTAGAGGAAGAAGATATAAGAACAGTACTTCAGAGCAATGCAGAATAGGAGGTTTAGAGTTGTTCACCTGATACTTGTTCTGATTTTATCAGCAGCACAGTCCAGGGTTGGAAAGCTCAGATAAGCTAAAATTGGTAACTTTGATATTTTTGTGACTTTATGTCATCATTCATAATGCTACCATATAGTAAAACATTATACATGATGACATAACACCTGGAGAAAGCATTATGCTTATCAAAAGGCTGTGGGTTTAGCCAATTCAGTTCAAGAGCTCATGAGCATTTCTGAGCTTTTAGCTAGGCTCTATCAGCTCTGGTTATTACCTCCGTCCCTTCTCTGGCAAGCTGCTCCAAAATAAGAAGCAAATAACATGGTTGCATTGTCTACCCTATGCAAAAGTCATGCAAGGGTTTAATAGTTTGATGCACAACAAGAAAGATATAGGTTGTTGTCATCTGTTAAGCCATGACCTTGTGAAGGTAACCAGAAAGAAATTAAAAACAAAAATGAAAAAAAAAAAATCACACTGCCCTGCCTTCACAGACCTTTGCCTTTTGTGTGAAGGCAGCTATAAAACGTGTCAGGGAAGCCACAATACTGCTAACGAGAGACAGTGGAAGAAAAGTTGTCTCTGTCGCTCGGAAAATCCCCATCACATCTACAGTAGATGCTCCCAGCCAGCAACTGTTTAGTCACAAGTTTTAACCGACTCCTTAAATTCACCATCTCTGGGGCCTTGCTGCTTAATAAAGACTACGGGGTGTTGAGAAGCACAGTATATTATTTCATTAAGTGCTTTTCGGGAGAAGGGGATTTAGAAGTAAAACTGCTGGCTTTGTGTGGCAAGGTTACGACCTTTGACAACTTTGGAGCTTATCTCTTTCATCTTCCCACTCCCCCGAGACCCCGAACTTGCGGAGGGATGGAAGCGGGTAAGCCGGGGCCAGACAGAGTCCAGCATTGTTGTGGGGCTGCCTCCTCTCTCTCTCCCTCTCTCCCCTTCTCTCTCTCTCCCTCTCTCTCTTTTTTTTCCCCCCTAAACAAAACAGATCTGAACTGAGCCAAGGAAACAAAAATGTATTGTTCCTCGCAGATGGAAGCGAGTGTCGCCTAGGTAACCAGATTAATCTCCTTTTTCTCTCCCTTCCTCTCTTGTAGTGCGGTAATCGGTGGGCTCTTTTCACAAAAAAGCCAGCCTCAAAGCTGGGGCTCTAACTAGGTTCCTAATTAGCTGCAATTTACAATGAAGACAACATGATGAGATAATAGAAATTTGCAAAATAATGACATACCTCAGCAAAATATTCCTCCTCCTAAGAACCATTTTTATACAAAAACAATAAAGAGGGCCCTTCTAAAGCAAAGCTGGAAAATGGTGGTGTATTATGTGACACAGAACATTATTGTTCGCCTCTTGTTCCCCCAATCAACAGCTTATTGTTTGGCATCTTAAATAAAAATGACTCAAATACAGGCCACATAATGATCTCCATTGCGCTAATACACTGTATATACAGAGTAGTCAAAAATGTACCCAAGCCAAGGCCAGTGGGGCTGATAAAGTACCAGGGCCCAGAAAGGTAATTTACAATACAATGCACTAACTATTAGTACTGGTCTTAATCACACATATCTTTCTGATTTCTGTCAGGATGCGCTCTGACATCAAAAAAAGGCACCCGAACAGGGGGCAGCTAGTTAATGAAATATGATGGATCGCATTTGTTTTCATGTGGTGGTGAGCTCAAACGAAGCAGCCTCCAGACTGTTAGCCAACAGTCTTCTCTTGTGCAACATCAAAGGTTCCCATTGACGGGGGGGGGGAGGGAGAGGGAGGGCGCGGGAAGGGGGATCGCGGGGAGACAGCGCAGAGGGAGGAGCGCCGAGCAACTCAAAGGACCATTAAATCGTAATCTCTACCTTATGTCCGAAAGGGGAGAGCACAGAAATGGAACGGGCCGGGGCCAACCTGCCACTGGTTTCAAGGAGAAGGGAGTGTCAGCACCTCCACGCGCGATGGAGGAGAGGCTGGTGCACTGCTGCTGAAATTTGGTGTTCTGCTGCACAAGGGTGACTTGCCATTGCAGACATGAGGAACACATCCCTGCTGGAGCCAGAGGAGAGGGGACAGTTCAGGGCAGTTTTGATCTCAACAGAAATACTTAATAAATAGCAACAGATTGTCTAAAACTGTCAGGAAGAACAGCAGCAGCAGAAGTCCTTCCTTTTTTATGTGTGGACTCATGAGTGCTGACTGGTGCAGCTGCAAATATTCAAGAACTACAGATCAATGGATTGTCCCTCAAATAAGTGCAACTATAGCCACTTTGGGCAAGGATGGGAAAGCATTATCACACACCCTGGCCTGGTCTTTTGGTTCCTGAGTATGGCAAGAAGCCTAATTTCCTTCACAGAGTAACTGAAAAGAATCGGAAATGTCATATTATACACAGCAGGCCAACGGCTGAAAACTACTGACAGGGTACCTGGCCCTGGCTGTACAGCAAGGTCCTGCAAGACAGTTTACATCAAGGGTTAAGCATCCCAAGAAGCACTGTGATACAACTGCCATCTGTTTATACAACTTCTTTCATCTTTAAGGATCTCAAAGCACTTAAATGGTATTATGACTTTGCTCAGGAGAGCTACTGAATACATCAATGATGAACATTATGCTGTACAAGGATAAGGAGAAGAAGGAGATTTTAGAAGTACCCCAAATATGCCCATTCTAATGACCACTGCCATGAGACAGAACAGACTGGGCTTTGGGTTTTAAGATGTTATTCAAAACATTCACACAAGAAACACATGGGGTACCCATTCATCCTGAGACCCTTTGGAAGTGTAATGTGACACCTTTAAATCAACAGCAGCGAACATTCAAACAATAATAAAAAAAAAAGAAGCATGCAGATTTAAAACACAGAATGGCACTAAAAGTCAATTTTGATTCTGGAATTGTGTCTGCTAGAAACAAACATCTATAAAGATTTCTAGGAAAAAAGAGAACAAGGTGACAAATGGTAAGCCTTCAGTCTTTAAATGGAAATAAACAACAGTAAGTGATTTGATTGTCAGGTTCTCATGTGCTTACTCAATATTATTCTCTCCATGCAAAGCCTGATTCAATTGCAGAATAAGGTGTTATTTAACGTAAGAGCATCAAAACTGGTTCTGAAAAACAAAATAATGTGTAAGGTACTTGAACTGGTTGTCAGGCAGCCCTACTCCAACCAATGCTGAGCATCTTCTTATCCCATTGACTTCTCCCAGCACGGGAGCTGGCAATCTACCAGAAGTATCCTGACATACAGGATCAGGCAGCACCTAAGAAAAGAGCAGGAAAGTGAAGAAAATGCCTTTGAACCTGTGAACCCAATTCAGGGTAAATCCTGTGTTGACATTACTGATCATAGAAGTCACCAGTGCTTCTTTGCACCAACTGAAAGCAAGGCCTAAAGATTTGTGTGTTAGCTTGTTTTTTGTTTCTACATACTATACACATTTCTATGGAAGGCTGAATATAGACTGTCCTTTTCAGGCTCATCTAAAAAAGCAGAGCCAGTTTACAATTTAGATTTCTAAACATAGAAATAAGCTTTTACCTAGTACATTTTTCTCCTTTGGAGCTTACACCTTAATCTATCTAGAGGTTTTATCATTGCATTCTTAGATAACCCTGTGTGGAACAGCCACTGCACATCAAGAATTCAGAAAAGCAGGAACAGTGTTGCTGCCCTGTGTATCCCGTGCCAGAGTCAGAACAGCAGCTCTATTTCTACAGCCTGGTATAATTAACACCAGCTTGCCATTTTACACAGAAACATTAACTCTTCCAAGCAAGTGCTTCCCCCATCCATCCAGCTCCTTGGATGGATGAAATAAGTCACTAAGAGTTAGTTTCCCACAATTACAGAGCTCTATCTGATATTGCAGGCACACAGCACAAATTGAATTCAGTGGGATTTCTGTATATTCAGCATCTGAAGGTTTGGGACTATAAATATTAACCTTTCTCCAAAGCAATCATATCCAATGTACCACACCATAGGAGGCCAAAACACTGGGCCTGATCCTGCAGTATGAATCCTGTCATCCCTTTCTTATTTTTTTTCAAGCTAGCAGAACTATTTGTGTAAATAAATGGGCACTCAGTGCATTTTCTTTTCCAGCATCCTGAGTGGCTGGCACAGGCTGAGTTATACAGCATGAATCTAACCGAGATCATCTACACTGTTCCCCTGGAACAGCACCTGAGCCCTTGTGGCCTTGAACTGCTCTGGAAGTACAAATTTACAAGCAGCATTTGAAACATGACTCAAACATCCTCCAGTATGAGAAAGATCTGGTGTGTGACACAACTGGCTCGCCTTTATTTTATTATCATTATTACACCACTCCCAGGCTTTGGAGACCTTTGTGTGTCTCAACACATTTCTTTAGCATCTCTGATAGCCTTCAATCTTCCTGCATTTTCTACCTCTGAACCAGCAGCAAACAGCGAGAAAAAACTACATAAACAAGTGGGTTCACGCAGGACACAAGAAAATCCATGCAGCTAACTTAAGTTTAATGCTCTTCAACTCTATTCCTCCTTGCCTTGCCCCTGGCCCCCAGGGGAGGTGGGAGGAATGGTTTAAATCAATAACCAAAGGCTTCAATTTTACAAACCCTTGAGCCATTAGAGCTCTGAGTCCTTGGTGCACCAGTCATAACCTCCCCTGCCCCTACACACACACGTAACGCACATATAAAAAAACCCTCCCAGCCTGGCATTAAAAACCTTCACTCAGTGCTCCTTACTTAAAGGAAGAAAACAATTAAGTGAAACCTTGAAGTAATCTCATTCTGCCTATTTAGCCTCTTCATCCCTCAATGTGTGGTTAGTAAGTGTTGCAATCAGGGGCTAAGGCCTGCTATCATTCGGCCTTAATTAAAAAAGACACAAGCAGTAGAGCTGTGAATTAGAAATGTAACAACGCACTACCCCTGATTAATTCGAGGCTCATGTTGGATTAATAACTCCAAACAAAGAACAAAAGGAAATTGTTATGCGAATTGCAGTCCTCCCAGGCCAGACAAAGGTCAAATCACAGGATTTCAATTTCATCCGGAGTCGCTTAATCAACTCCCTTGGAAGGAAGACCATATGCAGTCCTGAAAGCTGCCCATTGTAGTCATGTTGTCACTGGACCTGAGAGACGGCACAGAGATAATCCTAACTATTCCCCATCTTTTCTCCTTCTTGTCTGTTTCTTTTCTTTCTCAGTTTCTTTTTTCTTTTCCTTTTTTTTTTTTTTCCATTTTGACAAAACCCCTTCATTAGGGCTAATGATTAAGGAATAAGGACACTATCTGTCAGAAAGCAGCTTTTGTGGCTGCTGCCCCATGGAAGCTCCCTGGCTCTCACTGCCCATGCAGCTGCAGAGGCAGCTCCTCATTTTGAGGGGGGGTCTTCTCCAGCAGCAGCAGAAGCCACAAACTGCTGTGCTTCATTCAGCATCACACATACAACAAACAGCACTGGGGGAGTGTAAAACAGGATGTGTTGTACACATTCAGTGCTCTGCCTACATCTTAATATGGGGGTCTTGTGGGTACGTTAGGTGGGGAAGAAGGGTATTCCCACCCTGAAGACTTATCTGACCAAAACTAAGCCACAGAGCATAAAATCCCATATTTCCTTGCTGTTCACATCCCCAGTAAAATTATGATAATTATGAGGAAGCAAAGCAGCTGCCAGTTTTCATGATGTAAAAAAAATTGTCCCTCCAGTGAGCAGACACAGAGCATGTCCCCCCGCTCCCCACCGAACATGACTTCTCAAGTAACTCACATGGCAGGGCATTTTATAGGGACTGCACAGTTATTCTACATAAAGAATAAAGAAAAGTCCAAGTCTGCCCCTCATGCCAAGAGCAAGCCTATAGAAACTGAAAAGGAACAAGAAAGAAGCTTCGAGGTGGAGAACTGCAACACAGAGATCAATTCCTGCCCCCCGCCTCCCAGAAGGGCTCTGCCCATCAGCACAGTAACATCACTTTGCCACACAGCTGCCTGCAGCTGGCCCAGCCTGGATGGGGCAGGTACACCCTCTCTCAGACAGATCCCTAGTGTTTATACACAACATTTCAAAAGCCAAGCTGGAATTTCTCAGGGTTTCATTTGCCAGGGTTTTTTTGTATATTTTTAACAGCAACACAGTTCAGGACCAAATTTGCTTTCTTCAACAATCAGCTCCAGCAAGGGGCCAAGAGCCAACAACACTTCCCACCTTGATGTAGACCTCTTGCTTAACTCAAACAATTCTCTCTTGATTTAGAGGGAAATGAGATACAAAGATTTAAGCAACAGTTCTCTTTTCATCTCAAATTCTGGTCCCAAACATATTCTGTGAATTAACTCATTACTGTAGGATTGCTGACAAATGCTTCATGACTCTCTGACTTGATTTTGCCAAGAGATACCTTAAAGCCCAATAAAACCACCCAAAACCTGGTACTAGTAGTTTCAAAACCTGAAGGCACCAATGGATAAGAGTTAGGATTCACACATTAAAACACCTTGGGAAATGCAGATGCAGATTCTGTAGAAGTCTCTTACCTGTGTTAGGTGCTGGAATAAAATTGTAGGTCACTCGGTGAACTTAAAAGAAGATCCTGTTTTGACTTTCAGCTTGGGATCATCTCCATTCAGTTCTGTCAGAAACTACACTTGGTCCTCTTTCCCAGGGGCTGCTTACACACCTGCTGTCTCTGAATTAGCTGTTGGAGGGGAAGAAGTGGTTCGTGAATTGCCCCGTTCTGAAGCCCTTTCCCACCCAGAAATATTCCAGTTTTAAATACTAACCCAGTAAATGACTATTCGACTTCTCTGATGCTTTCCTTATACATATCAGTTCACTCTTACTTTACATATTGATTTCTTAGCATGCAACCAAAAATTAAAATGAAATACCTACTGTGCCATGGAAAAGGAGAGTCACATACTCAGAAACTCTTTTGCCTGTTTTATACCACGTTATTAAATCCAAATTATATGGAATGCAAATTCTGTTAGAAATAAATCTCTCAAGCATTCTACCAGCTCCAAAAAGTAAGAATAATTTTTGAAATCTGTTACTATTAGAAGCTCAGCAACATGCACTAGCAGCTATTTTAGCTACTTCTACTATTCATTGCAAAAGTAAAATACAAGTTTTTAAGTGTGCAGCTCCAAAACTTTAGCGTATGTACTCATTTGTCAAAGAAGGCAAACTCTACACACATCCCAGTAAGAATAAATGGGAGGACAAGCTTGTCCTTTTCCATTATTCTTACTACAGGTGTTGTGGAGCTGTTCCTCATCTCCTTGTCCCAAAGAGACATCACCCTCTCAGAAGAAATCCTCCTGCTTTATAATAAATTCTGAGCCTCAAGTTATTATTATTCTGTGATATGAAACAGAATCACAGAATGGTTAAGGTCGGAAGGGGCCGCAGTGGGTCATCTGGTCCCACCTCCCTGCTCAAGCAGGGTCACCCCAGATCACACTGCACAGCATTGTGTCCAGATGGTTCTTGAATATCTCCAGTGAGGAGACTCCACAACCTCTCTGGGCAATCTGTTCCAGTGCTTGGTCACCCACACAGTAAAAAAAGTTCTTCCTCATGTTCAGCTGGAACAGTGCCTCAGTTTGTGCCCACTGCCTCTTGTCCTACTGCTTGGCACCACTGAGGAGAGCCTGGTCCATCCTCTACACCTTCTCTTTAGATACAAATAGACATTGATGAGGTCCCCTCTCAGTCGCCTCTTCTTGAAGCTGAACAGGCCCAGTTCCCTCGGCCTGTCCCTTCTCTAAGAGAGATGTCATTCATCTATATGCAATAATTCATTGTATATAGACAAATGACAGTAGCCTTTTGAGTACATACAGTTAAAGACTTTACAGTCCTTGATTCGATTGTAAAAATCTTCACTGGGAAACATTCTGCAGCACCTTTTTGGAAAATGACTGTCTGGTGTTGGTATTCATTCATGTAATTTCTTTGAAGCAAGCAAAGGGCAAAGGGCTCACTTGCATAAAATCTGAATGGCCTCCACTCAGGCTGCACACCATCACCCTGCAATACTGTTGCACATGAAGCTTCAACTTCTTGTGTGTCAGCTGCATATAGAATTTCAATTTTCACATTTAAATTTAGTTAAGCTTGTAGCTGTCAGTCTAATGGGGGAAAGCCTGGCCACACATTTCCCATGTATTCTAATTACTTAAGAATAAGTTTTTCTTCAACAGTAGGAGAAACACAGAACAATTTAGGGTGGAAAAGACCTCCAAGATCATCAAGTCCAACCTTTGACTGATCACCACCTTGTCTACTAGACTATGGCACTAAGTGCCACATCCAGTTATTTCTTGAACACCTCCAGGGATGGTGACTCTACCACCTCTGTGGGCAGCCCATTCCAATGTTTAGTAACCCTTTCATGAAGAAATTCCTTATATGTCCAACCTGAACCTCCCCTGGTGTTGCTTGAGCCTATGTGCTCTCATCCTGTCACTTGCTGCCTGGAAGGAGAGGCCAATCCCCACCTGGCTACACCCCCCCTTCAGGTAGTTGTAGAGAGTGATATGGTCTCCCTTGAGCCTTCTTTTCTCCAGGCTAAAGAACCAGAGCTCCCTCAGTCTCTCCACAAAAGACTTATTCTCTCGTTAGCACTCACTCAGGAATTTTTTAGGACCTAGGTTCATAGCCCAGGTCCCCAGGCCCACGAGAGGCTCTTACTCCTCTCAGTACAGGACATGCACCTCTTGCTTATTGGTGAATGGTGTGCAAAGAAATGCAAGACAAAAGCTGATGTGTTAAGAAAAAAGTAGCTCACCACAATGACCAAATCCACTGCTATTGTAACACTACAACAAAAAGGTGCTTAGGACAGCTCTCTTCTGCTTTCTACAGAAGAAGGCAGAGGCAGGTAGATATTGGGGCATCAGCTCCTTTTCCAACCCAAATGCCAGCAGAGGCCAGGTAGCCAGCAACTCCTGTAGCTTACTTTAGATGACAATCAGCTGCAAGTCTGCTGAGGATGATGAGGAGAAGAATTTATTTAATTCTGCTGACCCAACCAGCCCCCGCCACCAAGTTTGGCACATGTATTCTGCATCTTGAAATCAAACTTTGCCCATTTTCATAGCTCCTGAACACACTGCTGAGAAAAAACAGCTTCCAAGGGGATGCTCTTTATGGGATAGGCATAGCCTAAAACCTTCCCCCTTCCATTTTCAGCACAACTGCCCACCTCTCTGACACAGCTATGCTGAGACAGCTGGGAAGAAAGGGCAAGCCCTGGCCAAGCTACACCTGGGGACCAGCAGACTGACCTGTATTTCCATGCAATCCCTCAAAATCAAAGGTGTTGTAGAGCCCATCCCATTCTCCT
The DNA here is from genome assembly GCF_003984885.1 of Neopelma chrysocephalum. Classification (NCBI taxonomy): domain Eukaryota; kingdom Metazoa; phylum Chordata; class Aves; order Passeriformes; family Pipridae; genus Neopelma; species Neopelma chrysocephalum. The sequence goes on from NW_020897714.1 coordinate 31,111,979, forward strand.
TGCTTCTCTCAGCTATCTCCAAAGACCTATGAATTTTTATAAATCCCAAAGCATCAACAACAGGCAAGCATTTATAGCTGCCCTCGACTTGACTTGCTCTTTTCTTTTCACTAACCACCTCAAAGCTGTGTACCTGTTTCTTTAAGCAAACAAACCAACAAATTTCTCTGATTTTACTTGACATTTTTTCTAATCCTCTCTCTTTACTCAGGAGCTGCCTCTTTCTAGTCCCTTCCACTCAAACAAACCACTGGTGAGAGATATTCCTCCTTTGCAGCTTCTACCAAGTGTGCAATAGCTTTCATGTATCTCTACCTCACTGACCCTTCATCTCTTTTCAAATCACAGATAAGAAACAACATTTCCTTATCTTGCTAAGAACTGGGAATACTTTCCATTTCTATTACAATATTTGCCACCCCTATTAAGCACTCTAAGAGTCTGCACGAAAGAAAACTCCATAAATATGGTGGTTTTCTGCCAGACTGCGAGAAACAAATAGGGCCAGTTTTTCAGGGGATAGTGTTCCAAACCGTACTGTAAGCAAGCAGCTGTGTCAAAAGATTAAATACGATGGGATGTGCAGAGAAAACCAGTTATGTCAAGCCCATTTGTCTCTCTCCAAAAAACCCAACCCAACCAACCAAACATAATGTGGGTTCTCCTATTCACCTTACCAAAGTGCCACTTCGGTTAGAAAGATAAAATCAGAACACAGCAAATTAGGTTTTACGTCTGGGTAATTTTTCCAAAGAAGTCCAGCACCTTTGTTTGAGCTCAACTTAAAGGATTGCACACCATTTCTGAGAGCTGCTGGGCAGCTGCTGCTCTCCCTCTCTCAGAGGTGGCTGCTCCTCAGTTCTGGCTGGCATAAAGCAGAGCAGGATGCACAACCCTTATTCCCATAAAGCCATTTTAATTTACATAATTGGTCCCACTGACATCAGTAGGAAAACACTGACTGTAAAAAAAGTAGTGCAGGAGAACGTTTATCTTTTTGCAATAAAACCACACAACAAACATATCCAGTCTAAGCACATTAAATTTACTTTCCAAGGAGTCCAAACAATAACTGCCAACACATCCACACAGATTACATGTTCTTCTTTTATGGAAAAAATGGAGTAATGTTTTGTACTTTTGGTAATATGGCTATTGTCTGATTTTCTTTTTTTTTTCTTTTTAATGCAAGAAATAGGTTTAATGAGAAAATTCTGCAGGAAAAGTTTTTCCTACTAAAAAAAAAAAAAAGAAAATGCAGCAAACAAAAAATATTACCAACAAAATATCTGTTTTGATAAAATTTCCATGACAGCTCAGACATGCAGGAGAGAAGTCCCAGCAGCTAAAGAGGTTGAATCTCCAAATCATAGGATCATTTGGGTTGGAAAAGGCCTCTAAGATAATCAGGTGCAACCATTAACCCAGCACTACCAAGCCCACCACTAAACCATGTCCCCAAGTGTCACATCTACATGTCTTTTAAACATTTCCAGGGATGGTCACTCCACTACTTTCCTGGGCAGCCCGTTGCAATGTCTGAGCACCCTTTCAGATAGAACAGAAACTTAACCTGTTTCAAGTACTCCACCACTACTGCTGTAGGTCCTGGAGTCTTCTGGATTCTTAGGAATTTAATAATTTCCTTGAAAGAGACAGTTTTCATTCCAAGACATAAAAGTATTTTATTAAACTTTTCTTTTTTCCCATTTTTGGCCAGCTTTAATGGTAATTATGAGGATTGCCAATTACTGTTACGAATCAAGAAACACAGTAGTAACTTCCTCGTAAAAGAATCCATAATACTTCCACAAAGTTATCAGGAATCTTACCTAATTCTTCATTACCATGATGAGAAATTACACCAAGCAGTAAGATCAAGAGCCTATCCATGTTAAGTAAAAAGGAAGACCCTGGAAAGAGGTTCAGGAGACTGAAAGAACTGGATCTTATGAAGCTTTATTTCACCTTTGCCTTTTTTTTTTTTTCCATTTTCTTGTGAAATCTGTCTCCTTTGCTTTGATGCCTTTGATTGAAGGGTATTGTGTAAGTGACTTGCATTTGCACAGCTCAGAAACATGAACACCAACAAAAGCCAAAACATACAATTTGGTGTATTTGCTTGCTGACTAAACAGTTTTTCTTATATCTTTCTTTGCTTGGAGGGTAAATTGTTAGTTTCAAAGCTGAATGACTGCTTCAGTAAGTTGGGAAGCAGACTATTGGTACAGTGTGATAATTAAGGGATCTTAGTTCTTAAACAATGCTGATAAAACAGAAATCCCTCTCCCTTTTTTCTGGATTACCTTTAGAACTGAAATCAGAGCACACTAAATGAATAATAATTTGCACCTTCTGTGAATGATAGAAGATTGAATCAAATTTTAACTCAACTCTATTTGTAAATCCCTCAGGATGACATAATTACTATTCAACACATACCTTAATTAGCTGTACACATCTATTTCATAGTATTTAACAGGTTTAAAAAGCTTTTATTGTCTGTTGAATGGATGTTCCATTCTTATGAAAATGAAAATAATTCTGAATTTCCTAAACTGCAAGAAATTTACTCACAGAAGTCAAGAAATGACCTGGAAATTACTGTCCCTGTAGTCAAATAGTTACCTTTTTTTTGGCATTTTTAATTTTGTTTCAAATTCACTAATGCTATAAAGAATTGATAATGCACTGATGTGAATTATTGTTGCTGCTTTTGATGAAAAAAGGTCATAGTTGCATGATGTGGTGAAAAGAAAAACCTACTAAAATTTTTGCACAGAATTTGAAATAAATACAAGCCAATATGGGACATCATTTCTTTTCCTGGTGTGGATTACAGCATGGCCTCGCCTCTAGAAAGAACTATTGCTTACATTGCTCCATCACAGATCAGAAACGGGCTGAAATTCAGCAGATGAAACTGAAGATTCAGCATTTGAGACCTTGATCCTCATGTTGTGTAAAAGCAGGTACTTGCTCACACACAGAGGCTGTTCTTTAAACCAGTGGGATCTGCAGAGCGACACGGCTCAGTCACACGCTGCAGGCTGCCATGAGCCGAGGCTCGCCCTGAATCACAGGCACAGTGTTCCCTAAAATCAGAGAATCACAGAAGCTTTTAGGTTGGAAAAGACCTCTAAGGTCATTGAGTTCCTTAACCCAGCACTGCCAGGTCCACCACTAAACCACATCCATAAGTGCCACATCCACACTTCCTTTAAATACCTCCAGGGATGCTGACAATAAGAGCAAACGAGGATGACAATGATTATGTGCAGACACACACGCACGTGGTATGTTTTCATTATTTTGTCAAACTGCCCCAAGTGAGATTAAAATGTTTACTTAAGTACTTATTTTATACTCTGTGTCATTTGCTTTCTGTTCTCCTTAAAATATAATGCAAAAGACAGATGACTCCTCAGCACAACTCACTGTTCCCGGGGCCAAACCTAAATGAAGACAATCAACACACAGGGAAATGATGGAGGCTGAGCCTTGGGAGGGAGGGGAAAGCAGGACTAGAAGTGCTTTGCTCTCTCAATCACCTTGGTTTCACTGGACCAGAGAGAAGCCGAGACCTCTGCAGTTGTGGTAAAGGAGCGCTACCAGGACCTAAAGTCTGGGAAAAGGGAAAGACCAAGAATAAAGCACACTGATCTGGCATGGGAGAAACTAAACAACTTGAGGAGACAGTCTGAAGAATATTTTAGGTACTGCTCCTCCCAACCACCTAAACATCATCAGACCAAGATTTAAAAGTCCTAACATTTGCCATAAATAGTGATGCTCAGAAACAAAAAAAAACTCCCACTCTAAACCATACATAAATGCCTTCCAATGCATTAGAGATCCTTTTGTTTTATCTTTCTCTTACTTCTTTAGGGTGCCTCAATGCTATATTTTCAAGTTTTTCACTGCAATTCACTGTAGTAAAATTCTAATTTTTTCCACAAGTGGAGGTAGAGATTCTCACACATTTATGTTATCTCAGAACAGGGCTTTGCAAGACACATTACATATTGTAAGCTTCGTGATAAAATTGCAGGCATTGTGTTGGGAAACTAATCTGTTTTGCCACTGAAACAGAACCAGGCAAAACAAAATAAAAATAAACTTATTCACTCAGGAATGCTTCTTGTTTCATAGTTATGTTTCTTCCAGTGTGTATGATGAAACTGTAAATGCTCAATCATTAAAAATTAAAAAGATAAGGATCACTCAAATATATCAATCTGATCCCATATCTTTCTCAAAGGTAAAAAAAAGGGAGGGGTGGTGGTATATATGCCAAAATACACCTTTATACTTTACCACCACCCTTCTTTGCACGTAAGTTTCCACCTTGCCTTGCTCTGGGTCTCAGCTGAGACCCAACAAGAGAAGGTCCCAAACCTTTCTGGAAACTTTACAGGTTTAAAGTCACCACCTGCAAATCAATAAGTACTGGAAGCTTACTGGAAGTCAAAGCAGGCTGGGAGCAACAGGCTCCTCTGCTCCCGTCACGCAAACAAAGCAGGCTGCAATCTCCCGCGCCAGCGTCCGTCCCCGAGCAGCCCGCTGGCTCCTCCCGGACAGCACACCACAGGAACCTCATTTCGAGGTGACAAAAAGATGGACCTCATGTTGCTGCACTGCACATATCTATCTCCAAGTCATTACCCTGGAAAAGAGAAAAGCTATTTGTACTCTCCCCAGTAAACTTGCTCTTCTCGATTTCCCTAACATTACAATGGAGCTTTCCCGCCCGTCGTGTTGGTCACTTGTTTTGTACCGGAAAAATTGCAAATCGCGGGAAAAAAATGCTGCCATGTGCAATTACTGTGTAGCATTAGCACAGTGCTGGATACTCCCTAATTACATACTGTACTGTTGACATGCACATAAAAAAATGGTATTGATTACTTATCCTTTCTTACTAGAAAGAGAAGTAGTTTGAGCTCAGCCAGCTACCCAGGAAAAAACTACAGGAGGCCGAAGAAGGATTTACAATTCTTTTTCCGCTTAAATGACATCATCTGTGAGGAAACATGCATTTTGATGGAGCACATTATAGAAGAACATTGTGAGGGTAAAAAAAGCTTGATAGAAGATCCAGGCAGCAAAACCATGCGATTTTGAGTATCATAAAAAGGACGGTAGTACAAGCTCGCGTGGATCACCCAATACATTCTGTTCCTAACTGAATCCTACTGTCTTACAATACTCATAGTATGTTATTTATTATTTGCATTATACATTATTTGCATTATATATTATTCGCATTTCAGTATCCCCAGCAAGGCCTCAAGGAAACCCCACAGGAGTATTTTCATGTTTGGTTGATTAGTTTTGCATCTGCATAAAAATATTTGCCTTGTGCCTGAAACCTTGACTTCAACACAGAAACACAGAAAAAGCAGGAAATAAATCTGATCTTTCTGCTTTCCAACTCCAAGTTAATAAAATGTTTAAATTAACCTAAAGATGAAGTTCACAATATGAACAATGTCTTAAAATTACATTCAGTGTGCCAAACTTCTGAAAGCACTTCTAAGTTCTGCTGGAGCCCCAAGTAACTGTAAACCTGTTGAGTGGCGAGCACAGGCATCTGAACCATCAATAGCCATTTTAAATTTTACTACTATATCTGTGGAATACATGACAATGAAAATCAGCTGATGTCTGGTTTTCATGGCTAAGGTTTCACCACGAAGGCAGTAACACACATGAAACTCATTGTGGGTACACTCACACATGAAACCATTCAGTGGGTAGCACTCAAACACATAAACGCGTGTATGTGCATCACCAGAAAAAAAGAAAACTTCACAGAAACATCAAGTTTACAGTATTGTTTTTTTCTAAACACTAAATATTGTAAGTGGAGATATTGTCTCTACATAATGCGTGTTGGCACAACCACAGCTCATTCTTGTGTAAATAATTTGGTATAGCATTATACAAATTGCAAATATGGCACTTCATTTTATTAAGAAAACAACTGATGCAACAGCAGCTACAGCAAAACTGGATGGTAAATAGGTTGTATTTTTATAAACTTTTCCTTAGGCCTTTCTGGCAGTTAATTTATTAAACTTCTGACAGTTATGGAAGCCACACACTCAGTGACTCTGCTTCAACAGGTTGAAAGAGACTCTACAATCCTACAGTAGACAAGGTAGATACAACTAAGTCATCTAAGTGATTTGGCTTTATTATTTCCTTTGAGGGAATCTGAAAGATGAATTTAGGACTTTGAATAACACGGACCTGGAATAACAAGATCATTGGATGGAGAGTCAAACGTGGAAGAAAGAATGGAAAAGATCAGTTCTTTGGTAAGAAGCTTTTTGCTTCGTGAGCTTGAGCTGACAGGCATTACTTTATTCTCATAAAAATTAAAAAAGCTCCAAGTGGGAGTTGACATGCGGAGGGGGGGGGAAAATCAATGGCATATTTGAGATCTGGCAAGTAGAATGGATCTGGAAAAAAATTTGGTCCTAAGTCCCAAAGTATAGCAGATCTGTGCCCTGATTAGCTTACATTCATCCAAACCTCCTTCTGTGCCCTGTGCTTAGATTAGGTTGTGCACACAACCTATTTTCTATTTATGCAACATCTGCTCCGCTTTGAGATTGCGAGCAAGAACATATCCAGGCTCCAAAGCAGGATGAGATTACAGACTGGCAAACTGAGCTGGATAAAACAAGGCCAGAGCCACAAAGATTTAGGTTCTACTCAGATTATTTAAGATTCCAAAAATGTCTCTATTTTGCATTAACATAAATGATTTCCCATATTTATACCTCCTTCCAGTTTTAAGAAGGCAGAGAAATGGAGTGCTTAATTAGTAAAAGTTCATCTAGTGCTGTTCTCTCACATGACCAGAGTGACAAATCTTGTGGATATCATGTGTAGTGCCATAATTAAACCTTCAGCCCTGATTATTCAGAGCTTGGAGAGCCATCTAAGCCCTGTCGACCAGACACAGTGATGTTCTCCTACCACTGGAATGAAGAAGGGAGTACAGGGAGAAAAGGGATGTCCAAGCACAGACAATGCCAGTATGAAAAATGTGCACCTTGTGGGAACGTTGCAGGGACTGAAAGAGGAGAAAAGCTGCAGTGCTGCTGAAACAGGGGGAGATGGCAGGGATGACCCTCACAGGATTCCCCCGGAGATGGTCAGTTCAAAATAAGAAAAAGGAGGATGCTTTTTTCCTAAGGAGCAACCAGCGATATGTCTGGTAACACCTGCAGTAAAATTAACACTGGTTGCTCTCAAAATCATCTCTGGGCAGCAAGACCATGACTTGGTCTGCAGCAGCAACAGCCACTATGCATGGAAGATCTATTTAATTTGTTTTAATAGTAACAGGCAGAAGGTTAAACATCTGACCAAGATGACAACCTCAGGGCTGACTGACAGGACCACAGAGCTGCTCTTACCTTCCTGCTGGACTTGGCTTCACTGATTGCATCTCACGCTCACTGGCAAAGTACACGTGAACAGAGATGATGCTGCTATTGAACTGACAGTTCAACAGCCCCACTGATACTCTGAGAGGCCATAAGCTCACAAAAAACCCCCAGCTTAAATTCACAAGCTGGCCAGAAAGATAGTGGCTTACCAGTTCGATTATCCAAACACTTTCAGTTGGGTTCAGTGGAATAATAGTTCACTGATAGCCTCTAAATAAATAAATAAATCCCTCTTTACTTGGCCATGATTGAGGGTTTCTTCCTTCCTTCGAGGAGGCTGCAAGACAAGGAATGCCATTCATCTAAGTAGGGACTGGCTGCATCAAAAAGCAGCCAGGATTTCTCCCTCTCCCCATTCTTCCCCTCCCCAACACAATAGACCTGAAAACAAAAGACAGATTATTAGGTTTAAGTATGTAGCCCATTCTCCACATACCCTTTCCTCCCTCCTCCCACCCCTTCTTCGGCACATCTGGTAACCATGTGTGGCAAGTGCTAATGAAGACTTTCCTGAGCGAGCTACAATTAGTTCCGACTGCTGTTTGCCTCTCTCGGCTGTACGGAGGATAAAAACCAAACCAAAACAAAATCTTCCCTTCACTGTTCCTGAAACCTCCTCCTGCCCCTGGGATTCCCCCTCCTCATCATGCTGCTGAAATTAAAACAAAGCAAAACAAAAAAGTGTAAGCAAATACTTTGAGATGCTCTTCTGCCTGATTTTTTTCTCTTTTTTTAAATCAGCATTTTATTCATTTTGATTGAACACGACAGGCAGGCAACAGTGTTTCTATGATCCTGTCTACAATAGAGAATTGTTAAACAGATGTCCATTTTTTTTCCTCCTAGCCTGGCAGTATTATACACATAGCAGTTTTATCTGCTTGAGCAGATCAAATTTGTGTGTGTGTGTGTGTGTGTGTGTGTGTGTGCGAGCGTGTGTGGTGCCATTTGGAGTGATTAGAATAAGCCGCACAGAGGCAAGATGTATTGTGCACAATTAAGCCCATCTCTAGACCGCACATTTTTGTTTACTCTTGGTCTCTTCTCCTCTCCCCAATCAAGCTACTAATAGAGCTGTTTCAAGTTTCAACAAGGACTGCATTAACTGCTGGTCTCCACATGAAACAGAATGCCAAAACCCAGCCTCTCCTCAAGATCTAAGCACCAGCCTCCCTGTCCTCCTTTACATTTCTCTCTGAAACAGCCATGGCCCTCACCTTCAAAATTCCTAATGATTGCCCCTCGTAGACACTCCGTGCAATGTAAAATTTCCCAGTGTGAGACTTTACATATTCTTTGTCATTTCTCTCAGCTGTGTCATGCAACATGATTGCCACTGACCAACCCCTACTTGAAAGTATGTTCCCACTAAACAAACAATCCGGATAATTGCTGTAGAAGTGATGATATCTGCATACATCATATTTCAATTATACCTTATTCACTCAAAAAATGGCTATGACCCTCCTACGCCTTTTGAACAGTGCTGTATATTGAAATGCAAAAAACTAAGTTCTAAAAGCAGAACAAAAGCAAAACTGATGCTTAAAAAGGAGTTATTCTCTTAAAATACACACGTTTCTACTTGCCAGATGATTTCTCAGAGAAGATGATAGGCTGGAGTAATGCAGGGAGGGAGGAACAAAAGGGGTTTTAATCATGGCTCGGATTAAAGAGTTGTATAACAATTGCTCTCCTTCCAGGCACATATACTGTACATGCTCACTGTAAATGATCAGCATTTAAAGAAACAAAGTGCACCGTGACGCATTTAACATAAGGACAGCTGCATATACATTAACACTTTACTAATCAAAAGACACTGGGTATCTTTCTCCCTCGTCATACCAGAAAATAGCACTTACACACACAGGACTGACAGCCAAAACCAGGCAGGAACATACCTTCTCCCCATCCCAATTTAAAGTACATAAAACCCACTGTGGGGGGAAAAAAAGCAAAAAAAGCACAAGACTCTTTTTAATTTGAGGGCCTCTTTTTGGACAAAAAAAATTGCTTCATCTCTACATAGCCTTGTTTTCCTCTGCACCAAGCAGGGAGTAGAGCAAAGCTGTTGCACTCCTAGCAATATTTTTCTATAAAACGTAAATTTTACACTTTGAAAAAAGGCTAATTTTACTGGTAATGAATACCAGTAATAACTTAATGAGTCACCACAGTACACACTTTAAGGAGGAGCTGGTGCTAATGCGTGAATAATTATTGACACAATTAAGTGCCCAACACTGGGCCTGTTAAACTGCTTGTGGCACGTGAGGGCTCCTTAATGGCTCCATGGTATGGTACAATGACCCTAAAAGATTTTAAAGTGCAGAGAGCTCCCCTTTGCTACTGCAAGGGATCCTCGTATCTTAAATCCATTCCCTGCCAGATAACGCTGAATTGTTGAGGATTTATGTCCCATGTGGGGTTTCGCCTGTTGCTGGACTGAATAATTAGCTATTTACCGATTCAGTAAACAGTAAGCTCACCCTTTGACCTGCCTTGGTATAGACTGTCTGGTCCCTAACCCTGCCAGGGGCTTCCTCCTGCCTAATGGTTGTTCTGTGAGCCAGGGCTGCTGCTGGAAACCTCGCTGCTCTCTTCCCACTGATGGCTCCAAAGTGCAGAACCCCAGCATCACGCCAGCTACTGAATCCTCAGTTCGGGCGGGATTAATCTCCAACTCACCTATGAAAGTTTGATTGAAATTGGAAAAAGTATTGACTGAAACATCTCCAAGCTGTATTGGCAACCGCACCACACGGGTGCTCCCATCCCGAGGTGCTCAAACCCCCTTAGCCCTGTTGCACACACACAGCTTCTCCCTTTCACAACACGTGCAAACGTACAGATGTCCCAATTAAACACAAACCAAATCTCTGGCCCTGCTGTGCATACCACACTTATCTCTGACAAGTCCAGCAGAATCACTGGAAATATTTGCAGGTTTCCAGCAAAGCAACATTATTATCAAGAAAGCCATAAAAAAGTCACCTCTGGCAAATAACTCTTGACCATGTTTCACAAGAAGGGCGCTCGTGTCCTCTGAACAAACGGGGCTGTCTCTAAGTCAAAACGACCTGCCAAGATGCCTCATCAGTTAGCTGGAGCAACACACGCACTCACACAAAAACTGACCTTTTATTCTGAGATCCTGAACTCCCTCTGACCTTCCCCAAGCTATTCCAGCACGCATGTAGGTCCGTAAGATAGATGGACAGACTGAGAGATGGACAAGCAGACAGGCAGGGCATAATATTTTATTTTAAAATCTGCACATCCTGAGTATTGCGTCTACAGATTTAACACCGACAGAGTCCCCAGTCCAGGGTTAATAAGAGTGTGTTTGAGTGTGTAACGCTGCTGTCGCACACTGGCTGCGAGGCAGCTATGCTGTCTGAGACATGAAAGGAGAAAAGAGGGATTTTCTCTAGGATAACACAGCATTGCCCTCCTGGTGCTACCAACGAAAGGGGCACCATTAACAGGACAGGCGGCAGCAAGAACAATGACAAGGAAGTGGCCAATTAGGGGAGTTGTAATCAAATTCTGCACACGGTTACCCTGTGAAAGACTGTGTGGAGAACAGCCGGATAGTCACTGTAGCCTGCAAGTCTCCTGTGCTCCAGAGCTGCTCCAACAGACAGTGGTGGGATGCCGTGCCACAAGGAAAGACAGACAGACAGGCTGGACAGACAATGTCCGCAATGGGCAGTCAGGGAATCCTCCCTACTCCTGTCGCGGTTTTCCTGTCTGGCCTTGGCAAAACACTCAATCACTCTCTGTTTTCTCATCTGTGAAATGCAAATAAAGATGCTGCCATGTTTGTAGGATGTTGTAGGCACATAATAATTTTGAAAACGTGTGTACAGTAGTACACAGTTAAAAAGAACAGGAAAACCTGACTGACCGTAAAAACACACATCCTGAATTAGAAATTACCAAACACAGTCTAATACTTCTCACACAGGAGAAGACTTGGAAGGGAGATACCACTTCAAAAACTAAACAGCTTCATTCATTTCCTTTTATCAGACAACTGTAGATATAAACCCCAGTCCTTGTTCCTGACAGACACCACAGGCCAACATCCAGCTTACTGAGACCTGGAGCACAGCCTAGTGATTGACCACGTGATGACACAGTTCCACTGATGCATCTCTACCAGACTTTGCACTATCTGAAACACCAGAAGCAAGTGCAAGTTGGGAAGAAGATTGACATCATGTATAATGAACCTCCGAAACTGTACAGTAAAGAAATCAAGATTTACTGGGGGCCACAGGAGGATAAGGAAGACTTTGCAACAGCTAAGCAGTTCGTGCACCCATCCTGAGAAAAGCATCCCCCTCACTGCTCCTTTAGGCAAGTTGGGAGACAGGCAATCAGCGAAGAGACTCCCTCCCTGTTCCTCTCCACTCAGGCACTTACAAGCCTGGGTGTTACGGACACAAAATTCCTTTCAAAGATTTTGTGTCCATTTAACTATTCTCATGAAGGCAGCAAGTCAGAAATAAACTTAAGCATGTTCAGGACATACTCACAAGATGGTCACAAATCATATTCTCACCTAGAGTGGTCCTACATTGTATTGCCACTGCATATTGGCAATACAATGCACCTTCAAAATTGCTTCTCTTTGTCCACAAAAAAAAAAAAAAAGTTGCATGATCTATTCGAGGGAAAAAATCTTTGGAGTTTTTTTGTTAGCAGGGAGTGGTTCAAAGGCAAAAAGTCACTGAGTGGCAAAGCAGCAGTGGGCTTTGTCACTTGGAAATCAATGAGCTGCTAGTGAGAGTTTCACTCATAGCTATATCATGCCAGCTTAATGGTACCAGACTTCATAAATGGCTCTTGACCTCTTGCCCTAACTTGCAGCAGAAGACAGCCGTTCTAACAAGAGCAGTCCTGCAAAGCCAGCTTGGGAGAGTTTGTGTGGTTGCACGAGAGCAGGATTTCACCGCCGCCTCACTGAGCTGCCGCGTGGCCAGCGCTGCCCAGCCCCAGCCCCAGCCCCAGGTAACTCCCAGGCTGCCCTTTCTTTTCTGTAACAAATCAAACGTGCAACAAAATATTGCCACATCCCCATGAGCATATTGACACAATAGGGACTTCAACCCCAATTTTGCTTTGTGTTTTTTCAAATGGCTTTATTTATCTTAAGATAAAGCGCACGTACTTTGCCGATACGCTCAGGGCCTGATACAGGGGAAGTGGAGACAGTGCATACACTGGGCACTGGGTTGCCTGAGGACGGGACCTGTCCCAAGGTGCTGACCTGTGGCTCAGCTGCAACAGGAACCAGAGAACCCTGAGACAGTTGCAGAATTAGTCCCCCTAAAAAAAGAAAGAAACGATGAATTTTTTATGACTTGCAGTGCTAAACGTATGTTTTGAAGTCAGCTGGTGTGAAAGCTGCAGGGAAAAGGAATCAAACTTTCTGCTGTTGGTCATAGGTTTTTATAACATGGAGAAGAAAAAAACAGACATTGTGTTTGCATTCTATTTCTGGGCCTTTTAAGCTGTAACAGCATGAGTGGTATTTGCATCAGGAGTTACCATATATCATTGCAAGCAACATATGCATAGATGGAAAAAAGATGACGGCAGCAGCAGGTTCAGTGAAATCTCAGGATCTCTCTGTGATAGGGACCTGCTAAAGGTTTGGTTTTATTTAGCGTAGCTTAAAATGTCATTGGCATATGTGTTTCTCAATTAACACCAATTTAATACACTCCAGAAGTGTTCTATTCTGAGAGCAGGCTTCAGAGTTTACAAAGGATCTAACCTGACATTTCAGTACAGGATATCCAGCCCCATTTACAATCAGGAAAGCACATTATGAAGGCTAGATTTTTTTTTTTCTTTGACATTGTGTAACGTTGCCTCTAATGATAAATACAAAAGTCAGAAAATCCTAGTATGTAGTATGGAAATTATGAATCCCTCCAACCTCTGTGAGTCACTCATGTCCCCCAGATGAAACGGTGCCTTGCAGCAAATACAGAGATTCAGCAAGTGGATGGTTGATTTTCCTTCTCAGTTGCCTTAACCATGCCATACATGCTGCTAAACAATTTCTCAATTGATAAACTGCAAATTCACCAACAGAATACATTAAAAATATATTTTAAAAAAATTAAAAAAAAATCAAGCCCCAAACTCAATGGAGAAGCAGTCAATAATCCTGAAAACCCTGGGCTTTCTGTCAAAAATCTGAGGAGAGAAAGATTTACTGATGATGGCTTCCTAAATGATAAATACAGATGTCCAACAGGATCCCAGAAACCAACTACTGAAAAGCTGATGGATTATTTATCAAACAAAAGTATGAATAAAGAATAGGCAAGTATCATTTCATATGAAGTTTACACAGACTATATGAATGTCTACAGTCTATTTGGATAGAGCACCCAGCATTATTAACATTGATTTTGGAATATACAATTCAGTGGATGTAATGGGCCAAATTTAGCCCTGATGAAACCAGCAACTTCACAGAAACTGTACAAGACAGAAATTCGTCTCTTCAGATGCAGTGAAGTGTCTATTCTGAAATCAGTAACAATGGAGTATGCATTCAAAAAGTATTGAAAAAAAAGGTCAAAATCAAGCATTTCAAAATTAGGAAATACTGGTACTCAACTTGCCTATTAATCCTGTCCTGCTGTGTGTCCATCGTCTGCACTGAAGAGGGAAAACTAGCCCAGGTTTTTGCAGTTCAAAAGTGTATCACAGGGCATTCACACAAGAGGGCAGAAGTGTGATTGGAGGGACAACCTGAATTTGGCCTTAATTGTCAATGTTTGGCTTTGCAATTTGCATGAACTTTCCTCCTTTTCTAAAGGGGGAAAAAAAAAAAGATAAAGACTAAACATATTACAGGCAACCGCTGAAGCTTTCCAAATCACAGCTCCCAGCAAGGTTTAGTCTCTGTCCCTCTGGACAAAAATCTACTCTTTCACACTCAGGGTACGAGCTCGAGTCTGCAGAAAATAAGGTACCATCAGGTCTGCAGCCAGGAGACCTCACCACTTTTTCCCATTTCCCAGCTACATTGCTGGAGAATCTCCAGCTGATGCCAGCCTAGGGAGGGAGAGCAAACATTACCATTTTTTGGTCCAACAGGATCTTTTAAAATTAATTGAGGTAATCTAAATGCATTGGACTGCTACTGTCTCTTGCAATAAATAATTTGGAAGAATCTTTCTTTGTAACATCTTTCTCACCTACACACTGTCTAGAGCATGTGTGTTTGTATATACCCATATACATAAACACATCCTTTAACACACACAGTTGGAAAGACTTCATCCTGAGCATGACTTGCCAGGAAATCTGGAAAATTCTGATATATGATGAGTTAAAATATTAACAGATGCGCGCATTCAAAGTGAGAATTTAATCCTGAATTTGATCAGGAATGCATGTTGAACTCTGGTACAGGGAACTCTCAAATTCAAAACCATTATCCAAGATGATCATCTTTAAAATGGAGGAAATCTTGTGCTTCAGATTCTTCAGTTCCTGGCTCCAGTGCAAGCCTACAGTTTCTCATGTTGTTTTGGATCTTTGAAAACTGAACTCAAAAGGTAAAACTCACTCCTCAGGCACCCAAGTGGGTATTCACACCACCTAACTTCAGACATCTAACTGTTCATAGAGTCAGGGGAGGTCCCTAGCATGGCTGCTCCAAAGCCCCCTTGGATGAGCCTACCTGTCTCTCTGGATCGTACAGATGCCTTTGGCTCCTAATTTAGGTACCTAATTTACATGAGGTTACATGGTGTGATAATTTCATCCTCAGTCCTTATTGTAACACACATGTTAGTCTGCCACAAGCAAAGTCACTCCCAAATGAGTGGGGTCTGAGTTAAATTCAGGTTTCAATAAAAGTGAGCCTATGTGCAGATCTGGATGCCCTCGAGCTCTAAGAATCAAAGATCTTATTCTAGATGCACATTTTCCTGACCTAACTATAGCTTCCCATGGAAATTTGGATTATTCTTTTCCTAAAAGAAGCTATAAAGCCCTTGTCCAAAGGTTCCTTATTTGTTTTATTTCAATTATATTGTAATGTTCACATCCCCATATCCAAGCCTTCAGTTATCACTACTGAACCATTTTTATTCTATACACCACATAAGCAGCAGAGAATTTACAGAAGTACAAATATCTTGCCTGGCATTTGCATATCACTCCCCATTAATGTGTTACCTCCCTTCCTTCTCCTCTCCCAGCTCACAAAAGAGAGTGGTGGGAAAAGAGCCAACAACTAAGTCCTGTTAAAACTGAAAAGAAAATCCTACCTTGCACAATGCAATTACAATCATATAATCACAGAATCATTTAAGTTGGAAAAGACCTTTAAGATCGAGTCCAACCTTTGACTGATCACCACCTTGTCAACTAGACCATGGCCACATTCAGTCATTTCTTCACCATCTCCAGAGATGGTGACTCCACCACCTCCCTGGGCAGCCTGTTCCAATGCTTAATAACCCTTTCATGAAGAAATTTTTCCTGATGCCAGGAAAAAACATTTCCTCTTGTCCTATCCCCATTGCCTGGGAGAAGAGGCTGACCCTCACCTGGCTACAACCAACCTCCTTTCAGAGAGTTTTAGGGAACGATAAAGTCTCCCTCGAGCCTCCTTTTCTGCAGGCTAAATAGCCCCAGTTCCCTCAGCTACTCCTCACACAGACTCCTCTCCAGACCCTTCCCCAGCTCCATTGCCCTTCTCTGGACATGCTTCAGCCCCTCAATGTCTTTCTTGAAGTGAGGGGCCCAGAACTGGACACAGAACTCAAGCTGTGGCCAAGTACCAAGGGACAATCGCTGCCCTCATCCTACTACCACGTGATTTTCTTAATACAGTTAACCACATTGAGGCAGGCAAAGAGCATGCCTCAGTGCATCCAGCATCTGTGCTGGATGTACAGCACCTGAAAGAGTTAAGAGAGTGAGGAGAGCTTTCAGAAATACCTAGAAACATGGATACCTGCAGGGCGTGCTCAGTTTGTTTTGAAGATGTGTTGTTCTAACACAGTGGTTCACTGGTTGAATATATTGCTATTTGATATCCTGCTAGACAACTCTGTGGCTGGAGTTCTGTGTCAGATCAGTTAAGCTTTCCATCAGGATGTTCACTTCAGTGGTGATCAAACCCGGGGCTTGTCTGCACAGGCAAGCCCACAGGACAGGCTGTGGTGCGACTGTAGTGTGCACAAGCCCTGCTGCATCCACCCTTCCCAGGTGAGGGAGCAGCTCCATCCACACCCCTGGGAGCAGGCTGTGCACCTCTGCAGAGGACAACGGAGCACAGGGATTCATCTGTTACATATTCACGCACTGCTTCTCTTTATTTCCAATCTAAGTTATTCCTGCTCCAAACAGCCCCTTCCTTTTGCATCTTTTCATGCTGCCTTCTAGGGGCTTTAAATTTTTATTATTTTGGTTTTTTTTAAAATCAGACGACAGGAGCACAATATGC
Organism: Neopelma chrysocephalum; assembly: GCF_003984885.1. Lineage (NCBI taxonomy): Eukaryota > Metazoa > Chordata > Aves > Passeriformes > Pipridae > Neopelma > Neopelma chrysocephalum. The sequence continues at coordinate 31,128,941 of NW_020897714.1, forward strand.
CCTCCCCAGGCCAACACCTTCTCCCAGGAGGACAGGAGAAGGAGCTCCACCATCCTTCCAGTCTCCTCTCCACCTATTTGACTTGACTCCTGAAAAAGGACAAATTCTCACAGAGTGCCTCACAGATCTCCCCCCTCTGCACTGAATTAACCCAAACATAGTTCATGATAGAAAATTTTGCCTCTTCAGGATGTTTTCATTTTGAACTCTCAGCACTTAAAACTGAGGTGCTCAAATATTATCTTTGTCCATAATAAAACTGACTGCTCTTTGCTTCCCGCCTCTTCACCGCAAAGGGTTTTTTTTTCACATCCTAAAGTAACTGCATCTTCCTAATGGCCTCCTGTGAGGGACTTTATACAAAGCATTTCAGCACTTAAATAAATCATATCCCCAGTTGTTCCCTGACCACTATTTTACAAACTCATCCTAAGAAGGAAGAAAAACAATCTAATTAGTTAATCTTTGCACAGTACCTCGAAGAAGAAAGTGCTGTGTCTGTTTAAACATTCTTACACCACCTGGTGCATTGCTTTCCGTTCAGTCTCCCAAACTGATCAGGATCCAACACCAGCCCACATGGGAACCACCCAAAAGAGCCCTGTTCACCACCTTCACTGTCTGCCTTGTTGGGATGCTCCCCAGATGATAACACTCTCCACGCACATACACACACACATCAATATCCTTCTGAGAAAGAAAATAAAATACCCTTCAAATCCTAACCCTATAGGTTTGGTTGTGTACTACAGACCTTTTTCTATAAATAAACACATGCTCAAAACTCTCAGTAGTTTGGGGACCAATCCTGAACGCTTTATCCATGTCCTCATTAATATTCACTTGCATCAGCAGTGCTGGACGAACGGCTGACTGTTGAGATAACGGTGTCGAAGTACAAAACCTCTGTGATTTTGAGATTTTCACTGCTATGCAAACCAGCCAGAGTTATTAAAACACAACAAAAGTAGCAACAACTTTTAATCAGCGCATCTCCTCCAGTCTGGAAGGGAGCTTGGTGAAGAAACAAGCCAGTCAGAGTTAGATCAGCTCTAATTTACAACACAAAGCATCAATTAAATAAATTAATCAAAGGACAATTAATATCTTGTACAGTAGCAGGAAATTCAGCCCCTGCTTGTGCCGCACATGCAATGGGTTTGAAAGCTGGCTAGACCCCACGTCGTGCGGTTTTTATTGCCGAGGAGCTGGTATTATTCCTCTTTCATCCAATGCCTTGGCTTTTTGTTTTCTGTTTTTAAGCGAGGGTTTTGCGGTTGTTTCTAACCCATATGTCTCTAGTTTTGAGCCGCGTGGTTTGCCCCCTCTGTCTCTCATCATTGCTTTTGGCCCAGTTTCTTGACAGGAAATGCGAGATTTATTTTGTCTGGCCTGAACTACATTGTTCCTTCCTGACTACTGGTGTTACTTCACTCCAAATAACACGGCTTTGTGCTTATTGCTTGCGCGAGGTCAAAGCCTGAGGGGAACAGGCATATTTAAGAGAACCGGTGAGAAACAGGGATTAAGGCTTCAGGGCAGGAAAAGAGAATAAAAGGCAGACGTGAGATGGAGAAGAGGTAAGAAATTAGGATACGATGTAAAAACTTTTGGTTTGGAGGAGATCCCCGTTTTCCTTCAGCCAGCAATAAGGTGAACTGCTGCTATGGAATAACTCTTGGATATGGATTCAAGCCAAGCTAGTAATGCTAATGTTATCAATTGAAGCAGGTTACTGCCAGGTAATTTAGATCCTAAACTCAAGCAAAAAAAAAAACCAGTTAGCAAAACTGATACAAGAATTCTAAAAACGTTGCTGAAGACTTTCAGTCTTTGGTTGCTCACCAGAACAAGCAGCACGAGAACGTGGAATACATCTGCGGTTAAGAGCAAAGAGAGCTGAACACAAACAAACATATAAATGCTGAAAACCAAACATCAGTTTTTAAATGAATTACATTTGAGTTCCTCTGGTGCTTGTAGAAGGATTTGCAAATCTTTGCCTGGTGTCGTTAAATACACAGAAAATTAACTTGTAGAAGGTGGGGCAGGATCTGTGCTAGGGATTGCAGCCCTTCTGAAACCCATGGCACTCAAACTACCCAAGAGCAGAACAGCCTTGCAGCTGCCAAACTGCTTTTTGACTCATCAAAGGGCTAAATAAAACCCATCTCTCCCCCCATTTACCTGACCTAAAATGAATCCAGAGCAACAAACAAAGTTAATTCTCCAGCCAGCAGAGGCACGTACCTTGCCAGCATCCCAGCCTGCAGTGCATTTACTCTGAGCAGGGAAGGCAGCTTCAGCCTGCCCACACACTTGCTTTTATCCTTGAAATTGGACCGAAGGAAGTCGTTCACAGCTCCAGATAAGTACAGGGGTAATGGGCACTTTTGCCTAAAACACACCCAAACACTAGAATAAGTACCTTTTTCAGACTGAATTCTTCATCCTAGGCTGATCTTGAGTTTTGTTTTGCCGAAGTCATTCCCCACAGTGTTTTCACTCGTGATGGTTCAGAAGGAACTCAAATGCCTGCTGAAAGCCTGCAGTTGCAAATTAGCTGCTAATCAGCAAGCCTACGAAGGTTCAAACGTCTTTGGATAACTCTGCAGATTCTGATGCTTTTGGACTTTTTTCTGATACCAGTTAAAACAAATCATTCAGGATGGGGCTAGGAGCCTGGAAGAAGGAAAGAATGGCTTTTCAGACAACCTGAACAGGCATTGTCAAAACTGAGAGACAAAAAGCAGTCCAGGCTTCCTCATGGTAGCCTTTTGCTACCTCAGACACTAAGGCACATTACTGGATCAGTACCACATCCCGCACCAGGCGCTGGCCAGCTCTGTGTGGTGCAGAAAGCCAGTGCTCTGTTCTGTGATATTCTGAGCTGCACAAAAGATATCCTGAGCAGCATCCCAGAATTCTGCTCCCTGAGCATCACATCATGCTCCCATGCACGGTCAGCCAGCTTCTTCTCACCTAAGGGAAAATGGTTTTCTGTACCAGCTGGAAGGTGGCAAGAGGGGTCTTAATCCTCGTTCCAGAAACACAAGGACTGTGTGCACGTTGATTCAAATAACTCATTTACTTGGTCAAAGTTCTGAAAACATGTCATGACTGGTACACGGAAGAGCATGGGACCAAGTGGCTTCAAGCAGGGAGGAGCAGGGCATCCCCTTTCAGCAGTAGGAGACTGTTGCATTGGCTCAGCTGAGCACTGAATTGTACCACTGTATGACAAGGTGAGAAGAGCAGAGATTGCATTTTTGGGAGCAAATTTCTAGCTGAGGTATCGAGGCATTGCTGTAGTGCAGCAGATGACACCAGTAGCCTGACTTCCTACTGCACACTGAAGTTTCTAGCTTTGCAATGACATTATCTCAAATTGCTTACCGTTATGAAATTGGGAGTCTTTCAGTGTCCTGGCTTAAAAGCACACGATTCAAACCTTATGGTCCAATTCTACTCCTTTTTTGCTGAGGTCTGAAGACTCAAAAGCTTATCAAATTAAGAATGGCCATTCAGTAAAAAATGGATTAAAAATGGAATTTAAGTTGGCAAGAGCTTTTCAAACAGGGTGGTGAGGCAAATATGCCCAGTGCTAACTTCCTGAAGTTCACCCCTATACTCCTTGAGTGAGAAGCTAAAACCTGTGGGCCACCCTTAAGAGTCTACTGATTTCATTGCAATTAAGGTTTAAGTGGTGTTTAGCATTTCACGATTGCCCTACTTTATGGTCCCTGCATTTTCTTAGCTTAAAAAATAGCGATGTTGCAACACTGTAGTGTTTCTGTTGTGATTGTCATGATGGAAGCAGAGCCAATGCAATTTGCCCATGTTTTACTAACCGCCATCTGGCAGGGATATGGTGACATGCTAATCTTCACAGGACTCTTGTTTTTCAACTATCTGCTGGACAACTAAGGAGATCACCAGGCTGCTGGGATGAATGCCAGATGGGAGGCAGGTATGTTTATGAGTTTAAGATTCTTATTTTCTTTCAGTGCTTTCACATGCTGTTCATGGAGTGGCAGGAAAAGTGAAAAGGGGGAGGAGGGGATGAATCAGTGACTAGACTACAACTGTTCAAAATCACTTTGAAGTTCTGCAAAAGGTGGTTGTTTCACAGTCCACCTCTTATCTACTGTTTGTTCACTTGGCCTTGAGGTCTGGATGGGCTTTTTGGAAGTCCTTTCCAGTGCTTTGCCCAGTGCTCCCAGTCTGACAGGCAAACACACTGCCGAACATGCATACAGTACTCAATAAAATGGCCTTGCTTTACTCTCTTCCTCATTTTTATAGCTCTGGTGAGCTCTGGGGTGATGGAAGGACAGTCATATGCTGCCTCACCAGTAATTACAGGCAGCTGATGTGGTGTTAGCCCAGCAGCTGAGTCTTGCAGAGGAATCAGAATTATGGCAGCTTTGTACCAAGAACAAGAGAAGTCTCTGCTCATCTCCCTGGACTTCGGGGCTGATAAAATGGCAAGAATTGCTGTAACAAGATGGAGACTGAGTCTTCCAGATGAAAAATGCCTAAGTAACCCAAAGGATAACGATGGCATAAAAACTAAATAAATATTTTTAAGTTAACCAAAAAATCCCAATGAGAAAACCCAGCAACTTCCTAATGGTGGAAGGACAACTGTGGACAGTGGACGAAACAGTCAGTAGATCACTGCTCCTCAAGTGATCCAGGCAGTAAGCTAACTTTGTCTGGAACATGCTCAGGTCTCAGCTACATGATGCTTCTTAAGCTCCCCTGCTAGATCCCGTGTCTCTGGTCTCCTTAGGAGGGGCCACAGCTCACTGCTGCAGGTCTCAGCAGGGACGAGGGTGTGCAGCACCTCCCCAATTCACTGGGGCTGGAGCCAGTGCTGTCTCCTGTCAACATTTCAGAAGAAATCAGCAGCTTCAGCAAATTCATCTAACAAATGCCTTACCCTGACTCACCTTCTCGCAGCAGGGCCAAAAAATAGAGTCTAGTTTTAGCCACTGTAATGACTAACATTCATAATGACTAACAAAGAATTACAGCTAAAAACACAAGCTGCTTTAGCTCAAACTAAACAGTCATGGCTCACCAGTTAGGATTGAAAGATTCATGTTCAGCTCAAGTGCAGAGGAGTATCTGTGGCACACTCTCACCAACATGTGACATTAACAGAGCTACACGCAATAAATCCTTATTACAGTAGGCTTCTCAGAACAAAGATTTCTGATGAGGGGGCTGGTTGGGAAGAACCCTGTGTGGCATCAATTAAGCAAAACAAACAACTCCTCATAAATTTCCCCCTAAACAAAAAACAGAGCAGAAACAAACAAACAAACAAACAAATCCCTCACCTGTCACGCTCAAGTTGGAAATAAAATCGTGGTTATAGTCAAGGGTTAAGTACAGGACGTGCACACGTACCTTCCCTTTCTTTCCTCACCATAGGTAAGGCAAATTACTAGGGAAATTATCTGCTTGATTATTAATTAAATATCTATAAATTCACACACTCACAGACAGTCTCTCTCTCAATAGGTCTTGGCATAAGGGAGCACACAGAATTTTGGCAACGAGCTGAGAGTGGAATAGGCGGCACAACCTAGACATGCCCAAGCCTTCTTGACACAGGAACAGCTTCTCTTCCCTATGCCAGTGGTTTGCTCGGTGCCAGCTCCGATGCACACCCCCTTCCAGGAATGGCTTTCATCCATGCTGGCAAACAAAATGATAGAGAAGAAAATATGAAATTACTCTTCAAAATGTAAGTGGAAGGATGAGCACGGCGCCAAGTGAGAAGTATCCAAATGTGAGATCCCACACTGCTACATGTCAGTTGGAAAGATGACACACATACAGAAAGTCAAGCAAACAGGTTCGTCCACAAAGGGAAGCTAAAGGAGATCATTTGCATTTTGTACAATAAAATATTTAAAGCAGCACTGCACAAATTATAAATAAAAACACTAACTGTAGTCACCAAGAATGCAAGCACCCTATGTGGAAGCTGGCCAGCAAAACCCTTCATTAAATACAGTATGATCAGAAGGAAATAGAAAAGTGGCTATAGACCTCTGAAGGCCAGCAGGTAATGCAAGCTAATTGATTATTCAGTTCTAATTAGGGGATCCAATACTTATTTTGGACTACTCACACGAGAATAAAGCAAGAGTTCAGGGTAAAGTAAAGTCAACTTTATTTAACAATCTGTGACTGATTATAAGGGAGCAGCAAGTTCCAGATGGGTGGGAGTGCTTACAAAAACCCCTCTATTTTACTACAACTTACAATCAATGCTTTTAGTTTCCATGTATTGTAATGCTGCCACTTAACACAACAAGAACAGCAGAACAAAGAAACATGAAACCAACTTTGCACCAAAATTTGGGGACTGAATAGGACATGCTTTCCCACTCAACAAAGGATGTAGTTCAGGCTTCTAATTTTAGCATCTTATTCAAGACGATACCTGATTTAGAGCGTTCCTTGGTCGAGCCTTACTTCAAGGAACTGTTTCATTCCATTATGTAAAATATGCAGACTTTTTGGGACAGAGATCATGGCTGCTTCTATGTTGTAGAAAAATCATCATGCAAACAGTATTTTAAACTAACATTCACTTTAGACATTATTTATTTGCAATTATCTGTTGTTAAAAGCAACTATAATTTTGAAATGAACAACTGTTTTGCTTTTTCAACTTGTCTTATACATATCCTCATAACCACCTGGATTTATTATTGCTGTTGGGCAAATCACATGGAAGCATGGAAATTCCAGCAGCTTGGAAAAAAAAAAAACAGTCCCTTTTCTGTTATAATTGCAAGTTCAAAAAGCTGTTCATTTTTATATTCAGAAAAGGGAACATACTTTAACATTCCTGTTCCGTGCCTTTGCCCACCCTGTACCTACTCCCCACTGTCTTGGCACAGCAGTGGAAAAGCAGCAGGACCATGAGTAATGGTAAAAGCCTGGAACTTAGCAGCTTTAATTGATTCATATTCTGTGAAAAGCAAAAGCAAAGGTCTATGTTTGTCTCCTTGCAGAGCTCCTAAGTGAAGCCTGCTAGACAGAGTAGGTGCATTAGGCTCACCGTTTCCCCGGGGCTCAGCAGAGCTAGGTAAGATAACAACCCAACTTTCACCCACAAGGATTTCCCTAGGCAGCTGCCGTAAAAGGGTTAATGACTGATGTTTCCATTAAATCTGACCTGCCTCTCAGTTTTGCCATAGCCTGATATAATCCCTGTTTTGCACTTATTCGCACGGACAAATGGAGTCACTCCACAGCAAGGAACGTGCAACCCCCGCTCTAACAAAAGGTCAATTAATTTTAAATGGAGGCACAGAGTATTATTTCTACTTAAACTTAAAACAAACAAATCAGGGCAAAAGCCTGCCTATGCACTGTGCTGCTACTTGCCAAGAATTAAAAGCTCCCCATTCAGAACCTAATGGGCACAGAATGCATCTGTAGGGCATCCATATGTACACTGAACACAAATCAATACCATTGCCTCGCAACTCCAGCCAGGACAATATTCAGCTTCTCTGAACTCTCCAATCCAAAACATCGATCATCTCATGTCTAAAGTTTCAAGGACCAGTTATAGTCCCCTTAAATGGGAATTTATGGTCAGGTAAGAACAGCAGCAAATAAAACGCCCTCAAAACCATTCTAGAGGAAGCCATTTTTTTATCTACTTATTTTTTAAACCCCACTCTGACTTTGTTTTCAACACAAAAAGATTGAGGATGAGTGTCTAAGAGGATTGATTATTGGATGTGCCTTACTTTGGTCAACTGTTTGAACATACTAAAGGTCAAAACAGACCAAATAATTAGTCAGCAGCTGATGATCATAACACAAACCCACTAGGAACTGAACTAACACTGCAAAAATCCCTTTTATGAATAACGGTAGTTGACCCTAACTCAAATACGGGAAAAGGACTTACTCCTAGGAGGTGTTTCACCAAATGAGGTTTGTGGCAGCACCAGTTAAGCAGCACTATGGGGAAGATGTAATGAAAAGATCCAAATTGTGAACAGCACATCATCCAATATTCCAGCATATATTTACTAAATAATTTATTAGGAGAGCTTAATACTTGTATTAATATCAGAAATACTTTTTTATAGAGCTAAAATATAAATTGCCCAGAAGGTGAAATTAACAAAGGCTGCATGTTTCTTAGTATGGGATGCTCAGGAACTGTCTGCTATGTTATTTTTGATTGAAAAATAGCCTTCACTAAATCAAACTTTCCTACAAAAAATTTCGATTGTGCCAAAATACTGTAAATAAATTAAATATTCTGAGGCAAGATCAATGCAATATGAGTCATTTCAGTATATTTAAGCTACCTGCAAATGGCTATACCTGATGGCATTTGTCCTAAGGCATTTGTGCAAGCAGCTGAAGCAATTCTAGTGCCGTTAGCATAAAACCTATGAAGGGCAGGGGAAGTATGAGTAGAAAAGAATAAAAACGTACCTGGTTTTAAAGAAATTAAAACTGGAGGAATTACAAACTTCAGTTTACCTTCAGTTCCCAGAAAATCAGGAAAAGTAAACAAACTTTTTGAAAGCACAACTGGTATGAAGGAGATAAATAATACACATCAGTGTTGATTTGTCAAGAAAGTATCTTCCTAAATAGATCTCATTTCTTTCATCTACTTATAGTTCTTTACAGAGCTCCAGGAGTAGTAGCTGCCATACTTGATTTGTGGTTCATTTTTTGAAACTTTCTGACGCTACCTTCACATAAGTAAGCTATACGATCTTCAAGAAAGATGGTCTTGCTGGAACCTTCATAGGGCAGACAGGAAAACAATACATTATTAGAAAGAAAACAACAAAAACATTATTAATGGTTCATTACTTAAATGTAAGAGAATGTATACAGGGCAGTGTTCCACAAGGATCTGCCCTAAATCTGGTGCCACTCAATATTTTCACTAACAACTTAGACGATGGAATAAGGAGTGTTCCTATGCAATCCACAGACAGCATCAAACTGAGACGGCAAGTAGGAAGACAGAATCAGAATTCTAAACGATCTTGAAAATTGGAGGAGCAGCCTGAAAAGGATGCAACTGGGACAAGAAGATGTAACTATAATTAGGTAGAACAGTTAACTGCATAAATGCAGGATTGGGAGCAACTGATTAGGGAGCACTTCTTTGGGAAAGGATCTGGGTGTTACAGTCAATTGGAAGTCAACAACATGATGATATTGTGAAAAAGGCCAGCATCACCCTGGGATACGTATAATCAGATGATACATGAAGGTACAAGAAGACAATCTCTCACTCTATTCATCACTGGTAAGATCTCTGTAGGGAGCAATTTTGGGGCACTTCTCTTGAAAAGAGATGTGAACTACCTGTAGACGGTTTCTAATTTCCACTTGAAATTTAATCATGACTGTACATATGAACATCTTTTTTCTTATCCCTTAACTTAAAATGTTGTTCTCTTTCTTGGTGCATTAATACCAGATAAACCATGTAATACCTTTAAACACACATAAATGGAGCTGTACACAACATCCTACATAATTTGTATGATGACTTTCTTCCCTCTTGTTCTGGGAATACCTGACCTGCACCCAATTTGCCTTTCTGATATTGTCACATTAGTCATAATCCTATGATCACCTAAATGTCCAAGTCTTTCCCTCTGACTTTGAGGAAGGGAGGAGATGACAAGGTATAGCAAACATTCTTGTCATTAATCCTTAACCAAATCACCTTGATGTTTATGCTGTGAAGTTTTATCTGACTGTTAATCCCCTGGTCTTCAAAGTCATCTAATTTGGTATTAGGGCATTGTTATCCTCCCCTAAAATGACAGTGCCTCTCAAATTTGTATGGTTGGTTTCTGTATAAAACACAACTGTAAGAGCAATTAATGTTTTTAATTGGTCTTCTTTCCCCTTTTATTTAGGTATATGAATGATGAAAATCTCACTGTGTAAATCATGATTTGATCTTGTGTGTTTCTTCTTTTTTGTTTTGTTTTAAACAGAAGCAAACCATATGAGGTTTTAATTCATTAATTCCATAACTGTCATGATCCATCCCTCTATCTGCTAAAAGACTAGTAGGTTGTTTATTCCTTTTAACCCCTGTGATACATTTAGATTGATTGAACATTTTCAAAGCTGACACTGCAAGGGATTTGGCCAAAGGTCAGCTCTATACGAGAGTTCACAGTTTTAAAACATATTATTTTCTCTCTAAATAACATGTAAGATACTGTTCATGATCTACTATGCCAATGTTTTTCATAGTGCTATAAAACACACTCTTTTCTACATAACAGACTCCTCAAATATACATTGGAACTGACAGAACGGTTCTAGGTTTGATGATAAAATTATAATGTGAAATTTTATGGCCTGTCGTAAGGAGGAGATCAGGCAGGCAGAATGTACAGCCCAGGTAATGGTTCTTTCTGGCTCTGCACTGATCTCTACAGCTCCTCATATACACTGATTATAAAAAGGACAAACACATTATCCCAAACAGATCAAACAAACAATATTTAAAACACTGCCGCAATTATTAAAAATATTCTGAATGTTTAGCTACCTTAAAATGAATAAGGTATGTTTTTATTGACATTACTATAGTATAAATATACTATTGGTATAAAACAACATGTGAAGGGATGGGATAGGGAAGGTCGGGGCTGACTTGGGCATTAGAGATGCTCTTTTTCACAGTCTCGTGATTCATGCTCTTCCACGGTTTTCTGAAGCAAGTATTTCAGATCCGGCTGCTGCACAAGCCCAATAACTAGTTCTCATCACAAGTTTCCTAAGGAGTCTCAGCAGACAGATGGAAACGATACACATGCGCAACAGCCACTCCAACACAATAGAGCCACTGTATCAGTAATGTGGGAAATATAGCATCCCTCCATCCCCGAGCAGGCTTTAATGCACGGGATTGTAACAGCTCCAAAGAAGTGTCTGTGGTCTACTGACTCAATCATCTGTACATTAAAAAGTCATAGCTGGCACTACTGTCTCTTTGGCACAACACTTTAAAAAAATATCAGTTAAAAAGGAGAAATAAAAGGAACACGCCAAAGCCACACAAAAGTCAGAGTAATTTAGTTACTTGTAGCCAGAAAAGCACATAAACACATGCTTAGCTTGACTCCAGCAGAAGTGAAGACAGGGCTTATGTCTTTTGCTGAGTCAGAACCTTAGCACTGAATATTACCTAAAATTGCTCTGCTGCTGAACACACTTAATCTAAAGGTTCACTCTTAATCTAAAACTGATATCATACCACACATCCCACTATTGGCAATAACGGGGTAATATCATACCCGCGTAGCGAGCAAGATGCACGTTCCTATATTCCAAAGGCATATAGCTTTTTCAGAGAGAGTCCTGTGTGATTTGTTCTACATGCACCTTAAAAGCAGTTGTTTCTCACATTGGTACAAAAAGCTGCCAGATGAGTGTGTCCTGAAGGGCAGCCTGTCAGCCAGCATGACCCAACTGGACTCTTGAGGCTGGATAGGGCTCTGAGCAACCTGGTCTAGTGGAAGGTCTCCTGCCCATGGCAGTGGGATGTGAATTAGATGATCTTTAAGGTCCCTTCCAACCCAAACCATTTTGTGATTGTATAAACTAAGGTGTCCGTCAAGCAACTACCAAAATTTAGACTTCAACAGGACTGTCAGGTCTGACAGCCACTCTGAGCCCCAGCACCCACATTCCCTTGGAGAAGACAAAAAGCAGAGTTGCTGTCCCATACATACACTGCTGCTTTCTTTGCTCTTGCTGCTGCTCAGCTGCTGGGTGAGGCACAGCTTGGGGCCCTGCAGCAACCAGGGAGGACTTGGAAGCAGCAAACCACTATCCAAGCACAAACACCACGCGGAGTTAGTGACAACTGCACGCAGAGCAACCTTTTCCCATCATGTTAAACGTGCTAAAAACACATCAGTTATTTTTGAGGATGAAAAATTTATCCTGGGATTGGTGAGGATTTTTTTTTTTTCCCTGCTCACAAGTGTTGCTATGGGATTGAAGGAATGAATGGGGGAGGCTTGCTGTTTGTAGCCTTGAGCACCATGTGTCTGAGGATAAAGAAGAGAAGATCTATGCTAGAGTTCAGGAGGATTTGTTCTTCCCATTCATTTGAGGAAAGGACATTGCAGGAGAAAGAAAAAAAGGAAAAAGTAAATAAAAACAGAAAAGAAAAAAGAAGGAAGGCCTAATTCGGATGTCAGAACAGCAGAGTGAAGACCTCAAAACTACTTCATGCTGGTTTTCAGCTTTCCATTTATACAATGGCAATAGTAATTATAAAACCAAATAATCAGACATTAGAGTTGGTTTAATCGTTGCTTAAGTACTGCAGACATATAACTCTGAAAGCATGTACAGTGTGGTTATAAATAAAAGCTGTGGTCTGTCATTAAATTGAGCTATTTTAGAGTTTTAAAATATGGCAACTCGGGAATTAACAGTCTTCATGCTGTTGCAGTAACATCAGCCACCAAACTTCAAGCAGAGTCTGTGTTATGTTTCAAGATTTTACGTCCACCTACCAAGACTGATTGCCTCCTCTTATTCCCTGAATGGAGAGGGCACTTCAGGACATGCTTCAGAGTATCTGTATCTGAGAATCTACTTAAATGTGTACTCACACAAAGGGGTATTTCTCTGAACTAGGGTCTTGGTTTCTTGGAGCTGATGCTGCCATAGCCTACTGAAAACTGGGCCTCCAGTACAAGTCTGGATGATATGACTAGTGATATATGAATAACAAAGATTCTAAAAAATTGTCACCTGGCCATTTTTTTGATTACATATTTACATACACAGACACAGAGAAGTACAATAGCAGACACTTTAAATTTTTGCATAATAAAATGAAAAAAATATTAATTCTGAAACTATGAGTCAAACATTACTTGGTTTTAAATAAACGAGAGAAATCTACACAAAATCATCTGTGTGCTTTTGTATTTTCCACACTAAGTGCATAGGATCAGCAAAGCTCATATAGCCAAGATTTCCTTGGAAAACATTAAGGTCCTTATGCCACTGGAGACATCAGGTCATTACTACTAACCTCTTCCCCCACTGAAAAACTCCATCAGCTTTGAAAAGGATGATTGCTTTAAGGCAAGAACAAAGTGCTCAGAGAAAGAAACGCTCCTTTGGAAAATGATAGCATTCTCTCCTTGCTGGTGGTGAATGCAGACCAGTGTCTTATTCCTGTACCTCTGCAAGCAAGAGGATGCCCCAGCAAAACCCGCTGCTCACTGGGAAGGACTCGTATAATGATCTTCAGACAAGCTACACACATGCCCTCTTTACCAGAGCTAGAGACTCAACCACCACATATTATGTGTAAAAAACCACATTATTTCCATGCCTTTCTCCTGCTGCAGATGGGCCAGATGAGAAACAGTGCTCAGTGTGGTGAATTAGGAAGTTTTTTTGGACACAAAGCTGTAGATCAGCGTGTAGTTGGGGAAAAGCAGCTGACTTGGATAGGAAGATTAGAGAGGAGAAGTAAAGATGGATTGTGCTCCAGATGTGGCATCGAGGTTATTAAGGTCCTCTTTATCAGGCAGTGCAAACACACAGCCACATATAATTGTTTACAGCTCTGTCAAAGGTACCTGAGGCTTAGGATCCTGCAAAACACGGAGCAAAAAAGGGTCTTTATTGACTGAACAAGTGGTGACCTGTTACTGAATGTGTTTGTTAGCACTTTCCAACGTGATCGTGTGTCCTGAGCCATGATATGAAATAAAGGGCCCTTTCTGCTAAAGAAAACCCTCCTCTGTCCCAGAAATTGTAATAACACTTTTTTCTATAGTCAGGATTCATTACATCTGGCCGTTTTTTCCCCTAACCTTTTTGGCTCGCTTAGCTGCAAGGCTACATTCAGGATACTTCTAGCTCCTAAAGGGGATTGAGTTTTCCTTTATATTTTGAAATAGGAATCAAGGAAAGCTGATGATTTTTGGCATGTTTTGATGACTTCAGTAGATAGTCCCCTGCTTTGCTTTGTAGTCTTGGTCTGTTTTTTTTTTTTTATTAGGTGCCACAATGCTATCGAAGTACAAATTACTGTACATGCTCTTTGCTGACATTACAAGCTGAAATCTGGCACTGAAAGCAACTTAACTGAACTGAGATAGGGGCACGTACTCTGTGACAGATTAGTGCACCAGCCAAAGGAAAAGCTCTTATTTAAGTAATGCAGAAGGTTTTTGTCCATCATAGTACATGCTAAATCAGTGACCTGAAACTCTTGATGAGTCCTCAGCAGCTAAGGAGAACTGCATCCTCATGTTTTTACAGTGCAAACTTTTCCTTTCCAATCCCCTTCATCCTTTTTTCTCTACCTCAGTACTTTGTAACATGAAAAGGATGGAAGCAAAAGTTAACATGCTTTAACAGTCCCCACAGACTGCTTAAACAAACACTGTGATTGCAATTTAGACAATCTGGAGTCCATTCAATATTAAATCCCCATCCCAGGCTACAACTGCCAAACAAATAAAGGATTCATGGAGTACTTTACACTGTCATTTACTACCGCAACCATTGTCACTTGACAATCCAGAGGAGGAGCCTGCAAGGTCTGATACTGCACCAGCTACATCTGTCAACAAGAAGACAGAGAGCTCTGCTAAGCAAACAGGCTTGATCCTGCTTTACACAGTCTCCCTTTGTCTTGCCCCAGCTGAGCCTCTTCTAATCTTCTCAGGCTATCTTCAGCAGCACAAGCAAGAACTTCTGCTGGAACCAGGCAGACAAAAGATGCCTTTCTTCACCCCTCTGGACTGTTTAAATGTTTATGCCACTCCACCTCTGTCCCCGCACCTTTATCCCACGTCCCCACCCACTGCACAACTGAAATGAACACGTACTGTTTGTCACAGCAAATTCTACCAGTGTTATGCCAGCACACTTGTGTCAGAGGAGGGGGGGGGAAAGCCTCCAAATTAGCTAAAACAATGTAACAAAACAAAAATTTGTAGGTTTGGGATTGAAATGCACTACACACTACACTCTCCCTCAGCTGCAAATTATTTCAGTTACTTATTCTGAAGTGGCCCCTAGATCAAGCTCCCAGTGTGCTACTTTATGTCAGATGAGCTGGTTTGCTTAGAGAGCTCTCATATGTCTCCTACAGGAACCCCTTGGCATTAGAAATATTCACCAATTCCAAAAGTTGAATCCACTTGGAAACATTTAAGTAAAAATTATCAAGGTATATTGCTCTAGATGTCCAGGCTGGCAAATACCAGCATTGGAAATCTTGCACCGAGTAACTTTTTTCATAGCCAGGCATCTTAAATAAATAGTACATGAGCAGTGTCACCAGGTAAACCCACAGGACACACTCCATCTCAAGGAACACAAATGAATGCAAGATTTCCAGCTGTTTCAGCATCAGGAACTGCCATATTTATTCTGGAAAGAGCAAACAACAGATGTAGTTGGATAGCAAGAATTCATCTGTTTTTCAACCACACTTAAAATAAAACTCATTTTGCCATTATCATGTCAAAAGCACTTGATAAATGTCAGGAATTTGGGGGAAATCCTAATGTGTAAACCTCAACTTCTAATTGCTTAGCCAGGTTAGAAGGGGCCTCACAGGACAAAATCCTTTATCAACATCTGTTAAAGCAACTATTAGCCATAAGCGGTTTCCTTAATTTGTGACATTCACGTGAAATGTATTCATGATTTTCTCCCCCCCTTCACTCAGTGAGGAGACCCCTCAATCCACCACCTTGGACTCCTCTTGAGAGGGACGTGCCCCTGCACAACCTTGGGTGGGATGGGCCCCAGAGCCCAGAGCTGCCTTGGCAGTGTTTTGTGCTGACTGACTCATAAAAAACAGAGAGGGATATTTAAAAAAATAAAATAAGCATGAATACAACCCCATTTCCTGCCGTGCCACCTCCAGCTGCCACTCTGCCTGCATCAGGGAACAAGTGGAGCCCACTGACAGCTCCATGGCTCAGAGGGCGGCACTTCCCCAGCTGAACCCACACAGCAAACTAATATTCCACTCCTAAAGCGGAGCCTTCAGCTTGTTTTGTTGCCAGATGCTTTGATGGTTTCCCTTAAAAATACATTGGAATCAAGCAAGAAGGGATGTGTAACCCAAAGTCACAGTTACACGACTAACTGTCCATCTATACCTCATATCTTGGAAAACTACATAATCATACATACATAATCACACATGTTGTTAGCAATCATACTGATGCAGTACATCAGACCTGACTAAGAGAAAGATCTGTAGAGATACAAATCTGGAGAAAAAAATGAAAAAGAAAAAAAAAGAGGAAAGAATTGCTGGGTGAAATCTGACGTCAATGGGCCTGTGCCAGGAGTGAATCGAGCCGGTTAAATATATATTAAAATCTGAATATCTCTTTCAATCTCTCATTCATCCCTCCACAAAAAGGGAAGAAAGAAATTCTATTATCTCAACAGTATTTCCTGTTAGCGGCTTTATTCTCTACTAGTAGGAGCCCCACAGCTCTCCACTCGCTCACTATGAAGTAT
Organism: Neopelma chrysocephalum; assembly: GCF_003984885.1. Taxonomy (NCBI): domain Eukaryota; kingdom Metazoa; phylum Chordata; class Aves; order Passeriformes; family Pipridae; genus Neopelma; species Neopelma chrysocephalum. The sequence goes on from NW_020897714.1 coordinate 31,145,516, forward strand.
ACTCCCAACTTTATAACCAATTCTGTTTAGCTGTGTTTTGATTACTGTGGCAGCCACTGCTTTTTTTTTTTCCTTCTGCCTGTGAATGGATATTGCTCCACACAAATGGATTTTATCCTTGACTGTACCCAAGCATTATTTCCTAACAAATAAATAATTCAGAATAACAATTTACCTCCGTTCCTCTCGTGTTGGCACTCTCACTTTTTAATCCTGTAAGCTTAAGGACATCAGAAATTACAAATTTTTCAGGCCAAGGTTACAACTCATATTATACACTAAGGCCACAAATTCACCATTCATTCTTTGCTTTTTGCCTTCCCTGTGTTTTGGTGTCCTGTCCCTCATTTGAGGTATTTGTCACACATTTTTAAAGGCCCGTGTCATGCATGTGAGTCTTGGCAGGTTACGAGTTACAACCGGCAGCCTGTGTGACCCTTGCACTTCTACCCCCCATCCAATTTCTTTTCTTCTTCCCTCTTCTTTTCTTCTTGCTCTCCAAATACCATCTTGTCTGCCCCTGCTGAGATATCGCAGAAATGTTCTTCATCAACATACAGTGTCATCTAACACATGGAGCCTGCCAAGTTTTCATGTTGTTATATCAGGAAAATATCCCTCAGGGGCAAGGGGAGAGGAAGAGGTCATTTTTCATCTATGGAAGAGTGAGTAACCCTTTTCCTTTGGGACTAAGAGGGTCTTAATTTAACAAACCTTCTTCCCTGTCACACTGCTGCTGCTGCTCACTTGCACACCACGACAGGCCAGGCAGCACGAGAGCTGGAGAATAAAGCACACTTGCAGGAAAGTAGCAGTTAAACTTGGCTTGGCGTGCTGGAATTCAAAATAATTAAATGCAGAATGGGAGAGAAGCCAAAAGTATAGGAGTTTCCAGTGCAGAGGAGGGAAATTTGTCTGGTTTCCAGGTGTGATGAGCAATCCTCAGAAGGCTCTCATCAGTACAAAGCAGGAAGCCCAAAATGTGGGTTCTTAGGTGAACTTTAATCAAACTGTATAAATCTTTTCAATCTTCAAAAAGATTCAGATCTGGAGATTGCTCAAAAATAGGCTTCTTCAGGGATGGAGTGACTTCTTTTTTTTTTTTTTTTCCTTTAAAGACAAAAAGCTTCTTTGGCATTTTTCATTGTGGGCAAACTGGCAATAACATGGTTAAGTTTTCCACGACAATCTAAACTCTTTTTTTTCCTTGGAGTACTAGCCCAAGAGTGGCTGAATGGATGATCATTTTGGTTGTGGACATTTGCATCGGAACAGGTACTTTGCCACTAAGGCTTAGGCTCCCCTCAGCTAAGCACAAGGTAAGCAAAGCTGCAATATGAAATAAACTTCCAGAGGCTTGATGAACAGTGGCTGCTGGCTGGTTCCATCTTCAGAGCCATCTCTGCTGACTCAAAAGACAGGGTACATTGGACATTTTACATGTCCTATGCAGACAGGCAGGTTTTTCAAATGCAACTGCTGAAAACTCTCATCCTGCCCACAGAATTACACAAAATTAAATCAATGAATCATAGAGTGGCCTGGGATGGAAGCAACCTCAAAGATCATCTAGTTCCAAACCCCAAATCAGGGGTTTATGCTAAGGTTCCTTGATATGAATCCCTTATTAGCCTACCAAATGCAGACAATATCCAAGACCAGAACAGGTTTGTTTTCCAGCACTGATATAGATGAAGAAAAAAAAAAAAGTCCTCTCATTAAAGCACTTCCTGAAAGAGCAGAAATTTAATTAAAATTGCTATCCCTGAAAACCAGCAGTCAGTCCAAGTCAGAAATTCTGCTTTTTACAGCTGCAAAACAGTTCTGCATTTGCAGCAGTATTGTCCTCTTACCTAAACCAAACCTCCATCTTTACTCAGATTTGAAATCATGCTCTTAACTAATTTCTGTGACACAGTCTCGTTTGATTTAGAGACATTAAGTAATAATATCCTGTGAATACTTGCCACTAGTGACCTGTCTATAATGATGATAAGATAGATCACGGAGAACTCTGCAGCCACTGCTTTTTTGCCTCCCCTTTCATCCAAGCTAGTCAGCAATCACCAGAGCAGGTAAACACCACAGTCCCTGAAACAGGGCTACAGGGTAATGTTTTTGCTTGTTTTTTCAAGTGCCACATACAGGAACAGCAGTGTTCCAGCAAGTCTAAATGCAACCAAAAATTTAATACAAAAAGCTGTAAAACTTTCAAGAACTTTTTTTTTCCTCTTCCAATTTTGAATCATCTTTTAGAGGAAAAGAAAATAAAAATCTCAGAGAAGGCCTCTAGGTCCTCAGTAACAAACTGTGCTTTCTGACTCTCTGATTACACCTGCTTGGGCCCATGGGACACAGAAGGCCCTTCCTCATCCCCCAAAGAGTGCAGATCACATCACACTGAGCATCGGATCGAGTCTGTGGGCATTACTCTGTGATCCCCCAGCCTTGTTTATCCGCCAGTACCACTTCATTTTAATGCCCTCAGGGTTTCTCAGCCTGAGGAACTCCAACCAGTCAGTGAGTTAAAAAGAGTAAAAGAATACCATCCAATGCTCAAAGCACTTCTTTTTCTGCAAAGTACAGGATAAAGGATGAAAATCCAGCATAAGCAGCACCTGCACAAATCTTACATATATTACCCTGCCTCCTCCTGTAATTCATCTCTGTTCACAAAACCCCTTATCTTCTGGTAGGAGGAGGAGCAAACTCATCTGAGTCAATCTGCTTGCTATATATCTTTGCCCAAACCTCTTTACTTAAACATCTTCAACCTTTTTTTATTTTTTTAAGTTAGAAGTGTTTAACGATTGGGGGGGTGGCTAAAACAGCACAACAGCATGTTTGCCCCCTCCCCAAAACCTTCTCTTACCCTTCTGGCAACTTTTTTAGATTATGCTAATCAGGAAGGAAAGCTAGTAAGACAGTGAAAATACTCAAAGCCAGTTTTCTGGAGAGAATAACACAGCAATCATGTTCAAGTTCTATTGGACCTGCAGGCACATTTTCTTGAAGTGCAGCTTCCTGAAAAGCTTGGCAGATTAGAGACCCTCTTTTTCCAGCTCAGCATCATCTGCCCCTAAAATGATTTCACTGACTCCACTCAGACTATTATCAAAATATCCAAACCAGGCTCTAGGTAGAGTGATAACATCTCCTGCTTTCATTCACATTTTGTTTGCTTCTTGTAGAAAAAAAGCAATCAAAGTATGCCTTTGACACAGGAAACTCTACATGGGGAATGACTTTCTATGCAGTCTCAAACACTTCCAATTCAGTTTTATTTTTCAGTGTCATAGTCCCCTCCACCCATTTGAAAGACACTGATACACTTAAACCAAAGATTCATCCAAGATTTGAATCATAGTGTTTGGGCAGATTCTTACTGCTACTCCCAGCTGTACCCATCATGAACAGCACAATGAAGAACCTCTTCTTGGTTTTTTTCAACCACAGCAGTAAAAGGAAAACAGCAGCAAATACTTCTTTACTTGCAGACACCCAACAGTTATTCCCACTGCATAAAAAGAGAGAATGAAGCAGATAGAGGAGATGGAGTAATGGAACATATATTCCAAAGGTCCTGCAAGACAAGTACAGAGTGGGAAAGTGGCTGTTAATGATCCTTAGCCCTCTTCTCATAATGGAAAGCCTAAGTAAGCTATATTATTTCTATACTAGATGTGATTAACAAGTACCAAATTATTAAAAAAACAACCAAAGAAACCAAATCATAAACCAAACCCTCCTGAAATTTTCAGTCATATTTTAATGACAGAAGATCAGAAAATCTTGAGGGATTCTGCTGTCTGCTCCTTTGCAGAGGAATGACTGAAACTTTATGATTTCCAATTCTGTCTACAATTTCAGCGTGTGCAGGAAGTGTCCTTCACCACAGGATGGACTTGCTTACTTTGGGGGTAAAAAAGGAAAGCCTATCCTTGCTTTGTTTTACATAAAGAAACTCCTTACCTTTTACCTACATTAGGCTAATCCCTTTTTAAAAAGAGTTATTACACACCAAGTGCTAAAAGTAAACTATAAAAATTGGAGAAACAGTTCCCTATTAGATTCCTTGAGTACTGGTAACAGAAAAGAAATTATCCTGTTCTTGGTACACGAAATACAATACGCATGCTTAATTCTCTGAAAGTCCCACCTTTTAAAAATATTTAATAAAACATCAAAGCATCCTATTACTTCAGAAATCCACACCAGATTCAAGCACTGATATGCAATTAAAAGCAAGAGCTAATTTCTGTAAGGAGGTGCTCTACTTTTAAAGACATCTTTATGTAAGCGATATTTTTTTCCTTCAAAATTTAAATCGTAACTGTGTGTTAAGTGAAGAGTAAAATCTCTAGCTTGGCTTCAAAATGGCAATTTTTAGTCTTAATGACCTTCACACAGCACTTTTGAACATCACATTAAAAAAGATAAGCCTTTGAAAACTTTAAAATGTGGGTAAGTAGGAAATATTTGAATAAGTAATTATGAAGGCTAAAAAGAAGAATGATATATATCATCACTAGGCCATATTCAAAGAAATACATTAGATCTTGGAGAATCAGTTGTTCTTTAAAAGACTCACATCAGTATGAATGTGTGTTGCAGGTAATGAGCATATGCACATATATCATTCCTAAAACACCTCTAAGGATATTTCTCACAAAACAGTAGTGTTGGAGCCTCTGATTCAGCAAAGCGCTTTTGTTTCAGCATAATTAACCATATGAAGTCACGCTCGAGTCAACTGTCTCACCCAAGGAGTGCTCTCGAAAATAACTACACATATGCCATAAACAGATGTCAGCAGGGTCAAATCCAACATTTAAATCAAGACAAGATTGAATATACCAGCGCTACGGATTGAGGACCTGGCTAACATGAAGTGTATAGGGAATTAGGAAACAGTTCTTCACTGCTCGAATAAGAGGAGCTGAGCATTTCAGAGCTGCCTATGGAATTTTATATCTGAACTCACAAGAAATTTTAGAAATAGGCCAGTGACTTCAAATTCCATAGGCAACTCTGGAAATTTCAGCCACAATTCCTAGAAAGTTGAAGTCAACACTGCTGCGGTTTATTTTAAGGCACTGGGCGCTCTGTGATTTGTTAGACTTGCAAGTTGCAGCCTCCCTAGAATGAGATGTACATGTGTGCGTGTGCAATATCCTCATAAACGGGATTAAAAACCAGTCCCTGGTGAACATTACCATTCATAATGTAAGGGTCGAAAGGAAAGCAAAAAGATCCCTTTCTGGCGCATTTCAAAGCAGAAACAAATATTTATTTCAGTCCGCGAGCGACTGCGCTGCCGCAACGGCACGTTAACAAAAAAGTGTACTAAAAATGTTCCACATTTCTCAGTTAGGGGCTCCTATGTATAATTTGGGTCATTTGGGGTTTTGGTAACAGTAGAACTTTAACAAGGTTAACTAAATAAGGTTTTAATCGTGACCTCCAGGGATATCTAAACCACGCTACCTATCAGGGTTTCCTGTATGTTTTTTAAGTTTTTTTTATTTCTACAAACTTTAAACTGTTTTGAAAATAACGATAGCGAAAAAAAAAAAAGACTGAGAAGAAAGAATGCTGCAGTTATGGTTAATCAACACTTTCCACATGGGAAACAGTGAGTTCCTGGAATATTTATTTTGGGATGTAAAATATACAAAAGCAACCTGAACTCCTGAAAGAAAGATAGTCTATTATCAGCTCATGCACTCAACCTTATGTCTAAAAAATCATGTCATTTCCTACATCATAAAAAGAAAAAAAAAAACAACAAGCAGAGAGGATTTCTCTAGTAACCTTAACAAGTTTTTAATGTCTTTACAGCGTGGGCTAAAATCTCCTATACAAGGTCTGGGCTTTAAATAAAGTTTGGGGTTTTTTGGTGGTAGACAGATAGCTGCTTTGAGAGGGAGGATTATGAAAGAAAAATGTTCCACTTAATTTTAAAATGCAATGGATCAAATGCTTTTGATACAGTTCGTCTGACTTTATTTGGTGAACTGGGACACTGAATTATTTTATTTCCTTGTATTTTTTAAATTGTTGCCAAGAGCCAGACTCCCTTTACGCAGTGGGAGCTGTACCTATTTACACCAGCTAAGGAGTCTATTAAATCGTATTTTTGAAGAGACATGAATGAGCTGCACGTGAAAAAGAATGCAAAGTAGTGAATATAAATTTTGTATGCAGGGAACTGGTTCCTCAATTTCAAGATGTGACAATAAAACTTCATTCACAATTCTGGTAATTAATAATCACAGCACAGCCTAACTTCCAGTCTACCTATGCCAACGCACCTGAGCTTGGGGGCTGCAGAGAGTTTAAATCCAGACCAAACCCAAATTTTGCTCTTTGGTTAATAATTAGCATATTAATTCATTTCAACATTTACAGCAAACACAGCCGCATTGCTGCAAATCCTAACTATAGAAATCAATAAAAATTGCAGCACCATAATTACCCCCCTTTGTCTGAAGCCAGTCATTCATGGCTTCTTCTACATAATCTCATGGGTTGCCCAGGCCTCCCCTCAGCCTGCTCTTCTAAATATCTGAGGATCATAGAGGTGAGGTCACTTCATCACTCCTTGGAAGGAAAGAAAAAAAGAAAAGAAAAAAAAGGGGGGAAAAAGCAAAGCATCTGCTAAAATTTGACTTCATTTGATTTACTCTCCAAGACTGTTTTTTATTAAATATGTTTGACTGCTATCTCTAATTAAATGTAGAATTAATTTTGGCAAACTAACCACAGATGCAGTTTATGTTCAATTTTATCAGACAGATTTATTTATAAGCTGTCAACTTCTTGAAAGACTTCATTTTGGAGCAGTTTTAAATTGCTAACAGTAGCTGTAAATGGGGCTACTGTTCTCTGGAAGACTAAAGAAGAAGTATGCTATAAATGTCCATTCCATCTGCGAGGAATCATAAAACAATCACATTCCTTTATATTTTTTTTTCTTCCCCCCTCCTTCTTGGGACCTTTATTAAATTAGTTCAACTCAATTAAAAATAACTTCAAAAACATTTCAGGGCCCTTTGTTTCAGGGAATACTTGGAACTCTCTGCACGGAACGTCACCCTTTTAACTAATCCCTTTTGGGGAGCGGAGGAGAATAGTGGTATTGTGACTTCAGACAGTGCTTTCAAGGGTCTCTACTGTACCGAATTGAGGTCACCGCCAGACAATGCCCAACACCCAATAGCCATTCAGGCGTTCTTCACAACTCTATCAAACGTGTCTTTCTTTCTCGCGCGCGCTTTCTCTCGTGGCAAAGTCACAGGACAATGGAGAAAGCCTCCAGCACCATTTATGGTCACTATATTTGCACATGACAAAGTCTATTCTTCCTGGTTTGCCAATTCCGTGGTAAAAAAGAATGAACCCTGGATAGATTTTCCCACCATTACAGTTGTTCAAACTTAGCTCAGATTAAAAACAGAAAACTCTAAAAACAACAAAAAGCCCGTCTAAGAACAGTAAGTGCTGTTTGAAAGAGTAGCTACTCCAGTCCTTGCTATTTCGGTATATGGAGAGAAGCTGCAGAGACGAAGTGGAAGATTAAATATGCTACATTATAGCCTGCATATGCATGGCTGAGTATACATTCTAGTGCAAAATGGAAACGAAGGATAAACCAGAAGCTATTATTTTTCATCGTATCGTTTGCCATTAGCCGCGTTAGAAAACTCACTGTTTGAACAACAGCGCAGGAGCTTCGCCCGCACGACTTGGTTTTGCTTGGGAAGGTTTAACTGCTTCAACCGCAAACAACAGCAGCAGCAAATCAATTACTGCACATTTGCGCTGGCTACTGCTGCTATTTCTGAAGACGTACCTCAGAAGTTTTACTCTTTCAACAGATGAGGATGAGAGAGAGAGACAGAGTGAGAACGTTGCACTAGATATGGCGAGCTCGCTGCCAGGAAGATTTTTTTCTATATTTTAAATATGCGCTAGAGATACAGTATTCTTCACAACCTAAAAAGATCTGAATGAAAATGTGCTGCTGTTTAAAAAGACTGTTTATAACCAGTACTTAACTTGACATTTGCACTGCCTCACCCACGCACCTCCAAAACACACACATCTTTTTTTAGTTAATCCGAAATCGCGACCCCCCCACCCCGCTGCCTGACAACAGGGAGCGCAGCAACCTAACCTGCAGACAGTCAAATGCCATTAAACTCATCGTTAGAGAATAATTTCAGAGTGTTCGCCCTATGATGAGATGATGATTTTTCTTCATTTCTATTTCTGACCTCTTTGGCAATTTTTTCCTTCCATTTTGCACCACGCTGTTTTCGTGGCATTTAGCTGCTGCAGACTCCTGCCCTCCCATCCCCAAAAAACTGACTCCCAGCCTCATGAGACAAATTCCACCACTGTTAGGAGCTGCTCCTTCACTGGAAAGTGCTTTGCTTCCCCCTCTCTGCCCTTCACACTGCTGGAAGACGACAGCCAAGGCAAGCAAACGTGAAAGCCGTGTGGCTCTAATGCTGTATCTGCCTGTTCTCAAAAGGTCCTCTCTGCAGTCAGCCACACCTTCAACACACAGTCACTCAGGACAGTGAACAATTACCAAACAAGAGCTTCAAATAGATAGCTGGTTGGTGGTTGTTTGGTTTTGTTTGTTTGGGTGGTTTTTTTCCCCACCAGGATCTAAAACACACTTTAACTCAATTATGATACTGGGCCTCCCTGGAACAGTTATCTCCAGGATCTAACATGATGCCAGGGACCAAATTCTGCTTTTGCTTACAAGGAAAATGAGCAAGTACTTAAATCCCAACCCACTTTAGGAAATCCCGTAAGTATGGACTTAATTTTAAAAACCTTGCCCAGTATGAATGTTCATCTGAATCAAAGGCTAAACATCTAATTCAGGCTGAAACCAATGGTATATTAAGATCTAGGAAAATCTCAAGAACCACCAGGAATGAGTTCCTTACTTAACTGGTAAACCTACATGAGATCTATGGATGAGAAGTTCTATAGAATGATAAACCATATTTTTAATATAAAAAAATAACTATAGCATATTCTATTTAAACAGCAAAATGTATGTGTTGGAGTACTGACTCATGGGTTCCAGACATGTGGAAAAGAAATACCACTAAGTTCCTTCCAAATTTGCTCCCCACATTTTGATTGTATGCAGACCCAGAAATGAGTCAGTACCATTAGCACATTCTTATTTGATAGAGTAAAACTTAAATTTCTGATTGTACATGTGAGCATCATCTGTAGGCTGATAGCCAAGGGTTTCTGCCTACAAATGGAAGCTTATGTCAAACTACAGGAATAAATTAAGAGGCCAGAAAAAGGATTTCCTGAGAGTTTGCTGGTCAATAGCATTTCTCTCTGTGTTTTAAAAAAAAATATCATGAAAGTGCATTTAAAAAAAAAAGACACTCCAATGAAAGAATACAAGAATAAAAAAAATCTACTTCAAAGACACATGATAACACAGCATTTAACAAGCACGTACTGTATTGAACCTGCCTTTAAAATAGCTCAGCTAGGTAAATAAACGTTTAGGTGTTTTCTTTGCTTGTTTTACTCACAATTGCTCACTTTTCGTAATAAAAAATGTCATTATCTTCAAGAGATGCACCACATGTTCTTTGGAAAATTCATTTCTGGAGTTTTAATATAAATTTATGTTAGGTCTTCTTTTAAGCCACGATAAGGACTTTTGTTTGCTACCTAGTGGATAAGTTGACTTTGAAATCTCTCCTGAACCCCCAAAACACATGACAAAACCCTAATTACTTAGCCCTATGCTTTATGATCTACACTTTTACTAAATTTAACGTACTTATGGAAAAGATCTGTTCAGCTCCAGTAGGTTAATCTGGGTCCTAGAAGAAATTTATGCCAGTAATGCTCCATCTAGCAATCAAGAAACAGAGAGACAAGTGAAGGAAAATGCAGAAATATATGGAACACAACTCTAAGCCTTCTATAAAGGGGTATATTTTTTTTTTCAGATGTTGATCTAATATATTACAGAAGGAATCTAAAGGTATTTACTAAAAATACACAACCAGCCCTTTTACACTGAGCCCAGGACCACAGCTCTATCCATCCCAGCAGTAATCGAGTGGCAGATAGGCTGACAGCCCAGAAAAGAGGTGCTTGTTTTCCCAGCAACTGCTGGTGCTGTGCATACTCAGCCCTGAAGATGACTCTAGTCCTCCAGGTGATGGCCTCCTAGTTACGGCTTAACAAGCTGAAAGCGCTTCATTCTGGAAAAAGCCACTGTTGGGTGGGCTGGGGAAGTACCATTCTCAAAGAAACTGCTGAATCTACTGAATCCGATATTATTTATTTTTATAATCAAAAGCTAATGTGAACCACATTCAGATTCAAATCACACGTGTTTTAAAAAAAGATGCGACAAATTAAAACCAATTACAAGTGAACTAAATATACAGACCCTCATCAAGGCTGTAACTGTTTTTAGAACTCAGATTTTAAACCTGTTGTTCCAGACCCCACTCTTCTTTCCATTATATGACAGCACTTGGCAAGTGGGAGGAGGCAAGAGTGAGAAATCCAGCTTTGCCCTTTGGTAGGAGAACCTCAATTCCCAAGAGAGAGAAAAGCCTGGACTGATGATGCCTTTACAGCTCCTGTGGAGCCTCCCAGAATATGCACCTTGGTAGAGCAAGGAGATGATGCTCAGCCAAGTCCCTCAGGTGATGGAAAGAGACTTTTCCTGGTGTCTCAGACTGGACTTAAAGTTGTTCATAGACACACCTTGGAAATCACTGAAATTGAGTTAATTTTTGTTGCCCTTTTAACCTTGGGTTACACTCGAAGAGTTACCCCTTTATTGTTATGGGATTCAATCACCTATCTTTCTGAAATGTCCTTTATGGAGAGAAAAAAAAAAAAGTAAAATAACACACTGTTTTCCCTAAAACACAGTCAGTAAGATCTAAGAGGATATTAAGCACCACCAAGACAGACAGGTGAAAAAATCGATGGATTTTTTCAAACTGTCAACATCCACACTCTTAGTATAATATGGAACACTGAGACACCTTTAAAAACAAACATGCATAATACAGAAAGATACATGAAAGTTATAGTCTAAATTTAAAAAAAACCCAAAACATGTTTCTGAAGTGAAAAGATATTTATGAGTGTCCAAGTGCAAACTTAGAAGAGCTTCTGTGTACTTAAGTTCACCAGCCAAGCTAGAAAAACATGAATTTCAACCCCCTACAATTAGGAGGTAACAAAACTCAGTTTAAAATGATTTTACTACACTAAGTTTCGTTTCCTTGCAGTTGGGATGAGCTACCACACCCAGACAGGGACCAACAATAACCTTCACAGGGCACCTGTTGAGTCGTAGCAAATAATTTAAATATTTGTATATACAAAAATATATCCACACTTTTGATGTCTTAGTGCCTTCTCTGTCTCAGGGAGAGCCAAGCTTTCAACAATGCTTGATTACAAAGGTCCCTTGCACTGGAATCACGGGAGCTCCACAAGGGTGGCAGGGTCAGGCTCTACTTAATGCACACAATTTTATCATTCATTTTCTGAATCCTGAGGTCTTTATTTTTTTGCTGCTGGATAATACTATGCAGTGCTTATTTCTGGTTTGATGGCATCCAAAGAACTTTTGGACTCACTTTTATGTTTCTGGAAAGCATCTATTACAGGAGACCTTATAAATATAAATTAATGTGATCCCCTGTAGAGAAAACACACGAGATCATGAGTCCCCTTAATAACACAAAGGGGATACCTGAACATAGTATAAAGATATATTAGTGCTATGTTTTCTCTTTTATGAGAACAATTTAGTTTTCCCCTGTCCTTCCAGCCAAACTTGGCTTGCGTGATATTGAGAGAGAAGAATCATATACTTTCAGAATGGCTGACAGCCTGCTTTAGGCATTATATCTGAAAGCAAATCAGCAGCAAGAAAATTGCCATTTAGAGAGGGAATAAATTACAGGACATTGAAATATCTGTACTAGAGCTGTAAAAAGTAGAAAAACTAAGAAACAATAAAAACATCAGCTGATAACTGGTGTGGAGGCCAACGAAGGGAAGAGGAAGATGAAAGGGAGAAGAAGGTTTTGTAACCGCTGTGCCTAGTCTGCAAAGATATACATGATACACATGCAAAATGCTACAAAGGCTTCAAAATCTGGTGCTCAAAAGTTTCGACACAAAGAACAATAACTGCCTGTACAGTCTTTGTTTAGCCCCTTCACACAGATGAATTGCAATAAACTAATTGCAGGATCACAGATTATTTTTTTCCACAAGATCTCTGTACCATTGCACAGAACAAATCTTCTTGCATAACAAATCAAGCCTGGGTTGTCAGTGAGAATGTGGCTTTGGTTCATTTTTTTTGCAGACTGTGAAGTGAGTTGTGAACGAGGTAAAGGATGAAAGGAAGGAAGCAAAAGCTTACATTAGCAGATAGGTAGGTGGATCCTGCTTGAGCAGGTTGGATCCCCTCCTTGCCAAAGCCTGTGTGAGGTCCCCTGTGTAACTGGACCTTCCCAGCTATCCCTAACTCTGTCTTCCTCCTTTTCTAGGCATGTGACTTAAAACTTTGTCGTTCTGCATATCACTCACAGGTGCAACCTGAATAATGTGATGCATTACTCTGAATACATGAAATGCTAGATAATATTAGTAATAATAGTAATAATAATATTACTATTGAAAGAAATATATATAATCAGATTACTTTTAGTACCTTCACATATCTTGGATTCCTCATTTGAGCCAAATTTCTGCCTCTTAGTTTCCCACCTGTAAAATTGAGATACTCCCTTTTCTCAGGTTCCCAACACACCTATTGTGAAGATAAAGTGGAAGTTTGATGTACCTAGATCATAGAATCATAGAATCAGTTGTGTTGGAAGGGACCTCCGAGATCATCAAGTCCAACCCTTGATCCACTACCACTGTGGTTGCTAGACCATGGCACTAAGTGCCACATCCAGTCTTACCTTAAAAACCTCCAGGGACGGAGAATCCACCACCTCCCTGGGTAGCCTATTCCAATGCCTGATTACCCTCTCTGTAAAGAATTTCTTCCTAATATCTAACCTAAACCTCCCCTGGCACAGCTTAAGACCATGCCCTCTTGCCTTAGATGTTCTCTTCAACAATACCACACAAGAGACTATGAAAAAGTAAGTAATTCTGTCTTCAGAGCAAGAATGATGAGCGACCGAATTGTAGGGATAGTGCTCCACACAAGAAATAATGGAAGACTGAACAGCTGCTCATTAATTGACCATCTTCAGTCTGCATGGTCAGTGAGGTTCTGTGCAGAAGAAAAACTGTACATGATCATATAATTGTGGACTGTATCATATGTACAGATACAGGAATCGTGAAATGAAATTACACAGCAACGTAATTAGAGTGCTTGACTTTGCAAGCAATGCTATTTTAACAGAGCTTTTGTGCGTGTAATTTCCTACATTTTTCAAAAAGGCAAACAGAGAAAACAGCAGTTGCACCGTATTTATCACGCTGCCAACGACATCATCATCTGGCTCAGAACCTCCAGCTCCACCTCTTGTACCTTTGCTCTTCTGCTAATGACATAACCAAGGGCAAAAATGAACTCATATCTGTGTAGCTCTTACACAGGGAATCTTCCACCAAAGTTTCAGACATTTGATGCCAGCAAAAGGGCATCCATCCCATGTTCCTGATAAAATGTACTTGTTCTGCCCTTTCCCCTAAATCCTTCCTACTTTCTTTTCTCCAATCTTCTTTCAGCTCAGACCCACTCTTCTTGTCTACCATATTAATACAAATCTTCACCATCCAAGACCAAATCTTTCCCTTCACTCCCACACCTCTACCTCAGCATCTCCCAAAAGCACATAACTCAAAAGTCATGGCAAAGGCACAGTCAATCACCTGGAAAATTCTGTCTTTGCTTCATTGCTGTGGAGTATTGAGACTATTTGAATAAAAGCCCACCAGTTTCTCTTTTTCTTTATTTTTTTTTAATGGGTGAACCAAATTTTTTCTCTCATATGATTCAATATAACAAAAGTAAACAAACAAGAAGGAGAGTGTGAGGTGAGACCAAAGGTCCACCTTGCCCAGCACCTTCTCTACGAGAGTGACCAAAGCAGATGTCTAGGGAACAGTGAATTTAAATAAATCAATAAATCTGCCTAAGGCAGGCATTCAACACTTTACAGTCTTATAACAGGAAGTGTTTGACAACTTCAAAAATGTTTTTCTTCTGTAGCACCCTATAAATCTTAGTTACATTCATAAAATTCCACTGGAGAGACTGTAATTGCTGAGATCAGATAATAACATACAATAGGAGAAAACAAACAGTTCCTCAAAGAATATGAACAATAATGCTTCTGGTACATCACCCACGCTTCCACAATGTTGTGTTTTTCTGCTTGTGCAAAAGATACTTGTAAGAAGTTCACTTTTATCAAAACTTATAATCTCCCTCCCCAAGATACACAGTCTTTCACCTCATCTTTCTACTCCCGCACAATTCATGTCAACCTGGTTTTAAAGAAAACGTTCTGTTTGTCAGAGGTCTTCTTGTGGTTTTGTATTATGTGCTCTTATGTGTTCACCCAACACTGATGAAGTGTTAAAATTGCAAACCTGAGCTACTGTGACTATTAGGGGGTTCCCAAAGGCCTGAGGTTCCTGGTTAACACAGAATGATTTCTGACTGACCTCGGCCTGCCCAGCAAAGTAACATATCTTTCAACGTTTTCTATGAACTACTGAACCTTCTTTAAACTAAATAAAATAAGAGGTATAAAGCAGGAAAGGATGGATATACATGGAGCAAAAAGGAGTGTGGGGGGATATACAACATAGAAACAAAGTAGTCAGAAGAAAAATAAACCAGCTGAAGTCATTTTTTGCCGGCTGCTCCTCTGCAGTCACTCACACAAAGCGTGAGATGTGTTGTGGTGGCAGCACGCTGGTATTTGATATCACACTGGCCTGCAGCACCAGGTGGTTCTGGGTCTTCAAAGGGGAGATGGGTTAGAAATATTTGGAGATAGAAGGGGAGAGGCTAAGCAGGACAAGGAACAGGCATGAGAAAGCAAGTCTCCCAGCATCTCTTTCACTGGTGACTTCATGTTTTATGAAGACTGTGGCCATCCTTGTACAGAAAAGGTGAGAAACATCTGACCCAAGGGGACCTGCTGGTATAAAGTCCTGGAGTTTTGCTTTCCACAGGTTTTGGGCATGTAGGGTGCAGATAGCCTACCTGTGGTTGCAGTTCTTTCCCTACCACATCCCACAGCTGGGGATCCCCAGCCAAGAACTGCCGTGGGTTCAGTTTGGAGGACAGTTACAAATATCACCGGGTGAAGATCAACTCAAAAATCTGGGGTTTGTACACCAAAGGTATACAACCTACCAGAGGTTCCTGAGTTCTTCTCTGCTGGAATTACGCTGTCCCTCATTTCAGGAAGTCAATACTGTCACCAGCATAACACTACTGACATCCTTATCAAACTGTATCTGTAAACATCCGCACATGTGAGTGGCTGAGAGGCTCTGCTTTATAAGGTCTTATCCATGCAGAGTCTCGAGAGCCACTCGTGCAGGATTTTTTTCAGAGCAGGCAAAACATAAGGCTTTTTTACCAGAATCCGAATGAAGGTCTCCAGGGATTCCAAGAGTTCTGAGTCTGTGGTTTGTGATGCATCTTATGAAAAAGGGGGAAAAAAACCCCCATGTTGCATTTTCTGAACCCAATGTCAATCACAGTATGATTATTTTTACACTGGCTAACTGCAAACAATTAAAGCAAAGAGAATGGGTGGGGAACAAACAGGAAATGAAGCAAGAGTAAAGATTATTTGTTAAAAACAATAACAATGTCCTGGAGGAAACAGTAGAAAAGTCATTAATCGGAGAATGCCCCCTCACTGTCTGAACCTAGGCTGGCAAATTTTATTCTTTCCAGGACTGAACACAGGATCAAAAGGGATAGTAAAAGTTCACAGTCTTAACAGAGAGGGCATATACTGTAAGGGGACAGAGGAAAATGTTACTCTGGGGTTCTCTGCTTCTCTCAGAGATTCCAGGTCAACTGGATCTTCCCTTTTTGTTTTAACAGTTTTGTTTGCTGGCAGTTTACCTTTCTGTGCAGAAATAATTGCTTTTAATAAGCTGTTCTGAGTCACTTTGAACAGAAACTGCATTGGAAATGGGAGAAGTAGAGGAACACGTAAACAATTCCTTTCTTAAAAGAAGTAACTTTACCTGTCAATAAAGGATGAATTGAAGAAAAACAAGTGCAGGTCTTTTTGTGAGACTGTGAAATAAGAAAACTATGTCATAGATTTTCCAGGAGTCTATGCAAACTTCTGTAGATTTACGTGTACAATAACAACAACACTGAATAAAGAAATCCAGGCCTGACCTTTGTGGTTTTGTCCCATCCTTAAAAGCAAAGCCATGTAAGCTCATACAAAATTTGAACTTTGTGATGTGAAAGGAGGTCCCAGGGTTCAACCAGGTACCTGAACTGAGTGAGTCAATCTTTTGAGGATGGTTCATCTCTTCCTCTCCCACACTTCTGGTTGGTATTTCAAAACTACCAGAGCCTGTGAGATACCATCTATCTAACAGTGGTTGTGGCCACCAACTTTCTTCTCTTAATCTCTCTCCATTTTCTCTGTGTAAGAGTCTTAAATGAAGTTTGTTCCAGACTATTAACCTATGACAGAAGACTGCAGAGATAAGATTTCACTGACATATAGAACAAAGAAAAAGAAAGAGTGTGAAAATTGCAATGACAAGGTTGCCTTCGTAGTTCAAGTTGTATGAAATGAAATGAACTAAAATATCTGACAAATGTCTGGATAACACAGGTTGGGCACTAATGACTTTGGTTGAGTCAATCAGAACTGCATTTAATAGACAGCACAAAAGATTTCATTTACCAACACAACTTCTTGACTGTAACATCTAAAATTTATCCAATATTCTGCTGCTTTAGAGAATAAATGATGTAACTGTTGTTACCAGGTCATATATTTTCAAACTACAACATTTCTAAAACAGGCAAAATAAATATTTCATTACACTGAAATCAATTCAGACTCTTTATATAAAAGAAAAAGCTATGGCTTTGGGAAAGCTACTACATCACAGTTAAACTGATCAAACTAGTCTCATGGGTTAGACACGATTAAGCCGTCTTTTGACCACGTGCCAAAAATAATCTTTCATCTTTGGCTGGGCAAAAAGTTTTCATATATTATAAAGCAAAGATGGTTTAAGCTCAAAATGCCACAATTCTGCAGAAAAAGGAGGAGGACTGAAATTAGAGACAGACTGAAGGGAGTTATTTTCATACTTGCTGTTGTGGAGCAGGAGCAAAACATCAAAAGAAAAACCAAGGAAAAAATGTAAAGGCCTGCATACAGATGTCATCCTCTGTGGAGAGTTTTTACTAAAGTGCCTGTGGTAATGCCTAGTTTTGACACCAACTTGGCAAAAGTCTCTATTTCTATTTCCTTCTGCACAGCTTAACTTAATACAACCACACAGACACACAGAGCACAAACCGAACAAGGATGGTGCTTACATTTCCTCCAAATTTTTGTGCCCTAACTTCTGGCCCAGTGAGTGACATCCTTCCTTTCTGCTGCAGAGCAGACATAAGTTCAAAATTATCTAATTTGCTAGTTAATGTCTTTCAAGCCTAGCTGGAAATCCTCCTCAGGGGGACCTCCTCTGAGGAGCACGCACCAGGAGAGAAGGGATGCTTCGGGGATTTGCAGTTCCCTCTAAGTGGTGCCGAGATACCTGTATGCCCCTCACATCCTCAGACATTCAATGAACTCCAACTCCTGCTTTGCTTCATCTTCTACATTCCAGGTTGCCACACAGCAAATATATGTAACCCCATGAAAAAGCATGTGAAAGTGAAAATAAAGAAGGGGCAAAGCAAATGGGGTAGGAGAAGTACTACACTGTTTGTTTTTGCTAGTGAGAACAGAGTCTATTGTTTGGGACAAGGAAAAAAAAAAAGAAAAAAGAGAGAGAAAAGAAAAAGGAAAAAAACCCCTTAATGAATGGGTCTTTTTTTTTTCCATTGTTGTTTATGACCATAATTTAGCAATGCATTTACTAGCCACTGTAATCATCAAACAGGCCTTGACAATTAACAAAGAGACCATGAAAATGAAAGTAGTGAAATGGAAATGAATCACAGCTTCACCACAGCAGAAAACATCTTTCTGAAGAAAGACAGACTAGAATGAACACTACTCCAAGTAAATTACATATTAATTAAATGAATTAGCAATGTTGCTATTGTCCCATTTGGCTACTCACACGCATTTTACAAAAAGGACTCTTGCAGCTTTACGAGTTTCTGTCTTTTCACCACATACTTGTGTAATGCCTGCTTCCTAACTGGGATTCCTATTTCCAGTAGCTACAGCTGACAGTAAATCCCTCTATACATCCCACGGCAAATCAACCTTACGCAGACAAGCTCCAGCAGTTATTCTGAACAGTGTCCTTCCATCATGCCAACCCACCCTATTTTTGGCGGAGGATCTGGATAGTACTGCTTCCATACTGACAAGGAACAGGATAATGCTTTATGATAGACAAGGGGAGTATGTTCCCCCTGCTTAGCTTTACAGACTCCCTTTTAGATCACAGAAGTGAGATGGACCAACTACGCATAGGTGCAGTATTTTCAAAGGCATGATGTAAAGCTGGGTTCCCATCCCCACACTCCAATGTCATTCTCACAGCTCTAAAAGCTCCAGCAACTTCCCAGGAAGTCAGAGCACCAATTTGAACAGCCGTATATGAATTTGAGGACCCATTTGTCCAGCAATTAAAATAAAATAGTCAGTCCTCATTTGGGAAAAGCAAAAACACGACTCCCAAGTTTCCTTCCTCCCTCTGAAGAAGACCCACATACAGTGTGGAGGGCCTCAGGACATGGAGACAGACACTTATCATGAGTGTTGAAGATGTGTCAGGAAAAAAAGTCGGCTATGCTGGGGGTAAGATGGGGCAGGATCATGGGCTCAAGGAGTCAAAACACTGGATGCAGCTGGTCTGTTGACTCTGTATCATCTGCTGGTCATACTGACACATAGCAAATCATCCCAAAAGAGAACAGAACCTGTGGTTGAGCACAAAGCAGGAGCTGATAACAGACCCTATGCTCAGTGCCCAACAAAAACTGGATGTAGAGTTTTAGCCTTGTGTGCTTTCATTAGAAATCCATACTATAATGCGGCAATACTTACATAAAACCAAATTCAATTACAAATGTTTAAAATGTGTGTTATGTTCACAAGAACTTTTGGCTTACATGCACAGTCACATCTATATTAACTACAGAGTGGCAAACTACCTTCTGAAATCTGCTATAAGAACCTCCTGCATCATTGCCTAAGTGCCAAACGGATTTTTTGTGGTCTTCGAATATGGGAGTGTGTTATATTAAAGAATCTGACTTCAGGACCTTTGAACATAACAAAAATCAAATGCTTAACAGGAATGACCTTCAAAAAAATGTAAGAAAACCTGAGGCCCTCATATAAGCTGTGGCTATGTTTCCTTGGTGTGCTGTCAACTACTTGTCAACAACAAGGGAAATATCAAACCAGCATTTGGAGGCTAAGGAAACAAATACAGCCAAATATGTGACTTCGGATAAATTTTCAAGCATTGTGGTTTTGCAGTTGACAATTCTCAAAGGGAAATTGGCCTCCTGATGTTGAGAAAATGGGTGGTCCAATTACTAATCTGCTCGAATCACTTTCATTCCAAAATATTGTTAAAATCACTGTCATAATGCAGCAAACATCTAGCATCAAATAACTTGCAATGAAACCTCAGAAGCTTGCAGATGCTCTCCCTAGAAGTCGCGTGAGAAGCTACATTTCAGTTACATTTCCTGCAGAAAATGTGGATGAGCTCAAATTAAGACAGAACATACTGACCTACCAAGCATTTAGTCCTAGCTTAAGCTGGATCTTACATTCTGCAATTTATTACAGCACAAAACACTTCCCTCTGCAGTCGTGTTCTTGGCATAAATGAAGTCACAAATCACCATTGTTTAAAATTATTAAAGGTCTTTCTGCATTAGTGTTATTATTAGCATTTGGGTTTAAATGAATAGTCTGCCATTTTTAAGCTACAGTCAAATAAATGAGCCTCCAAATTCTGCTGGGAAAGGAAACCCCACACTGTCTCACTTGAATAGAAGGCCAACATGCATTTTTGGCTGTGCCTGTCAGTTTTCCCTGACTTGATACAGAAAAATTCAAATGCCTACAGACAAATTAAAGTGGGAGCATAATACATTAAAAGATTACTTGTGGGATGTTGACATTCAGATATGAACTTCACACCTTCATTTTATCCTCACGATGCAGCAAAATACAGTCCTACGTCCTAAAACTCAGCAAACTCCAGGGAAGCTCACTAGGCCTTTAACTGTGCAGCTCGACACTGCTGTGTAATTTCTGCCTATTTCATGCAAAGGAAATCTGTGTGTAGAGAAGCATTTGCTTTAAACACTTATTGAGGCCACAGTGCTGGTGTATTTTAAAAAGGACCACATTTGTACGTAGCAGAACAGTGGCTAGGTGCTTGTGGTAGGGTCAGTCAGTGTTTTATTCTTCAACCTCAATTCTCAGTTGAGGCTGATGATAGCAGAAAGAAAAATTCCATCTTTCCTTCCAGAGACAGTAAAATATTTATCAGTATTTTATATGGGTTTTTGTTACTTTTAGACAACAAACACAAAGAAATGCCAGAGAAAGAGTATGGACATGATGGACAAAGTGATCTGAACTTCATGGACCAACTGAGAAATTCTGTGTGTTTCTTTTACATTTAAATAGACAAAATGCTGAGGAAAGAAGCCATGTGCACTATATACACAAAGCAATTCATGAGCCCAAATGTAAATCTTGCTTCATCAGATAGCTTGGCTCTACAGTTAAAGTAATTATTTTTTTTGAGTGTTGTGAATGTGTTAGAATGATGTATATCATATGTATAAATTACCTCCTGCCTTGTAAGGTTATCATGAAAATGAGATCTTGCTCCAACTCTAGCAGGCCCAGAGATAAAGGAGACAACAACAACAAAGAATATCAGCCCTTCCATCTCCCTGTATAAACAGTTTGAATAGCCTCCTGCATTTCAAGGGTTCTTGTCACTGATGATCTTTAGGATCTTGTAGCTGAACTCTACACTTCAGCAATGAGGACATCC
Source organism: Neopelma chrysocephalum (assembly GCF_003984885.1). Classification (NCBI taxonomy): domain Eukaryota; kingdom Metazoa; phylum Chordata; class Aves; order Passeriformes; family Pipridae; genus Neopelma; species Neopelma chrysocephalum. The sequence continues at coordinate 31,166,813 of NW_020897714.1, forward strand.
AGTGGCAATCACCAGCTAACTTATGTGATGCAAGTGCTTTCTGCAAGTCTAAATTTGGTATCTGACACTATTTTTGTTCTACTTACACCTGCATGGGATGAATAATATCCCTTTTCTTGTTTGGTAACTGTTTTTCTCGAGCTAAATTGCCTATTGACTCCAGCCTGAAGCCAAACAAAAAGGGCAAATAATACAGCAGAAGCCACTAAATAATGTAATTTTTTTTGCCTATCATTAACATGAATACCATGTGCAATTTCAATCCCTATAGAAAAGCCATAACAATCTCTGACACCATTGTACAGCAACTGCTGATGAAGACTGACTGCTCCAGCAGCAGTTCTTCTTTATAAAATATTTTGTGCATTAAAACACCTGGAGAAAGCACAATTATTTCCTATAACAGGTGAACAGCAATTCTAGTGCTATTTTATAAAAGAGGAAACTAAGGCAGAGAGCTGAGGCTGCTTTGTGAGTCAAGGGCTGACGTGAGATTAGAAGGCAGGAAACTTCTTCCTGAGTCAAATGCATCCCAGCCACAACTGCCTTGTTTGTTTAGCAAGGATTGTGTTGCACTGAGATGGTGCAAGGTGAGGGGAGGTTGGGAGAATGCATGCATACATTTCATAATCATACACTGTTCAGGATACTCTGAGCAAATCCCTGCTTAGCACTATTGCTAAGATTGTTTTTAGCAGAGGAAAGTCAGAAGTTTCCCACCACAGGCAGGAGCATCCGTTCCTCTGTACCGGCTCTGCTAATGGATAGGAGAGATTTTAGTCACTCTGAAGCAGCCACAGCTTGAAACAGTCCCCAAAGGGAGACTCTGAAAAGAGTTACTGCTTCTTTAACCTAACCAGAGGCAAGACCTTGATAGGAACGAAGGACAGAGCTGCGACTGCTGAGGGAAGAAAAGAATTGAAAACAATTAGCGTGTTGATGTCAGCTTAAAGAGGGTCACCAAGAGATCAGCTTTCCCTGCATCTGTTCTTTAATTAAAGAGAGAAAGGTGGCAGTGTCCACTACTCATCACTATGGTAACATTTAAATGCCACACAGCTGGAAGTGGCTGCGCGCTGGCTGCGGAGCGGGACCAGCCGCGAGCAGCGCAGGAGCAGGTCCAGCTCCGCGGAAGGGTGAGGGAGGGCCCCGGGAAGCTGCTCCCACACCTGGGAGGGTTCTCAGCCGGTGCAAAGCGCTGAGCGTGTACAGCTGCACACCACGCACCCTGCACCGCTTGGGCTGGAGCACGGCGAGGGGAGCCTGCCCGGGATGAGAGACCAGAAACGTCATGTCAGGAGAGGGGAGGTGAGAGCCCGCAGGGATTTCCGCAGGTTTCTGTTGTGGATGCGTGCCCATCACCCTCCGCCGACTGCTGCCTTTGATCATCGTTAGTACACTAATGCTGTCCCTGCGACAGTGGCCTATCATCTCCATTGATGATATAAGTTGCTACAAAAATATTTGCCAAAACTATTGTTTGGTTTGTCCTAATAATAGTTATTATAATATTCCTTCAATTAATTACAGACAGCTGCACTCCCGGCTTTTTCTACTTTCTCTTCAAGTATTTCTCACATTATCAGCACTGACAAGAGTTTTGTCCACAGAGATGGGGTTTTTGGTGGGATTTCTTAGGGTTTTTTTGCCCCTTCTGGTTTCAGTAATTATTTGTGTGATTGCTTGTACCTTCTCCAAACTGCAGTACTAAAATAACAACACGCACATAATGCCAAAGTAACGTAATATCAGTCCAATTAGAGCCAAAAATGTCTAATGCATTCTGTAAAGTAACTTACAGTCCTGCAGTTGAGACCCCATCATATATTTTACCTTAGAATTAAAAGCATCTAGGTATTTTATTACTTGAAAGCTATTTCTGAATATCATTTCTTCTCTCAGCTTGAGACCTATCTGTCTCAAGAATCAACTAAGCTGCCTGTATGTATCCAAGAGTCTCTGGAGCCCTCACCATTTAAAGACTAAGGGCTCGAGGAACAGAAAGTAAGATTCCTTGTACACCAACATGGCAAAGATCCTTCTATTCTAATATTTTCATACACAGTTTCAACATCTTGTCTTTTAAATATGACAATACATTAAAAAGATTATGGGAATGTATATTATCCTATATTATTATGTGAACAAAGCACAAATGATACTCCCTTCAAAAAAAATCCTGTTAAAAGCCCCTATTACACCAGGAGCAGAATCATGAACAATTGAGTTAATGACTGTGTAAAATATAAAAGACATTTTCAGTAAGGTGATGAAATGTCCTATTAACATAGATGTTTTTAATGAGCTATTTTAACTTGTACCTGGCATCCCTCAGCTTAGATTTCTCTTAGATCTTCTGGTCATTTCTCTCTGATTCTCTAAAAATGCTTGGATATAATCATTGATTAGTTCCCATTTCTTGGCTGTGGCTATTATAATACATCTGACAACCCAAATATTTAACTTTTAGTCAGTCAGTTTCACATAACACTTGAAACCTCTAATCTTCCAAACAAATAAAGTTGCACCAGAAGCTGAACCATAATATAGTATTTTTATTTAAAGGGTTGCACTAGCTATAAACTATTGGTGCTTTTTTTTGACTACACATTAGGCCCATTGATAACACTAAGCTAAGCAGTCTGATAATTGTAATCCATTGGCAAGGACTTAGCAGAGAACCACAATGGGGTTTGATACACTGTCCCACTGAAACAGATAAGAGTTTTAAGCTTCAGGTGCCTTCAAGACTTCCAACCCTTGCTTACGGAAATAGGAGAAAGTGTAGGAAAAATATACAACACAACTTCTATTTGAACAAATTAGATCAAGCTCATGCTGAAAGAAAGAACAAAAGAGAGAGAGAATCTGGCTCCATTGACATCAACTGGGACTGTATCAGTTTTAGACTAGTAAATTAAAAAGACTTTGAATACATACGTGCACCCTAAACTGCTGACGCTTCATATGAAATTGTAACACAAGGAGGACTGTACCAGACCAGAAGCTGTCTTCTGCCTTATGCAGTGCCAAAAGATGGTAGGGGGAGAGTATGAAATTAGGGCCATCACAGGGCAGCATTTCCTCAGTATTCTCCCACCCTCCAGCAACTTATCAGTAGTTATTTTTGTGTCCTTGATGGACTTTTTTTTTTTTACATCTTTTCTATTTGGAGATAGGGGCAAGAGAGAGAACAACCAGAAAGAAATACAGTCTTCCATACATGGTTGAGTCATGGATACAACACTAATGGCATAAATACAGTGGCATAATACTGTTCTCTGTTCCTTTCCTAATAACTCTTAGCATGCTACTTGTTTTATTCATTGTTACTAAGCATCAAACTGACACTCTTGAGTGGTAAGCTAGTTTATAGTTCACCACTCTGTATGTAAAATTAGAATTATTTTTTCCCCCATATGCATTACTTCACAATTTATACACACAGATTTTTACCTGCCATTAATTTTACCAACCAGTCACTCACTAATGTGAGATCCTTCTCTGCAATCTGTCTTGGTTTCAGCGAGATCCTTCTCTGCAATCTGTTTTGGTTTCAACTCCTTGAATAACCTGTTAGAAGCTGCAACCTTTTTTTTCAATTTTGCTTTCTCAGATCATTTATGATATGTTGAGCAACAGATACCCTAGCAGCACAGACATCCTATGAGACTACACCACTGGTTCTTTACACTGTCAAAACTGTCTATTTATTCCTGCCCTTTGTTTCCTACCCTTTAGCCAATTATTTATCCATAGAGACTCTTACTCCTTATCTCATGACAGCTAAGTTTTTCCAGGAGCCTTTGGTGAGGGACCTGTTGAATGCCTTTTCAAATCAAAGTAGATAACACCAGGATCTCTCCCTGACTCCTCTGCAGAACCACAGTAATCTGTGAAATACAACTTCTGTTAACAGAAACCACATTAACTCTTCTGCAATATAACATATTTATCTTTCTGTTTACTAACCCCATTCTTCGCTGTTGATTCCTCCAAATGGTCTGTTACGGTGTCTATTTCCCATTTGAATTCCTTTAGAACTCATGGATGAATACTGTCTGCTCCTGGCAATTTGATACTCCACATTTTGTTGATTTATTCTCTCCTTTGCTACTGACACTGGAAGTTAAGTCAGATCCCGTGACACATTCCCCCACCCCTCATTATCCCAGTAAAGAAGGGTTCTGGCAGACAACATCCAGAGTATCTTCTGTCAGCAGCACAATCAGATTTGTGTTCATAGAATCACCCTGTATAGTCTCATCTGGTGCATCCCACACACACTTAGATAAACAGACAAGACCCTCCCCAATACAGACAAAACTAAACCAGGGTGCTCAAAATTCAAGCTGAAAATCACTCCTGTCTCTTGCACCAGCCAAGCATGCTGCATGCAAGGTAGTGGTACTGGTTGGAAGAGCTTAAAGCCCTGCAGGTTTTGTCATGCAGATCCCAGCTCTGTACTTCACACCAGCTCTATTTCACCAAGTTTCTCTGTTTTCAACAGAGCACCTACTGCAAAATAACACTGAGCAGACTGTATATTAAAAAGCCATCCCACGCATATTTATAACTAATTTATTCTTCATTTCTTCTGCGTTGAATAACTAAATTACAACAGTGGCTCAGTAACCCCTTTTAGTTTAGGAAAGGGCAGCAGCTTCATTTGAGTAATATTTTAGCCCAATTAGTCCATTAGTCTCCAGTGGAGACCAGAGGAGAATGGAAACCAGTGAAACAAGAGTCCTGCAGGATTCCTTTTAAGTAACAGACCTCTGACTCATCTGATATCATCTGGCAGCCCTCATGATCCCTTCAAAGATATTTCAAATTTTCCAAGTGTTCCACAGAGACACTAAGCAGGCATTTGCAAGAAAGAGGCAATGTATTAGCATAGGCCGTTGTGGATAAATCAGGCTTATGAAAGAGTTTCAAACTCCTCATGTGCTGAAGGACCTTCAAAGTATCTGAGAATTTTGGCTCCTACTCTTTACCAAACCCTACAGAGTACGGGGTAGTCACAAAATAACACCTTGTCTTTGCATAAGGATCTTGCTGAGTGGACTTGCTGTATGTACATGTCCAACTCAGGTTTCAATATAAATTTAATGAAAAAGTGGCCAAGATAAAGATTTTTTTATCTGAAAAACAAAATTATATTAAAGCCTGTTATAGACTCCTTGCCTTATAATGCATAAGTGGCAGCTAGAAGGTAGTAGAAATATAGATATGAAGGCTCAAGATAAAGAGTCTGAAGGACTCTCCTGGTCCTATCTAATCTGGAAGTTAGTGCCTAGTTTCAATCAATTACTCCTTCAATGAACGGAGAGAGACTCCAAGAAAACTGGCATCTTAAGACAGGAAGCAAAAACTGTTCACTTTATGTACACGACTGTATCTATTCATGATAAAACAAGTCTAAATTATTAGCTTAGCCCAAGCACCTAACAGAGAAGTTATTCTATATCTCAATGAAAGATGAATCCCACTTAACAAATGACGACTGACATGTCAGCAGCACCCTAGAGTGTCTCCTCATTTTTGTCACCTTATAGCACTGTAAACACGAGACCAAGAATATCTTCTGTTCATACAGGCCAGAATTCAAAGTCCCTGGAAGCTGAGTCACAGAGGAGCATCATTCTCAGCAAGACTTCCTTGGAGCACTTCCATCAGCCACAAACACATTATGGACAAAATTCACGTAGCCCCAGCCCTCTACTCCTTGGAAGAAACCTTAAGCCTAGGTGTGTGTGCATGGATGTGTGAATATGTAGTCTAACCCATGGCTGCAACTTTAATACCCCAGGATTGCCCTTTATTCATTTAAGAATATTTATCTATAAGGAAGTTGCCTCCATATGCATCAGACTGCAGCCACACCTACCAGTGCTACCAGCACTGAGCTATTGAATTCAAGGCTTGCTTGAAAATGCTACTTCAGCACAGTGACTGAAGATGTACCTTAGCACTGGGTTGTTCAGTGGTTTTGTATTTCAGTTCAAGTTATATGTACAGAGCTTAAATGAGTAGTCACTGACAAAAGACTGCATTTCACAACAGGAATGAATTTTCAATTGGTCTCATCTTTTATCTACATAATTTAATACTATGGCATATCTTTTCATCTCAACAAATGCAAAGTCTTTTGAAAATATATATAGCACATATACAAGTACTGAAATAAAACTCTCAGCTAGTGTAAGGAAGAAGAACTGTTAAGTCTCCCAAATAACAATCATCATTGTTAAAATAAAATATCAAGTAGTCTGGTGTCAATGTGTGAAAGATAGGACACTGATTTTATAACTCTCATCCAGAAGAAATGCTAGTTGCAAGCTGCATGATACTCAATTTATCTGTCTCATAGGGATGAAAGGCTAAGTCTATTCTGATGGGATTTGGCTCTGGGATTTTCATGGAGAGTTTATTTATGAATCCCAAATCGCATTTTCACTAGATGTTTTTGTCATTTTTTTCCTTATGGTGCTGTTTGGCATTCCAAGCAATGAGATAAAGAGCAACTCTACAAACAATATCAGTGTTAAAACTTTTTTTTTTTAGGTAAGCCTGAGCTGCATGTCAAGTTTCTTCACCAGATTCCTGACTTTAAGTGACAGCATGAGAGGATGAAAACACTCAGCCTTCATCTCCCATTCATCTAACAGCCACTGAATAATGGCTTTAAAGAACAAGAACACTAATCTTGCTCTAGTCATCAGCCAGCAACTGCAGAGGCTTCACACCTGAAGTTCCTCTCCACAACAGAATTGCTGCTCATTTTACTGACAGATACATGTGTAGAAAAGACAGCTTCTATTTGAATTTCTTTTAAGAACTTGATCTCAAGTTCTTGAACTCCAAATCTCACTGAAGTTGAAGAAGCTACGCCTGCCTCCACCACTTGTATTGGCATAGAGAACCTGTTGTTTTACCATCTATAAAATGATAAAATTTTATCCTTCTCTGTCACTGCTTATCCTAAAGAAATGCAAAGCACTTTGCAGCACTTTACATAATGATGTATAAGTTATCATGTCACCAACATGCCGAGAGGATGCTGCTCTTCACCAGAGCGCTGCTCTAGATGACAGGAAGAAGGAGGTAACCTTTTATTGTAGACAAAACAATTAATGGATACAGATTACAGTATGGAAATTAAGATACAATGCTAAAATCAGTATGCAGTACTACAAAAGCTGTAAAGACCACAAATAGGATCACAAAGAGAATCTACCATTCAGTTGTATGCAACTTATATTAATACTTAGATTATTTAACAACGACCCTCTCATTTGCTTAGAGGAATATGCCAATAACTTCTTTTCAGTATTCTTTGTGGAGGTGGTGAAAGATATAGTATTTGTTCCCCTTATTACACAAAAGAATGTTTAATATGTCAACTTATTTTTATCATTTTTTTTATTCCACAAAGGAATAAAATATCTTACCTTTGGGGAACACACAGATGGCTGCCAGCATAACATGAACCTTGTGCATTACATAATTTCAGCTCATCTGAAAGCCTCTCAGGAATAAAACCTCTGCACTATTTTGGTAACATCATTTGGCCACTAGCTGGGCAGTATTTCAGGGGAGGGGGGTGTGGGACCCCTAGCTCCTTCCAAGTATATCTCCTGATTTATGGCAATAGGTAACTGGATGAGACAATAGCAACGTACTTTGATTAGCTTGCACGAATATAACTTACATTATCTCCTCTTGCACACACAGAATGTAAGTAAATAAAAGGAAGATATAAGTAAGAAACATTGGGTTTTGGCCAGTATAAGTCACGAGTGTATATAACTTAAGTTTCTGTATTTCCATGGAGGTGTCCAGTGCACTTGATAGGAACACTGCAGTGAAATCTGACCCCCCAGGAACGTGTGAGTCCTCAAGGGCACGTGGAGATAATGACCCAACCTGCGCGTTAGGTCGGCACGGGAAGAATACGCCGGGTAAAAGAGGTGAGCAGGGATATGCACAGGCACGGTAAGGCACGTGAATCCCTATATCAATAAGGTTTTTGAAATCAGATTAATTTCTACACAATTAACAAGGCTGTTGAAAGATCTGCTTTACAGCTGCTGCCGCTGCCAGGAGATGATGACAACTAAGGAAATGAAAATCAAAGGAGGAAACAATTACAACAATACTCGCTGAAACTATTTAGAGTTCTCTTAATAAGTCAGAGAAACAAGTAATTGAAAGAATGTATTTTATTGCTGATTAAGATAATACTTAATTCAGGTCTTGTTTTTAAAAAGAGCTCAAATTAACAAATCAGGTCTTTCATCTGAGCACAAGTGAGGGCTCAGTACATTCTCCTCATATCCCACAGTCTGGAGATTCGGAGGGTGGGCACTGGGAGAGAGCAAACATGAGAAAGAGGTAGGACACATTCAGGAAGAAAGGCCAGCTGGAAAAAGTACCAAATTACAAGACATATGAGATATTAACTCTTATTCATTTAAATCTAGTAGCACAACAGTAACTATGCCTTGCTCTTCTACACATTAAGCTATACCAGCCTTTTCCTGTTCTCCAACCATCATACAAATGGTAACACCAAACATTAAGCCCAGCATCTAAACCTGTGGGACAAGGCATGATTTTAAAATAAAATGTTACATACATATGTTTTATAAGCAGAAACACTGCTGGCATCTTCTTTAAACAACAACAACACAATCCATATATCCTTTTCCCTAAAGTTCATAGTGCCATCATGTCACATCTCTAGATATTATAACTGAGAGACAAGGGAATGTGAAACAGTTAGAAAAATAAGTTAGCTGTGACTGCCATTTCTTTGAAACTAAGTGGGGTAACTCAGCTAGTTGCCAGATTGCAAGAACACCTGGGGCCACTGCAAATTTTCTCTTAAATTTCAGATTCTACACCAACATCTTTCTCTTTTTTCTTCTGAAGGACGAAATAAAATAAAAGGTGAAATGTAAACAGGATATGACAAGACTTTCAGTTTTGATAATGAAAGGTAGGATTAATAAAAAAAGATGAGTATGGGCTTTTAAACACTATGTTATAACCTGATAGCATTTTGAAAAACTCAGACATATAAAAGTTAATCATAAAAATACTGGCAAACTTGCCTTTGAAGGGGGAGGCAGCAAAAAATTACAGAACATCAGAGCTCGAAGGGAAAGGTAAAAAGAATTGGAAAAGGGTTAAAAATCACTAAGATTAAGAAGGTGCATGACAACCATTCTCAAAGACCTGATCTGCGCTAACAAAACCATATCCTATGCTTTTGATGAGACACTCACAAATGATTTAGCAAGAGGTGCTTTTGAATTATACCAGTGCTTTTTGGCAATAAAATGTCTTTTTTTTTTAGTTTTCATTTGTATCTGCCCTGAGCTGAAAACATCTTTGCTAGAAAATAATAACCAGGTTGAAGGTATTTTTAAAGCAAAAACTCCCTAAAAATGAACTTTTTGCAAATGTTAGCAAAAATTGATTAAAATAAAATTAAGATTTCAGGAAATACTAAATCTAAACAATCAAATATAATGCAGAAGAGGCTCAAGATTTTAAGCAGTTTAAATCAAGACAGAAAGGCATGGATTTCAAAGAGCTATGAAGCTTATAAAGGCCAAAGTTCTACCTTACCTTCTGCTAAAACTCAGTAACTTCCCTGTTGGGTTTTTTTTGTGTGCACGTGGTTTGAAGTAGCTGCTTTAGAATATAAAAATACCTGTCTTAAGCTGCATGTTAATTAAAGTTCAGTCTGCCTTTGACAGTCAGTTTTCAGTTAATTGCTCTAAGGTCTGTTCTCCAGTGTCATCTGGGATACACCAAAGCCTAAGGTCCCATCATGCTCTGTAAAATGGCATGATCCACAAAAGTCACTTTGCGCCCTACGAAAGTGCAAAATTTACCCTCCTCGGGGAGAACAGTGATGATTTTGCTGGCTGCTGCCAGCAAAAAAAAAATCCCCAACTTCTGCGTGGTGGGAAGGAAGAGTGGGGAATCTTGCTGGATCTTCAACAAAAAAACCAGTGGCAGCCCCACTGCAGTCCTAACTCACATCAGCACTGAACAGCTGTGATTTCCCAGGAAAGGCAGCATGTTCTTTCTACATTTTATACCAGCAACACCAAATCCCTAATCCAAAACTCTGTGGCATTAACAGCAAACTCAAATTTCTCTCTGCCACCCAGAAGCTGGCCCAAAACTGTTACTTAGTAGACATTGACTTCAAGAAATACCTTTTCCCTTGAAGAAATACACATCTGACTTAATATTCAGGTCCCACCTCTGAAACTAAATGCTCACATACAGCAAACCGTTTCAGTTTTCCCTCTGCCAGGTACCCAAAAAAGAGGCAGGTATGTGATACACCAATACCTACACTGTGACATCTACCCAGAGAGGGAAATGTCTTTCAAGTACCTTAAAAAAAACCCCTTCGTCCTACTCACTTTCCTGTAATATCCTGAATCCTTCCTCACTATTTCACAAGACTGTTAAGTTTGAAATTCCATTTTGAGTTGAAAAGAACATGAATCAAATGAATAGGGACTTGCTCTCGCTGAAGTCAGTGGAAAGAATTCACTGGACTTAACCAGAACTTCAATTAAAAGAGGATACAGGATGCTCACGGTGAGCGAGCAAACACATAAGACAGGCAAACATACCCTCACCATAAACCTAAGCCTGGAAACTTTGAAGATATTACCTATTTGAGGTAAAGAAAATCTGGGAGCAAAATCATCCCAAATACCTCAAAATGTCAAAGCACTGGCAAGACACAAACAGCGCATTCAAGGACAAGAAAGTCTAATGTTAGCAAACCATTATACAAATGTTTGAGTGGTGGTTCTCTGGCTGCTCAACCGCACCTACCAGCAACATCAGTTTTTGACCTCATCACATCCCAGTACTGACACAGCCCCACAACATGCAAGGACTTTTGAGTCTGAATACACAAGGGGCTGTCAACTGTGCCCCAGTCTGAAATGTCCTTTAGCTGGTGCAGGACCCGTCTGGAATGCGAGAAGTAACATCTATGCAGAGATATACACACACAGCCTCATTTGGCTAAATGGCAGTGACTGCCACATGACAACCTCCTCAGTTTGCCCCGGTGCTCTGCCCCAGTTCAGTCAAAGACGGGCCTTCATCAACTTAAGATAAACCTGCCGTGAGCAGTTTTGGAGGGCCCACAGAAATGAGCTGTATTTGACTTAGGGTTGCTGATTTTAAACTGGTTTTGATCACTTTGTGCAGTTTTCTGCCATCAGCAAGGCCCACCCTGCCACAGGGACAAGTGAGATGCGAATTGGGTGTGCGACCACTGGGCCGAACAAAGAAATCACGAAAGCTCCTGCTCATTACACTGCAAGAGATGTTGCCCCAGGAAAGAAACTGTGAACCATGGAAGATGTCTGTATACACCAATGCTTTTGTTGGGTCAAGACAATCAAGTAAAATAATTAGCAGCAAGATACTGGATCTTCCAGCTCTCAGGGAGCAGCGCGGTTGTGCACGCTGTGCTCCCCAGAGATGTTGCAACCATCAGACAGAAAGAAATTAAGAGCCAAAAAGAACGTGGAGCATTTCTTTCAAAAATTTTGTACTGCATAATTGTTTTATTAATTGTGAAATGAGAAGACATATTGAGCACCGCGTGGCCTGGGAGCGAGAAATTCAAGAGTATCTTCCGTGTTTAGGGAGATAAAGAGGAGATGACTATGGTGTGAAATCAGGAGGAATAAGAAACTGGCTTCCCCTTTTAAGAGCAGCATCAATTAAACCCAGGGGAGGCGGGTGCAGTTTACTAGTTAATTAGTCCAGGGATGTGGTCCTTTCATGTGTAATTCAGAACAGGAACACCTGGTGTGCGGCACTTCAAAGCACGGGGGAGGAAAAAAGCCAAACAATGCAGGATAGGTCACAAAAGAAAGCAACAGCACAAGAACAAAAACTGTTTATATCTGACCTTCACCCTGCTGTAAATAAAGCAAGACGGTAGGGCCCCCTCCTCCCCGCCCGGGGAGAACAAACAGCTCTGGGCGCACTGGGGGAGTCGCAAAAAAAGAGAAGGAGAGGGGGAAGAGAGAGACATGGTGGTAACTAATTGTTTTACAACCTAATTAAAAGGAAAACAGACAGCACGATATAGATAGGGATATAATGATTTTAATCACGTTCTGATATGCAGAACCAAAAAAGAGGGAGAAGGGAAATGCGATCCAAGCAGCGCTGGGAGGTGGTGGAAATGCTACCCATCAGCTGGGAAGAGCAGGGGAGGTTTGGTGCACCAAAATCCTAACTGGGTCTGAATTCCAAGGTTTGTGACTGGATAAAAATTCAGGTCAACTTACAAAGCTACAGACTAGGAAGAAACCATGATGGCCTGTGGTCCCACGTATAAATGGATGAGGATATACAGATCTGCTCCTCCAAACCCAGACCAAATTTTAGTCTGCTCCAAAGTTTCTCCATCCCTTCCCATATCTGCTATTGCACAGAGAAGCTTTTCAGTAGCATGCCTGAACCATGTCGAAACTGGAAGCAGATGCACTGTGATAAAACTTTTACAGTGCTTTATCTCATCAAACACAACTCATTAAACCTCACACACCAAAGTAGGTGTTATTTCTGTCTTACAGAAGGAAAACCAATAGAGAGATGAATTTAGCAGCCATAAGTGACAGAACGATCAGTAGCAATGATCAGCCATCAAATTCTCAATGTCTTCAGTGACTTTGCTGCTCAGTGAGCAAAACCCACCAGAAGACAGACAGATCTTGTAATATGAACAATATTTTATTGGATGCTGCTAGTAAAGGAAAGGCTCTGATGGGGATTACTCCAGAAGAGCACAAGCATGCACTTAGTGATGTAAGGATATCAGATAAGTCTGGAAACTCAAAATAAAATAAAAAAAAAATAAAATCCCAATTTCTGAATGCATATTTGAACCAGATCCCTTTATTGTCTTGGTGATGATTTTATTCACCCATCACTAAGCTTGATCTAGCACAGTAAAGAAAGATGCTGTTATTTTCAAACACTGGACTGCAATTTAAGAAACATGATTTATTCTTTAATCTGCTGCTATCTTTCTGAGAATCCTGGAGTAATTAAACTGAGTCTCATTTTGCCATCTGTAAAAGAGAGAAGTAGTGTGAAGAAACTGGTTTTGTGGGAAATGCCCCACAGAAGGGAGGCATTATTACAGATAAAGCTTACTTACGTTTAAATAGCAATTTCTATGTTTCACGAACTATGGAAAGCTATGAAAACCCCATATCTTGTTCTAAACCACCGTCTGTTCCCCAAATAATTTAAACGAATTAAGAAAAGAAATGGTGTAATCAGGACCGTTTGCAAAACTTGCACTTGTGAGATATTCTGGATAGCTCAACAAATAACATTTGATAACTCTCTGGACATAATGCACTGAACAGCAGCACGTCAATATCAGGACAGCATAAACACCTTTTGCGGCTGATACTTTGGGAAACTACGGGAAAACCACAAAATAATCCCTCTTCTTCTCCCTTCTTTTCTGTAAGAAATAACAGAACAGTTTTTTTTCTTTTTCATAAGTAGAAAATGGGTATATTGGGCAACATGCACGAAAACACATTTCAAAATGGGCTTGGTGATAGTTAGGAATAAACAAATAAAATTAAGCACATTTGGTGATTTGCCTTTGCTTACTTCTCTATAATATATACCCAGGTTGGAGATCACGAATGTGGGAGTATTTTCTAGAATGAGCTTTGCAGAACAGCCTGAAGAACTCTCAAAGTGTTCCTCTTCACCCATGCTCAGATGGGAAGGGCAAGCTCCCCTAATTTTAAGAAAAATGTATGTTATTTAATCAGCTGTGACCTCTCCAGAAGCTGTATTTGTCTTACTGATACAAGACTATCATTCATGCTGACATCTAACAGGAGTTCAGTGATGAAACACGTTTTGGGGCATTGGGGGGTTGGCTTTTTTGTTTTGGTTTTTTTGTTGATTTGGGAAGGGAAGAGGATTGCAATAAAATATCATTCAGCACATGTCACTAAATGACAGTAGTGGACTGTGGGGTGAAGTTGTAACCCCACAATTAAAGTTTGAGGTAGTGCAAAAGTTAGGCCGTGTTCCGTGGGAGCAGTGGAGCTGGTTAGATGGTTTCCATGGACACGGCCTTGGGTTGCAGGGAGTACAAGGTTAAGATGGTTTGATAATGTGCAGGTGCTTGGATTCCTGGGTGTTGTTGTGGGAATATGTTTGTGTTGTGTGTGAAGTTGGCAAACTCAATAAAGGCTGCCTGCTGCACTGAGCAGGCAGACATCTCTTTGTCTCACCATCCTCGTGTGTCTTGTGTGTCCTTCTTTTCCCCTCGGACCAAGACCTCACGACAGGTACCCCACGACAGTGGACATCTAAGATGGCCAAGCTTTTATTAGGCGAAGCCATTTGACAAAAGTGATTTCTCCATAATACTTCTATACTCATGTGCACTGCAAAATTAACACCAGCACAAAGCGTATCTTCCTGAATTAGAGCACTTCCCTCTTTAACCAGTTCTTCCCAAAAATCACTCCCACTCCATCACACCTAGGACATGACAAGCATCACCTAAGCATGCTAGTTAACAGGATGGCACAGAAAGCTCTCCCTGGGCTCCCAAGATCTCCCAGCAAATGGGAGCCAGGCCCACAACCCTGCTTATGCACCTCCAGCAGCTCAGTTGGCAGAATCATCAGCCAAAGAATTCACAGACCTCGACTCCGAGCCTTCTCATTCACAGCCGAAATGCAGAAATACTACTAGAAGAAGGGCAGAGCTGCCACAGCAGCACAGTGTGAGTACACACCTATTTCCAGACATGACCAGCTGGAGGATTCACTAACCAGCTGTTTTATCTCATTGATAAAACCTGTAAAATCTGGTCTCAAGGGTATTTTGTTATATACATCCTTGATGTGGATGCATTTATAGATCTGTAAGAGCAATAGGTAAGAGTAGGTGGAAAGCAGTTGGTCAGATCCAAGGTAAGTGTGGCCAAAGTGTTTTTGCAATCACATAGTCCATGTGAACCAAAGTCACTGTTAAATGCTTAAGACTGTAGCCCAACATTTAATTCCAAACAGGAGTAAGAAAGGAAGGAGAAAACAAAAGACAAGGGCAGTGAAAACTGAAGGAAACACTCACAAGTCCCCAGATATTACCAAGACTCAAGTTCTTGCAAACTTGGGACCTCTCTAGGTGATTCTAGGTCAGGTAAGAAATCAACCAGCTACAGAAATGTATATAGCATTATATCCAGCTGTTCAGAAAGAACTGCAGCATTTATTTGCCTTTGGTTGGTTTTTTTTTATTATTTTCTGTTTCCAATTTGTAATTACAAAACTGTTCTGAAGTCCTGCTAAATAAGACCAAGCTTTGCCTTAACGTTACATTTGTCTCCTGTTGTGGTTCAAAATGAACTAGAGGAAAACTGACAAATTCTTGTCTTCCTGATTGCAGTGGCTCAGTATGGCACGAGAAGACCATGTTCTCAGACAGAAAGAGGTCTGAGCAGCATTTCCTTAAAAGCAGCAAAGAGTGTATAAAAGGGCTTAACAGGGCCAGATGACAGCAGTTAGGAGAGGTTTCTCCATAGCAGGAATAAACTGCAGCTTTTACTGGAAGGAAAAAAAAACCAAAACAAGACAACCTGAAGGCATACCCCAAGAATTGCGTGTGTTCTTGCCAAGGAGTAATTTTCATACCAACTTAGATTTTTTGGAGCTTATTTATTATGATGGTAAAAGAGACACTCTCTCTTCATGTGATGCTTGACTCACTGCAACTGAAAACTTTCACTGGTTTGGAAAAAAAAAAAAAAGAAGAAAAAGAGAGAGGACATCTTCACAGGGAAGATTCAACTTTTCTGTGCACCGTGGTCCCTCAATAGAGGGACTTGTGCATCTGCATAAACTCCCCGTGGAGTTAAAAGGTAGAGAAACGCAATTTTGTGTATGATTCACCTGGGCTGTTTTAGCATCAAATGCTGATTAGATGAACTTGCAAACTGCTTACTCACCCCACTGACTGTTGGGGAGTCCCAGCAACCAACTCAGAGTTGAAGTTCATGCTGACTGAGCTTGGAAGAAAGGCACCACGATTCCAGGGTAGGTGAGGTCATGGTGTGCTACCAAGGTGGTTCTCCCAGGCCCACGGGTGGCCCCGGCAGGGAGAGGAGCAGCTCCCTGGGGATGCACCTGTGCTCTTGCTGTGCCAGCTGGGCAGCATTTGCTCCATTGCCATCCCTAACTTTAAGGTTTATTGATAAGCCCACTATTCAGGTCTAAATGAAGTGATGCCCCAGGAGTTTGAGAATCTCTAGGCATTAATCACTCCCAATGAAATCTGATTTACACCACTCCCTCTTACAAGCATATTACCTTCTACAAGAGCTCCCTTCTACAAGAGCTCTAGTCTCCCTAAAGACATTTGCTGGGATGAAACCAGCAGCATTCTCCACTGTCCCCCAGCAGTTTCCAGGTCCCAGCTAAGCCCCACTGTGCTGCAGTAGCTGTTGGCATCCTTCCACAGAACTGCTGGTGTTTTACCAGGCCAAAGTGTCCACTGGACACAGAGGGACTCCTGAGACTTTAGAAGTTGAGTTACTCTCTGATTCAAACGAAATGCTTTCAAAATCCCAGAAGTTTTGAACTCACAGATTAGTGCACTACCTTCCCTAGCTTCAGCAACAACCCAGATTGCAACCAGGACATAAATCAGAGCTAACACACTATATTTTGAATAAATAAATATTTCTAAACCATGGTATCTCCATATGCCAAGTACCCACAACAACAAAACCTCTTCAGTGTCTTACAGGAAGGAGTAGCACCTTCTAAACCATTAGCACCCTCCTAGCTAGCACAACCACGATAAATCACTGGGAATGAAAGTATGCACAGTGTTTGTTCATTTGTGGCACTTCTATTTCCTTTAATGTGTGCCTGATAAAATGTTTTCTAAGCACTGCCTTCAGTATGTGTTTATCCCAAAGGGACCATTCCAGGAGGACAAAAAAAATGCAGCACCCACTACTGCCAGGTTTGCCTTCAAAGCCACAAATGCACACTTCATTCACTTGAATAAATTTCCTTTTTATCTAATACATCCAGTGATGCTTCAGGCTTGTGCTTCATGAATGTGTCCTACCTTTCAGCAGAAACTCTGAAACAGAAGTTAAGTTAGCCAAGAACAAAGTTACCCTCCTAAAAATATTTGTCACGAAAGCTCACATTTCAACAAGAGGTGCATTTTATTTTTAAATATTCTCACTGTTAAAGACCACTAAACTTTTTGGGAAGTCAGTCCCTAGAGGTTGAGAGGTGCTAAGTGCCTTCAATGTCAAGAAAAAGGGGACACACTTAAAACAGGAGAGATCTGCTTGTGTGCAGCTGAAATAAACACTTTTCTTCCACCTGTATCTTCACTATAGGGGAGAAAAACTACAACATCAAAGAGGTAACAAAGAATGTTACCTCACTCTCCGCTTTGACCATTTGCAAAGTAACGAGAGAGCCCCTTCCTCAGCCTCAGACAGACCAAAATACTTCCTACCCCATCTCCAGTCACCGTGTCCACTGCTGCATCTTTGTCCCCAGCTAGGCAGCAGATTACAGTCCCCACTCCTTTAAAGAGCACCCTGATAATATGCAGGGCTAAAATGTCAGAAGCTATTAGAAACTCTCAGACACACAATATATCTCCATCCCCACGTTTTCCCCTTACACTGTGCAACAACAGACAACAGGCATGCAAACTGCTCAGCTGCAACTGTTCCAAGTCGAATAATTACAACTTGTCAGAAAGAATTAATTTTCCCATTTCTCATAAAGATGTGTAAAAATTACCATGTTATTATACACTGACACTCTCTGGAGGCAGACACAAAATTTAATTTTGAATTCTTTCCGCATATTAAATTAAATCCATAAATAAGAGTTTAGGCATTCACTCGGAAGCATATGTTCATTGGGAGCGAAAGCCAACACGAGCCTGGCTGTAATGGTTGTTGTAATGTTTTAATAGCTCGCTTCTTCTAAGCACCAATAAATTTACATGATCATAACAGTCGTGGGCATACAAGAAGCCCATTACTGTCTGGGCACAGGCAGCAGCGTTAACAGGATGGAAAAATGGAAGCGGGGGGGGAGAACCCTTAAATAAAATTAGGCAACTGCACTTGTCAGCTGCTCCATGATTGAATTTTTAATATTGTGGTCAATTGGTCAAAACAAATAATGGGATAAAATATTTTAATGTATTTAAAACCTGCTTCTGCGGTTAACAGAGTTTATCTGTCTCTTTCTATACACGGCTTCAGACTTGTCAGGCTGCATTTCCATTCTGTGAGCACACAGACAGGAGGAAGGCTTGTCCTGGCATCCTCTTCCCCAGCTCCTGCTGGCCAGCAGAACGGCAGCCCAGACCCTGCCGTGGAGGCTGCAAAGGGCCTGGGCACAGCCACGTCACTCCCCAGCACCAATCCCTGTGGCCACAAACCCCTTGCAGCCAATTCCAGTGATGGTGAAATAAACTCATGGAGAGGGTGGATGGTAGTTGGTCCCGCACCCTTCAGGGAAGAATATCCTCAGCCCTGAGGATAAGTGAAGCAGCAAGGCACAGCTTACCATCTCCTTTCATCTCACTAGGACAATTCCTGTGTAACCACACCAACTGATCCCAGACCTCACTGCAGGCTGGATGTACAAACCCAACCTATGTACCTGCTCCTGAGTCTGCCTTCGAGTTACACAAGTGAAGGCAGGCAGGGCATCTTCCCCATGCTCCCTCCTTTTCATATTCTAATGATTTATCATTTAGATACATTCATAAGTGAAGTTGAGTTTCCCAACAGGGAATTTAAATGTAATATAAAGGTTAGCTGT